>NW_008824186.1:8916332-8948420 GCF_000699105.1 Pygoscelis adeliae | reverse complement strand
CCCGACCCGGGGTAGCGCGCCGGAAAAAGCGGGGGGGGGGGGGGGAGGGCCGGACTGATACCGAAATACGAAGGAGACATACGGGTTTTTTTTGTCGAAGCGAAGTAAGTAAATGTTCTGCAGACTGGACATTCCACCGGGAAAAGGAACCCTTGGAGCTCCGTGTACGGGCTGGAATGGAGAGGGAAGTTACGCTGCAATCAGCCACTGCAACTAGGGGAAAAGACCGAGTTCCATCAGCGGACACAGAGAGGAAGACTATCGACGACCACCAGAAGACCCTGGAAGACCACCGACGGACATAAGAGAGTTAATGGTTCCAAGAAATAACATGATACGCTAATCATTTCTCAGAAATCTAACGAATATGTATATTTTGATTCTACTTAACTGCTATAGCTAAGCGGTCCGGCGCCCACATGAGGCGGAGCGATCCCCTGCGCGCCCGGCGCCGCAATGAAGAATGCCTGCTTCCTAAAACTCCACATCGAGTCTTAGAGGGTTTTTCACCTGCCGACTTAGGGTAACAGGACGGCTCTCGCAGCCCCCCGAGGCAGACGAGCCGGGAACCTTCACACCTACCCTCTTCGGTTGGGGGGGGGGGGGACTTTTGTGTCAGTGACCGCAAAAAGGGGATGAGGCAAACTTCAGTCGCAAGGGCAAGGCTGACTTCATTTTTTTTGAAATCCTTTGCTCTAAAAAAAATCTTGCTTGCAAAACCCAGCCCTGGTGGAGTAAACACCGCGTCGCTAATGGTTTTATAGACACTCCATTCCGCATACTGCGGTCCCGCACTGGCGATAGGCGCTGTGTCACTACGTGTCCTTTGGTCCCGTGTGAGGGGGGGAAAAAAACCCTGGGCACTTGGAGACACAGTACTGCCCTGGAAACCAGACCGCGGAAAGCAAAGAGAGCACACGGACAGAAAAATAACACATCTTTAGGATCCATTATCGTCCGATACGAAATCATGAAACCCCAAGACGTGTCAGTAACCTTGCTTCGCAATAAAACCAGGTAGCTTGTAACATTTAAGCTCGGCTGTTTAATAAAACCACGGCTGTTTGAAAAAAGTTTCCTATACGAAAGCCCAAGTCGCACAACTGTGGAGCTGCAACAGGGAAACCGTTTATCCACCTGACTTGGTTTAAATCCTAGTAAGAGTTTTCAGAAACACTAAATTTATTCTCAAACTGGCAGCAAAACTATTCCTAATAGCCTAAAATCTGTAACATTAACCCCTCAATACCAAAGTTGAGCCAAGCTATTTGCATAGATATATTTATTCTTAGCTTTTAGTACTGCCAAAAAAGAAGTTTTGAACTTAAACATTTGAAGAATGAAGTATTTAAAACCTGGTAACATCGTAGGAAAAGTGTGTTTGATACCACTGGATGTACTTTGGGATAAAATATTTAAGTTTTAAAATATAGCAAAAATATGATAAAACTATTGAATTAAGAATCATAAAGGCTGTAGAACAGTATTTTTTGAGGTGAACCCAGGTAAGCCCAGTTACCGAGACAAAACCACCAATGCAACAGACGTGTAGCGAGACAATTCCTTAAGGTATAGGCATGAAATATTTGCTTCAAAGGGAAGGACATAAAACATTTAAATAGATTTATTTTTCAAGTGTTTACATAAGCCATGGAGCAATTTGTTTTAAACGCTGAGTTAAAGAACTGCAAAGACATATATACAGGTATGTTTAAGGCCATCAGAAAATTTAAATCTGACAATTAACTGAAACGTAATTCCGAAGACTTATTTTATATGGTAGATGCATTACTAAAAATTATTCTAAAATTGAATAGCTTCAAAAAAGGAAATACATTTTCATTTAAGAAGAGTCTAACGGATAATTACTAAAATTTATCTTCATACCAAAATTTCAGGTGCACTCTTGACCCACTATTGGGTATTTGAGCACATTTTCTAGAAAGGAGAAATTGGCCACCGTAGTTGGAACCGAGCTAGTTACACCCATCTGATTACTTTATGAACATTAACAAGGGAGGGGGGAACAGAACCTAGCTTTTAAAATTAATGGGTTAATAACTGCAGCAAGAGCTAATGACAACAGATTTAGTTCAGAACAAAACGCCAAGTTAGGCTAAAGTTTTCCGAATACAGTTCTCTTAAGCGCCGCTCAAACTGGCTTTAGGATGTGGGTTTTGGAAAACAGAATTCCTTCCCTCCATTAAGGGTAGATCTAGAGAGCCACAAATAATTTTAATTGCATTATATTCAAAAAACCTAAGAAAGTGGTTAATAGAATAGCACCTCTTCCCTTCGACAAACCATTTAGAGAATTAGTTTCTCATCAGAGACTCTGCCGTACCACACCAAAAATTCAACAACGCCCAGTTTCTGAAATCCTGTAGGAATAGAGGCAGAAAACCAAAATGCTGCTTTTAAGTTCTCGTGGAAGTGTTTGAGGGTCAGGGGAATACATAGAGGAAGAGACATTAAGTTTCTTTAACAGTCTACTACAGCGCAGATGCCTTCTTTCCTTTTAACGTTAGATTATTTGAATGCGACATCAAACCCTAAGCAGCCAGGTGCAGCGGTTCTCCAAAGCACAGAACCTTTCCTTGGGAAAGGTACTGACTGGGATGGGAAACATTTGGATGTACAAGCAAGCAGTTATTTGCAAACCGGGAAGTTTGAAGGACCTTCCCCTTCTCCCTCCTTCTGGAGAAACAAACCGGCCAAACAGAAACACTTTCTAGTTCAAGCAATTAGCCGCCTTCGTGACTGTCAGGTATGCCACTCTGGTGTTAAATAAGGGAATTTTCCCAAAGTTCATGTCAAAGCTCCTTCTGTTAAGTTCTGCCACTGACTGTAAGACAGCCAAGATTAGTACGAGACCAATGATGATGTTGTGATGGAACAGTCAAAGGAATTTTAACAAATTTTGCCATTTAGAAAAAACCAAAATTAGAAGGAAACTACACAATTCTGCAATGTTTGAGTTTCCAGTAGAGTTCCAGACAATAATCGTAACTATATTTAAGCCCAGATTTGAATAAGGAAATAATCTTCTAAGTTCAAATTATTCAGGATCATTTCCTGCTTGCTCTTCAGATGAGGCACCGACTTTTCAGTCAATCCGTGGTGAAGAACACCTACCCACCCCATCTGCAGAACTTAGTTGGTGCCAGCTCAAGCGACCAAAAACCCTTCGAATCCCATCCACATTCAGCGCAGGTGGAGTACTGTAAAAACAGGTGCACAGATCTGAAAGACCAAAATCCAGTCTACTCCATATAGTCACAAACCTCAACTCCAGCTATAAATTTGTATCTTCAAGTATCCGTTTCAGTACTTTGCGCACCCTTCAATCAAGAACAGTTTCGCACGCGCAAGAGGGATGATCTTTTGTTTTTCAAGATGTGACTGGCGGCCTCACTAAGGGGGCTGGTTAGTGAGCAGCGTTCTCACGTCCCTTTGTATCCACAGGAGACTTGGGGCGGGAGAAAATTGAAGAACACAGCACAACGTCGCCCACTGAGCCCAGACACTTGTATCTCAGATGTGCATTTGTAATGAATGGTTCTTGCAAAGAAGAGGTAAGAAAAGTCAACTACTCAGCTTAGGCAATGCCAGAGCTTCAAAAACAAGAATAGGAAGATCAAGATTTTTCTCACCGGTTGGTTTTGTATCTTACTCTGCTGGACCACAAAGGTTTTGCCCTATTTGCTTTTAATCATACGAAGTTTAACCACTTTTTCAGTATCATTTATCATCTTTTCAGTATTTGTCCAGAGTTAAAGTCTTTTCAGTAACTCTCCTCTCTCCAAAGTCGTTACTCAAATGCCATTTGGGGGAAAGAAGGAAGCTCGATCCATTCTCCAAAGACACGTACGACGGTAACCTGTAACCCAATCAAAGAATCTGCCTAACAAGTGAGGTCAGCAGGACATTTTGAGAAGACATGTTTTTAAGGTCACGAAATTCTCTGAGAGTTATAAAGTCCCAGCAGAACACACTTAACTGGCTATTCAAGAAGGCAACGTTGCTCTTCCAACTGCTCTGCATGATGTTATGCTTTAGAGATTGCTATACACAAAAGGCAGTTATCTTGAAAAGAAAACAGCGGTTAAGTGAAGTCTAGAACTCCCTCCACAGCAAAACTCGAAAGTCGTATTGGTGCACTGTTCTTAAAAAGACAGCCTGTATACACGAGAATATAGAAGTAAAATGTAGGACAACATTGACCTTCGGTATGATACAACAGCTCATGATTTTGGAGTTAAATATTTAAGTTGTAGGATGTCTAGGAAGGATCCAAGTTTCCCAGACATAGCAACATTAGGTAGAAACATCTGGAAACTTGAGCGATTTATAAATTTACTCAAGAATCCTCATATTACAGCCAAGAAGAAGATGCTGAAGCTAGAAGTTTGCTCTCAAACACATACCACTGTACGTTATCACAGCCTAGCAATATTAGATAATGAAGCCCCTGCCAAAATAAAAATCTGTATCTCATAGTAGCTGTATACGCAAGGCGGCAGCCATAACTAGTCTGTTATGCTCCCAAAAGATCGATTCACAGAAGAATCAAGTAAAATCACCAAAGAGTGCAACTGATGTGTCTACATACAGGCTCAGAAGTAGCACTTTGTTATGCTCACTTGCACTTTCCAGCCATGGGCATCAGGCCCGAGCTATCCTAAAGCAGCACCTAACTAAACAGCTCGCCCCCTGGCATCCAGAAAGGGCTCCACAACAGAACCAGCCCCGAACTGCCACCGTTTCACCTCAATACGATCACTTCTTACAGTGGTCTTTGTTCAAAATACGATCTTTTTCAAAAGACGTTATCTAGGAGTGCTTGTGATCTGGATGTAACTCAAGTCTAGAGCTCGGATACAGAGTGAAGATACTCAACAGCTCCCCAGAACAGGCCAGAAAAACCAGTCAGTGGATCTATGTGCCATACCGTGACTCAAGCCAATTTTCCAGTATACCGTTTATTAGACACGTGTATTGAGATTAAAGGAGTCAGTGCAAATTCCCAGATTAAACACATTTTACGTACTTGTTTGACAGCTGTTATTATTACAACACATCTCCCTCTATCAGCATACAGTAGAGCAGCTACTCTAAAGGCCATTTTCATACATGAAAAGGCTTACAAAGTTCTATCTCAATTAAGAGCCCTCTCTACTACCCAATGTTTTATTAATAAATTTAAGGTTTTTTTTTAAAAAAAAACCAAACCCAAAAGCTTAAGTGGAATGTTCTGATCCATTCAGCGGTCTTTAATTCAGTATGCTGCAACTTCACTGTCAAACTACAATTAGCTATTTAAGAAGCATTTGGTGTGCAATGGAAAAAGCCGAAGAGCTTTGTGTTCTACCAACCATTTAAAAAGCCAATGCACAAAAAAATAAAATAATCAAAAAAAAGAATTCACTGTTTTCCTACATCAGTTCAACATTAAAAGGTTTGTCTTTTCATTTCTTCCAGTTAAAAAACAGTTGGGACTATTATCTCAGTAATAGCTTCCTAAAAAAGACACAGAACAGCAACTGCTCACCGGACTGCAGTTTATATTGTTATACTGGTACGGAATGTTTCTAAGCCTTGACTAAAACCGCTGCTTCTAGCCACCAGCATCGTTTCAAGATGTCTGGTGCGTAGTATCTCCTTCACAAGCTTATCACTTCTCTCAGTAAAAACATTTCCCATTTGCGCTCTTCACACGGAACATGGAAAAGTGATATTACCACTTATTTGTATGGAGTTTCAGATTATTTCACAATGAAGTCAAAATATCTGACTACAAGTCCTGAAAGTTCAGTTGTGATACAAAGTAGAAATGACCCTCTGAGTGAAAACAACCTTCAACATGTAGCTGTTCCATAATTTCACCCTTCCACAGGTAGGAATTATTTCATGAGCAATACTTAACGTATATAGCACTTTTCTTCTTGCACATGCTATAGAATGCAACAGAACTACCAACACCTCTATGGAGGCAGCTATCAATATATTCTCCCCACTGCAGAGAGAGTGCATGTGCGCAAAAGGTAGGCACAAGTGATTTTCCAAAGATTATACCACAAGTATGCAGTAAAAACTTGAATAAGACTCGGTATTTTCCAGCTCCTAGTCTTATGCCATTTCTTTTATACATTGCTGCCTTGATGAAAAGGAAAGTCCATAAAAAGAAAAGTTTCCCAGAAGAAGTCACAGCTATTAGAATAAAATCAGAAAAACAGGAGGAGGGTTTGCGCCTACTCAGGAAAAAAGAGAATCTATGGGGGGCAGGGGGGGAAACAACAAACCAACCTTATGAAATGTCACCCCATTACATTCAATTTGTTTCAGTCGTTGAAAACCAGTGTTCCAGGATACAATTTTTATAAACATGTTTTATTTGTCTTACTTATACCATTAGAACTGTAACTGCTGGCTGTCATTTCCCTTAAAAGGGGAAATCAATTCAAACACATACTGGTGCTTTTCAAAAGATAGCAATTAAAAGGGCAGCAGCAGCGGGCATTTGAGATTTCTTAAAACCTTCAAGGCTGCAGGAAAGACAAAAGGACATGTGACCAAAAGTGTTATGATTATCCATTAGACATTTCCATCAGTACCGGCATCAGTTATTTAGGTGATAATACAGCAAGGTCAAGTATTAGTGACAGACAATGTGCGAGTCATAAGGAATGATAGAGAATACCAATCCTTACAAAAGTCATTGCTATCAAAGAAACTTAAAAGTGTTTCAAAGAGATAACTAAATACTTCACATCAAATATACAGTGGCCATCCAGATTATCTCTCACATTTGTTGCAAAATTTTGTTGAAGTGCCAGATCACAGTTGTTTTTTTTCTTCTTAAAAAAAAAAAAATTACACAATTACATTAGCAGTTATGCAAGCCATCTTAAATCCTTAGCCACAGTAAACAGGGCCCTGGTGAGGAGTGCTGTAGCTAAGGGTGCTGCTTCTTTGTCAAAAACTGGCTATAAGCCTATTTGTCTATTTAGGGAAATATGCATCACTATGCTTCTTGAACTGTTCAGTGCTTCAATTTAATAAGAAAAAGCTGAAATGCAGTTGCTGTACCAAGCCACACTTCACCTTTTCCATCCTTTCATGGGAACGTTAAGTTTTGTCAACTGCCACCACAGTAAATCTTTACGAATTTGCAGATTTTATCCGAATTTGTTACATCACTTTTAAATGTCAGAAGTGAGTCTTTGCTTTTTCCTGCCACTTCAGTTAACCATGGAGATTGGATCACCCTGAAAATTGCCTTTTTTGCTTTACTCTTAGCAAGGGTGAGGAATCTGAATCTCATGTGCAAGGCTCAAGATGATGCTTAGGACAGAACATGCAGAGTAAACGTTGTTTCGCTCCTTTCCATATCCAGGTAATATAAAGCTGGCAACTGTAGTCCTGTCATTATGGGTAATGAAAATAGTCCCTTTACAACAAACTTCCTGTAAGGGAGAACAAATAGATAATAACTCTTCTGGTAACATGTATAGTACACTGGCCAGTGTGTTTTTGGCGTTTAATGTAATCCTGTGAATTTGTTTAATTCACTTGCTGAGCATTCATTTGAGGCATCCCTCTGTTTGGTCTTGGGGGCCCTCCACGACCTAGAAAACACATAAAAAGGCACTTGAATTATGCATGAAGTCAGGCTATTTAAAAAAATTCCTAAAACCTCTGGTCTAAACTGGGTAAGAATTCCCAGGTGTGTATCTAGGCTACACGTGGTTCCAAAAGCTCCTTCAACTCAAAACTCAACAGCATTTAACCTGTCTTTACAGTTTTCAGCTTTATCCCAATACTTTTTTCCCCCCGGAACTACAAAGTTGTAATCACTTCAAGTAAAAATGAGAAGGAAAAAAAAAACAAAAAAAAAAAATCAAGTCATGAAGATATGAATGTAAGACTAAAATTAGAAGTTTTGCAGTAATGTAAGGAATAATTGGTTTACTGTATTTTAAATAAGTATTGTGAGCTAACTAATCATGTTTTAACTTCAATTCTTTTCTTCCATCATTAAGAAAGACACTGCCTGCGGACACTGAGAGACACTGAAGGACACCCTCAGTATATGAGAATTGTAGGTCACTTGGGGAATCCCTCTCATGTTTGCCTGCATATCCCTGACAAAGAACCTCAAGACTTTTCTTCATTATAGTTGTGCTTCCTAAAATATGCTCCCAGTTTCACCACAGCCTAATACGACGTTGAACTTCAGGCCACAGTTCCAAACTATAGGGCCTTCAGTACCAAGAGTCAAGGACAGAACTCTTCAAAACCAAACTACCACACGGAATTGTGGTTTCACAGACAGTGCAACGTACAGCCTCGAGCTGTCCTCACTGACAAAGCGCTCTGGTGGTAACTCAAAATTCTCATGGAAATGTCTGTATCGAGATAGAGCACAGTCTCATCACCAAAAATCTACTAAAAAAAAGAACTGTGGAAATAGTGTTGAACATAACATTCAGAAGTTCAATTACAGCCTCATTATATATGTGGGGGTTTTTTGTTTGTTTTCTCAGATGAATATGTGGCAAACACTCACCAAACACTACAGGACAACACACCTCCATAAGCTAAAAGCAACAATTCTATAGGATCAAGGAACAGATGAGCATGGAGGGAAGTTTTGTATCCTTAGATCAAGAGACCTCCACAACAGACGCAGTAGGACATCTTTTAGTGCAACATAGTAACATACAATCTCAAAGGCTGACAGCCTGCTCAAGCCCAATGTCTGCCTTATGAGCAAGTCTTACTTGCAAACTTCTAATGCACCTAGTAAGCAGATCTTAAGTCATGATAAACCTCACAAAACCCAAAAAATCACTTTCCTAAGGCTTTCATTAATAAAAGCCAAATAAATAGTTCTGCTACATTTAAAGTGTCAAAAGCAATTGTTGTTTTAACTTCTTTTCAAAGAAACCCTTACTCAACTGCCAACTAAACTTCCACAAGTTCAAGGGACCACAGTATAATTCAAGTCAGAAGGGACCTCAAGAGGTCCTCCAAGTCCAACCCCTGTTCAAAAGCAAGGTCAACTATGAGGTCAGAGGAAAGTAAGCTTATTCTTCAATTGTGACCTGCTGAATAAGGAGTGAGGTTGCTTTTTAAATCCAAAACTCCAGAAGTTGGACCAAAAACTTCTGTTCAGTCCAAATCAATTATTCACTACTCGGGAATTACCTCTAGGAGCTCCCCGAGGTCCACTTTGTCCAGAGCCACGTTTGAAATTCTGTTGATATCCATCCTGAAGCAAAGAAATGAAAAAAGTTACGACATAAAACCTGGGCATTTTGTTAGGTTTCAGGAAGCTATTAATTGCCAGTAAAATGAGAGGCTTTTAAAACAATATGCACTGACAAAACACCCGTGACTTCAACATACAGCATTTTATTAAATTAATCTTAGCAAAATAAATTCTTACTCCTACTAGTACCTAGCAGGTATAATAAAACACACAATGACAAATTCTCTCTCCAGTTACAGGGTATGTTGTTCAATCTAAGTAAGAAATGTAAATAGGTGTATTTAGTGTTCACATTTTTCAAACTACACAGAGGTCAAACAGATGAATTTGCTGAAGGACCCGTCAACAAATGAAGAAGCAACATTCTAACAGCAGGATCAAAATCTGTCATCTCATTTGCTTATAAATACTTGTTTGGGGATATGCAGAGTTAGACATTTTCCAGTCAGTCTAAGCTTTGAGCAAACTGAGTATACTTCCTTCAGAACAACAAAATTCTATACAAAACCAGTACTGCAGAAGACAGGCAATCCCAAACAAGTTTGAAAAGTTAACTGCAATGGATTTAAGTTCTTTAAGTTTCTTTCTGACAAAGCTGTGAAAATAATTATATTTAAGAAAGAGTTCTTTATAATTCACCCAACCTTGCTCTAGTTACTAGACTAATTCCTTTAGAGATCAATCAGCCAAACAGAACACATTTCCCAATTATAACCAGCCATTTAATATTCTGCTATTTCTAAATACCTGTTTAGTACCTGAAACTTTTCTCTTCATTAGCAATAAAAAAAGTCCTCAGAAAAGTTTTCACTAATAGATTTGAGTGCTTTCGCTGACAGGTACTTTTTTCTTCTAATCCTAGACTGTCACAACATAATGGTAGCTTACCCGCTGGTAGTTTGAATAATCCCGAGGAGCATTAAATTGGGGCTGCGTGTAACCACTGTTTGGAGTGTTGGAAAAGGAAGGACGGTAGCCGTCATATCCTCCTAAGGAACAGGGTACAAGTCTTTCACTTGGAAGTGATAGGCTATTACTTTATGCTACCATATAAAGAAAAGCAGTAACAGCATTTTACCTAAACCCGAGGAAAAAAACCCTTTAGTAAGTACTGTTTACCTGCAAGTCAAGCAAATGTTTGCAACATCAGTGCTAATACTATTACATGAAACAAGAATGAAGACCTAGTAAGAACTGGGAGGAGATAGCAATTCAATGCATTTCTCTAGTAATTTGAAGTTTGATTTACATAACATTCAGTCCAGAGTTAACCATAATACTAGGATCTAAATGTAACAGCTGTCACCTGCAAGGCCACAGCAGCCAACTCAAGCAAGAAGCTGCTCCTGAGCCAAGACTCTCCTGAGTGCTGGGAACCACGTCCAAGGATGGCTCCAGTCCCAAGGGTCTAACACTTGGAATCCAGATCAATTTTAAGCAGACAAGAAGTGACTACTGCATTCCCTACTACAATCAGTTGTATTTTTATTATACAGGTTTTTCCTCTACTCTCCAACCACATGAGAGGAAGAGAACATGGCACAAGAACACAGTACTGCATCCATTAGCCTAATCCCACAACACCCAACAAGGAAACCGTCTCTCCCCATTCTAACATACACATCTATGCTGACAGCCAGTTCTCTTATTTATCCAGAACTACAGTAGCATTCCTCCGCTCCTATTACCTCAGAGTAATGACTTTTAGATTTTGTTCTTGTATTTCTACATTATCCAGCCTATTCTTAACATGATGAAACACAGAACTCTTTAAAATACACTGGTTCTACCATAACTGGGAAAAAAAAAAAACATTTTTGAAATACCAATTGGCATCTGAATTCCTCACTTGATGGTTGTGAAGTTCTGTTGGATATTTCTGTGTTTGCTTATACTTAGAGCAGATGCCTAATCAAACTAACACTAAGCCTTCGGCACAGAACAGAAAAAAAAAGTGCTTGTTTACATTCTAGTAAGAAGCCTAACCAAACACCTAAAATTTCAGCTGCTTAAGTTAGCTAAAGCAAATGGAATTTTTGCTACAAGTTTTAAATATCTTACAGAGATACTATTACAGTATAAAAACAACAGTAGGTCAGTTTAACACGTAGTATCTTGACACGGTGTTTCCAGAAAGAAGTAAGTAAAAGTCAGATGAGAGAGTTTAATAAAGCTGTTTACCTCTAAATCCATTTGCCGGTCCCCTGTAACCATTCATTAAGCCACGAGCCCCACGTGATCCACCACGAGACACTCCTCGACTGTTGTAGTAAGGCTGACTGTTACGTGGAAATCCAGTATTCTGTTGGGGAGGTTGCTGGTGGTTACCCGCCACTTGATGAGTCTGGTCCGGGGAACCATGGTAAGTACCAACCACTATATTGGAAGTGAGGAGAAAAAATGAACTGTAAAAGTCTGTGTGTGTTTATTTATGTTCCCACACAGACTCTCTTCAAACTCAACGCTCAAAGCTTTGAAATACCACTGAACGCGTCAATAAATGCTCACCCATTCAAAGAAAAATACTCTGCAGAACTAAGTATCAATTACTAGTCAGATATTCCACAACATTAAAACAACCCAGAAATGGTAGAGTTCATTTAAGTCAGCGTCAAGAAGTCTCTAGCGTAAGTGCAGCAACAAGTATTCCTAATGCAGGTACAATTTTCCTGTGCTACTTCAAACCCTTTAGAAATCAGCAACACACACTCTGGAAAAAACAATATGAGTAAGTTAACCCACTTCTGGAACCTCCTCCTCTCTGAACCAGCAGAGAGCCACTAAGAAGTCTTTGCTTTCACTAACTAGTGAAACACTGTTAGGTGTAGCTGTGCTGACTAAGCTGAGATCAATGGGAACATTTTAACAGAGCTGCCGTTTTAACTGTACAGGCTAGGGGATCCTTTCTTTATACAGGACGTGTAAATCAAAAGGCAAGAGCAGGATGGATAGCTTGAGACTATCTGCATCTTTGAAGTAAAGTATGCCACAACATCTTCACGGGAATTAAGTGGATTACAAAAGCAATCCTGAGGGCTATAGGCTCAGGAAGTGTAATAAAAGATGGAATTCTGAATGCAAGAGCAAAACAGCTGTAAAATTTAGCCTGATACCAAATGCTGAAGCAAGATCTCGAAGAAAATTTCTAAGTGATAAAGCCCTTCTCGTATGCAGGAAGGGAATCCATCAGGGAGCACAACTGGATGTCTACTTCACTCAGCCACAGAGCGCTACGGAACTTTTGTGTAGATCCTCCCTTCTCAACTTCCCATTGATTCTCGCAGAATGCATGAAGTGGTCATCCTTTTGAGTGTTTAATTAGTGTGCAGGTTTTGTTCTAAGGCCACTGCATTTTCTGTGTATCAACAGTTGCATTTACTTAGCTGTTTTATTAAGTTAAGCATTTAATACTGCATGGCCCACCTTCAAACACCAGCATGCCCCAGACTGTCTTTCTGCCTTGTGCTGTTATCTATGTTTTTTGGCTCAAAAAACATATAGATAACGAAAACTTGGTTCTCCCTCTTCCCATCCACCCACCCCAGCATCCCAGCTTGCAAGGAAGACAAAATTCAAGATCATAATCAGTTATAGAGAAAAAGGATCAGGCTCTTTTTCCTCACTCCACCTCCAGTAGCTGTTAGCACGTCACCCTTGTCATCTCTGTCCTGTGCCCTTCACTCAAAATCCCTCTCTGCATCTGCAAATTTTACCTCAGTGGAAAGCGAGGAGAGTGCTGGGAGAAGAATAGCTTTGTACATAGACTTTAGTTTACTGTTTGTTTTTGTGAAGTTGCTAACTTGGAAAGCATTTTGCCTGCTGTATTCAAACCACGTCTAACTGATTTTACCAAAAGGTTCTAGATCTTTATGAACCTTACATCATCTGTGCGAAGCAGTCCATATTTGCTCTCAATTCTAGTTTACTATTTCCTTTTTAAAATGTCATCTCAAATAGTACCTTTTTTTTTTTAAAAGGCAAATTTAAGGATCATCCAACCTTAACATCAGCAGAGCAAGTACTCCACTATACTGCTTTCATCTTTAGAATAATCCTTAATCCTGTTCACGTTTTTTTTAAACCCATAGAAAACTGAATCAAGTGGCAAAATTCTTTTAACAGTTGGAGCTATATATACATACTGAATTTCAGCCCCTGATGGATATTCAAACCGAGGCAGAATAACAGAAAACAGGTATTGTTCAGGGGAAAGCTTTGCAAGACCAGGAACATTTGAGAATGTGTGACATGCTTTCTTACATCACCTAGGATTTCACAGCCTGATCATCCGCTCTACTCAAGCTATTGCCATTTTAGTTTTTGCTAAAATAAGTTTACCTGTCTGGAGTTGCTCTTGCTGAAGATCTGATTGTTCTACTTGGTGAGGCTGATTGGAGAAACTCTGGCTGTAACTGGCCTGGTACTGATTTTGCTGCTTAAGGGTTTCTGGCTCATTAACAGGAGGAACAGGCGCATTCATGTTGAATACCTATAATGTTAGAAAAATAGCTCTCTGGTCCAGTTAATTTTTTACAATTCCTCATCGCATCACATAAAGTATGCAAGTCTGAGAAATGTGAATAACCAAAGACTATTTCATGTAACTACATGACCGATTCCAGTGTTTGTGTAACAACACAAGGAATGACTACCAAGATAAAGGGATTCAATATTAATTTACTACTTACTGTTTGCATGGATTGGAATGGAGCTGCATTAACATTGATTCCGCTGCTATGCAAAGGTTTGCTAGATCCAGCCTGGAACACCTGTGGCTGGGATGCAGTGGGAAGCGATGATGATGATGGGGTCTGGTCTGCATTCAGTGACATTGAAGCCTAATAATTAAAACAAACAACATTTTCGCAGCTTTTGAATAATACCAGAGATTTAGCTTAAAACCTTCCCTTTAAAAAAAAAGTGACAACGCCTCAGGTTCACCTCAACAAATGAGTATTTTCTACTGCAGCAGAAAAACCTCATTCACAACAGCATAATGGGAGAGGAAAAACCTAGCAGTCTTCTCCCTTGTTAACTTGAAACACAACTGGAAAAAACCACAGGGGTAAATGAACAAGTTTCTGGGCTAATTGGTAGCCAATGTAAAAAAAAAAAAAATCACATTTCCTAAGCCAACAACACGGATGCTCGTATGCTGATGTTGGCATGTTACTTCTAACTAAACAGACAATCTACTAAGTTCAAAGTCTCACGATGAAGGACTTACTGGTCACAGACAGGCTCAAAATCCTGAAATTAAATGGAACTGAAGGAGCCCTAGCAATAGGTAACTAAAAATTACAGAACTTTATTTACAAAGAAACACAGACTAACATTTGATCACACCTGCAAGCAGAGTCCTTCCCACCCCTGTGAAATCCGACTTGCCTGAATCTGGTCAATTGATTCTTTCTGTGGCCGTTGCTCTGTTGTGTGAGAAGGCTGATACATGGGTTGGGACGCTGTATATCCCTCACTCGTAGAAGAAACCAAGGGAACCTGACAAAATAAACCCCAAAGAATCAGCTGGACACGTATTTGCTTTTACTGAAGAATATCCTTCTCCTCATTTCCTTATGTAACCCCAACTACCATTACGATAAAGCTGGGGAAAGACGGGGGGGGGGGACGACGGGGGGGGGGAGAGAGAGAGAGAAATACAGAAGTTTAAATGACAGAACTCCAAGCTCATACAGAAATACAGAAGTGCTGGTTTCCAATGGACTGAATTTGCTCATTTTACAGCCTCTGCTCCCCTGCACAGAGTCCAGTGAAAACTCTGGCCAACAAAGCAGAGGACTTTGCATTTAAGGCTATTGGGGACTTTAAGAGGCAACTGATAACAACTGATGGGTGTGTTCACATCACCTTGCTGAACATTCAAAAGGAAAGAGGTAAGTTTAGCTACTGCTTGCAAGATCCCCCAGGGAATCATTTGCTGCACTGGTTGACGTAAGGAAAATGAGAAAAAAAAAAATCCATTGGAGTAAGTCACAGGTATAATTTAACAGTAAAATAAAAGCTAGTGCAAAGAGAACTCTGACCAAAAAAAATTATTCTACGCCTACAAAACAAAACTGCTGAGAGTACTAGCACTTCAGCAGGTACATACAGAGGAAACTCAAGAAAAAAACCCCACGTTCCTGTTTCTATACAAATGGGGGTCTTAAAACTTGCAGACCTTATCTGGACAAGATAAAGCAAGCAATTTATACTACCATCACTGAGATACACAGTCTATACAGATTTTTTTCGTTTTCAAATACCTACAGGGATCAGATTCATTACTTGAGACCAGCAGAGTCCTTCAGAGATGCCACACATGCTTAATACAAAATCAGGAAGTTCTTTAGTCACTAGACAATTCAGTAAGAAACTGACACATCTTAACGAAAAGGTGAATACATCATTTATATATTGCAGAAGCACGTTTGAGAGATCCTACTTAAACAGGAATTTCAGGAAAGCTCAACCGAAAACAGCATTCAAACTCATTCTGACTGCTCCAGTATTATAATATTATCCAAGCAAGCGACTGGGACTCATCCTTAACAGAACAAGTCAAAAACACCACCACAGACTATATAGTTAATCCATTAAATCTATTTGTGGTCTGATGCCCACTCAAACAGATACAGACTGCCCTTCAACCAAGTTATTTCGGTTTTGGCATTTGTGTTGCAAATAAGCAAATAAAAGACAACTTGCTTCTATCCAAATTAAAAATATTACTACACATGGCTTAATGTGAAAGAGAACACTACTAGGCAGAGATTGACATGTCAAATTATTAGTCCACCTTGAACAAAACGCACAGAGAAACCTCAAGTTAACCTGCTATATTAGATTAGGACTACACAGAGCAGCATTCCAAACAAAGTCCTTCCTCTCAATCATGAAAAAACCACTTAAAATTCACCACTGTCACATGGGATACAGATTTTAAGTGATGGCAGCCTAACACACAGGCACATGGAATTCAACTTATAAAATGAAAATCATATCCACACACCAAATTTGAAGACTAAGGAGAGCTCCACAGATTGAAAGAACTGGCAACTGCTGAGAACTCCACATTGGGCCATTACAATGATCAGTACAAACTGCAATCGCTTCCGTGCTTGTGCCCTTCAGGTTAAGAGGCCTCTCATTCTAAATGCAGTTTCCTCAATAAACTCATACTTCAACCTTGAACCCGACAGTTTCCCTGTTAAGACTCCACTACAGAAAATATGCAATGTCTGCACAGCATAAAAAAATGTATGTAGCAACGCTTATAAGCGACAATGCTGAGGAGATAATGGAGATAACCAATTTCCCAAAATCAGAACTTCAGCTTTTTCTTTGAGTTTCTCATACAGTTAGGAATTAAATCCTATTGTAACGACAATCAAGACTAAAATAAATTTAAAATCCAAAATACAATTCACTAAACACGTTACCTGTGTAGCTTCTGGTTGCACAGGAACTTGGTTAGGCTGGGCAAGTCTTGACTCAGCATGAACTGAAGTAAAATAATTTCACTTATTACATAGTACAATCAAACCTTTTACAGAATAGCATTACCATCTTATCTAATTCCGTTATCTGAGAGCTCATCATCGTGAAGATGATTATGCCTTTGGCATGGCAAAGCTATACTCAAAATACCAATTACCATTTCCATGCAAAGTACGTTTTTTCCAGTTGTCCAAAATGATCCAGCAATTTCCAAAAGGCTAAGCAAAACTATATTTTGTCCATTTGAAAAAGTTTACAATGTTCCACACTTCCAAGCAAAATCTAGAAGCAAGTGAGAATTGAAGTCTACAAATAGTATGCTTCAAAAGTACAATTACATTTCTGAGAAAAACACACTTTAACAGTACTGTATTATTACTTGTGATGACCCCTTTACTACGTAGCAGTAACTGAAGCATTTCTAATAGATGACTTTCAGGCTTCCCCAATATTTGTGCTTAGGATTTACCATTACAAACCTGGAGGGCAAACCATTTGTGGCATGTCCAAATTCTGTGCTGGATTCATGGGCTGTGCAGATACAATGGCAGGATCAAGTGTTTGGTTCTCGAACTCCAGCATAAAGTCCTGGGAAAAAAATAAAAATAACAAAATCAAATCCAATTTACTGTCTCTTTAAAAATATTAACATTCAGAATACAGAAACGACCAGGTCACAATAAAGGAAGTTTAGCCCACAGTTACGCAACTGCTGGTTTTACCATACATTTTACATCAAGATACTAAAAATTCCAAAAATGCATTTATCATAATAAAAATTCAGTCCATGTATACAAATTAGAGCTTATCTCACAAAAAGATAACTGGAGGGAGATTTTAATAGCCAGACAGAATAGGCAGCTATTCTTTATCCTAAATTAGCACTTTGTAGGAATAAACAAGAAAAGGAACATAAGAAGCATGTGCCTCATTTGATACCAAGGTGTCTACTCTTTCCTTTGTGGAGGAGGAGGAGGAGAGGCTTTTTCCCATGTATTCCCTTATCTCCTAACGCATTTCCAGTTGTCCTAACTTTAGAGGAGAGCCTTCAAGAAGCAACCCAGAAAGTATTCTCTTCATGTATTGTACAAGTTTTTGATAACACAAAATTTAGAACTAGCTTATAGGAGGGGTATTTTACAGCTGGTCTCACTGAAGCAGAATACACCACGGCACCCAGTGAGGCACAACTTTCTGCCTTCTCTGTAGATTTAGTACAAACAAGGACTGAAAAGCTAAGTAACACTCTAATTGGACTTTGACAGCAATACAGGTTTGTGGGCTTTGGATGAGGTCTTGCCATACAGCACTATACGGTTTGCAAGACCACTGTATTTTTCAAATAGACTACAGCAGACTTAAAATCATGACTAACAGCCAGAAAGCGCTGGTTTGTTTCTTTGGTTCTAGCTTTACACTACCATGGTGGGTTCATCATACCTGCATGAAGTTGTATGGGCCCTGCATCTGCGCCATAAGGTCCTGTACTCGCTGTCTTCTAACAAGGGGATCTGCTTGAGCCACGGTAGTAAGCGTGTGAGGTTCAGGAACTGGAGGAGATGTAGCTTGCGTCTGTTGCTGCAGCGAATTTACAACCTAACAAGAAACAAGCAGCCGACTGAAATTTCAGCTTAAGATAACACTGCACAGAACTGACTCAGCAGTTCTTGAAATTTATGGCTATTGCCTAATTCATTATGGTCATAATTACTACAGCGTTCTTGAAGAAAAATGTTACATCCTCCTACAGTCATGCCAATACTGGTGGCCAGCTACTGACCTGAGCACTTCACAGGATGACAGAGTTTAAAGACTCTGCTCTATTTGCTTTCCATATCTACTCTATTCCCCGTTAAGAACAGCGCTAACAAAAAATTTGTTCAATATTACGGGGGTTTTTTTTTAGAACAGGATTTGAGACAGCAATTTATCAACATTTGGTAATTTAAAGAAAGTAGGGGAAAAGTAAGTTTCAGAAATATGCACGCATGGAGAACAATTCTTTTCTCATACCCTTTGGTAAATGTAAATAGATTCGGAATTTTTTGGTCTTTCTTAAGACTTCAAAATTTTAAATTTTCATAGCCACGTCTAGACCAGGGTTCTCAAGTGTTATCCTAGCTAGCTGATTTACGGTCTCAGAGAACAGCAGGCAGCATTGTGTGATGGGAAGATTGCAAGACAGCACCGCAGCGGGGACACCAGAAGCACAACTTAAGAGTGGACAAGAAAGCTCAGATTTACTAGACATATTCCAATACGGTGCACGTAAACAAAGGTACGACAAACAGCAACATGCTTTCAAATACCACCTTATCAAACACAGCAGAGCAACCAGGAAAGCTGAACATGAGCATCTAAGAACAACCATCATCAAATAGCTTGAAAATAGATAGTTACAAGGACAGTTGAGCTGCACAAAGTAGCACTTTCGCATTCCTAACCAGTTTTGCTCTTTAGGCAACTCCCATAATACAGAACTGCCATTTTCAATTTGCATTCATGTCAACAACTGTCCTTTAAAGAGAAGATCGTTGTCAGTAACTTGTCCATCGCTTCTCTATTCCCACGAGCTTTTCGTTATTAATCATCTTCCAGATAAACAGGTAAGCCTTAAACTTACAGTTGCACAGGACATAAATTAGCATACATGCACCTGAAAGTTCAAAATGTTTATGTAAAATAGCTGGTTTCTTATTAGAACTGCGGAAGACAGATTTTTGTACAGCAGTCATGACAAATAACAAAACAGTCCTATTTTAGACCAGTTCTATAATCACAGCTCTGAACTTTAAACTTGAACCCCCTCTATCCATCCTCAAAGCCTGTAAATTTTTTTTAACTTCTCAAAGAAACCTACAGTACCTTCCAGTATGCCTACTCCTTGCTCAGATTTACAAACATTCTTTGTATGTGACATTCTGCACATACAATTGCCTCACAAACTCCAATGACTCTTTCCTTGACCAAATCCCTAGCCATCTGTAATAGAATAATTAAAAAAAAAACCCTCTAAACAAAACTAAAAAGCAACACACAACCTAATTCCTCTTCAAGATTCCTTTCAGATCCAAATCTCCACCGTTAGCCATCCAAAGAGAAGCCATGTGACAATTCCCATGGAAGCATACCCTAAGGCTGTCCATACTGGCAAACAAACACAACTGCTCTGCCGTATTACACAGTCCCCAAACTTCAAATTATGGACTGTTTCCAAATTAAGAACTAAGCCCTGTGAGTGGAAAAAAATTTTTTTTGAAAAATGTTTTTTAGAGCCCATATATAGACCTCTCTCGCATTACAAAGCTTTAAAATGAAAGTAAAGAAAAAAAGCAATCCAGATGACTAGGTGAAACTTGAGAATTAAAACAAGCAGTTACTCGGCTCCTACATAATTATCAAAAGTGTTCTCAATTATTTGAGCACTATCACTCAACTTATGAAGTCCAAGTCATTCATAACAATTTGGTATCTTCAAGAAAAAACAAGTTGATGGAATAATCGAGAACACAGAACACGGACAAAATTTTATCAAACGTTTTCCTTTTTCACAAATAGTACAGTACTAACTTCAGATGGTGTTTAATATTTTACATTGTCTTTTTCAAACCTCTTTTTTAATGTCAAAAGGAACTGTTTGGGGCCTATTCCTTTAGTCATATTATCACTACCAGGTACTTTAACCTATTATAACCATAGTAGGATGAACCTACTAAAAAAATTGCAAGTGTTGCGTATTAAGTTGCCAATGGACAGGCTGTAGTTCTAAAGTCAACAGCTTTCTAACAGTCCGCTGCATGAAAAAGCTATCCAGACTACTCAAATATAAGGGTCGTTACTCAAAAATCAGACTATTACCGGACCACACACCTCCATTCATCCTGGGGGCACAGCAGCAAGGTGAAACTTTTCTTTTAAGAAAGCTGAACCTTTCTGCAGAGTAGTATTTGACTCATCGAACTGTACGCTCACCTTCTGACACCCTGCACCTTGACCTTCTCAGTAGGCAGAGCTGCCCAGACACAATCAGAGGAGAAGGCCAGGGGGCAAAGGAGGAGGAAAGAAGGAGAGGTAAAAACAGAAGCTTAATGAGACGACAAACCAACCAGAATGAACCTGTATTCTGGCACAGAACTGAGTTTCCAATTCTACACAAAATATACACGCATCCATCCATCCAAAGTTCCATAATCTAAAACACAGAGAACTTTGTATACAAGCAGATTCAGGTACTTATTACAAAGCAAGCAGTTAAAAAAAAAAATCAAACAAGCAAAAAACCCACCAACAACAAAACCCGCCCAAAACAACAACAAACCCCCACAAACAAAACCCCCACTATCACCAATAAAGGACATCTTCACCAAAATTAAAACATCATATAATCCAAATACGCTTTGAGAATTCACAAGCAAATTCTTCAGTTTGAAACTTATGAAAGGCCTATACAGAAATGTCACTGTGAGACACCATCACTTCTCCAACTATAAACACACCATACCACAGAAACTGTGAATGTATCGCATCTACTTGAGGGTTACTGAAAAAGAGTCTGTGATAGCCTTCCTCTTCATAAACGATGGAAATCTTCTGCGTAAATGTTCTCTTTCAGAATATTATCAGCTTCCAAAATTAACAGCTATCATTCACAGCTGTTACTATACTAATGCCACAACTACCTTGAGCTGGAGAGCGCAACGGCTCTATACAATGTTTATCATCTTCCCTAAGGACAATTCAGTTGCACTCCCGCGAGGAATGGGATTTTGGTGCCAGCAAGAACAGGAAGAGTAATTTCAAAGACAATTATTCTCAAGTTCCTCTTTTTGTGTTAAATCTGAGAAAATAAGGTACTTAATTATGACGAAGCAGTCTTCAACTTTTTTCTAAATTTTTTTCTAAACTGTTCATTTGTACACAGTCCAAGAAATTGGGACAGAAAGGAGAAGTATATTTTCTTTGTATTGTTCCATGAAAACAAAGCCGATATAATCCAGACTTAGCTGATTAATGAAGATGTGCGGAAAATTAGGAGTTTCTGGAATCAGTCTGATACAAAACTACAACCTGAATTATTTTACCATACTAGTGCAATTACTGCATATTATTATTACTCCCATGAGGAAGAACCTGAGTTTTCAACTGTGCAATACACAGTCTTACGGTTCAAGAGCAGAGGGAAGCACAACAGGCTTCAATCATGAGGACATTTCCTATACTCTCATGTCTTCATCCATACTACTAATATTAAGAACTACAGAGAACTGAACCTCTAAGCTACTCTGGACACTTGGTAGAAACACAGATGTAATTTGGGTATAATTCAAGACAGACTGAAGCCAATCAAGCATTAACTTTAAAATGCTGTGTCTTGAAGAATACCCCAATCAAGCATGACTTTAATGTGTTTTGGAGGATTTCTTTGTTGTTTTTAAGAGATTTCTTAAATCACATTCAATAGCAGTGATATTCTAGGGCTTTTTAAGTAAGGCAATGGAATACTATGACAAGATACTACCAAAATCATTCACATACCTGGCAAAGTTGTCTAGTTAGTTCTAGAAGCCTCACACCCATCCTAAGTATTATTAAATCTCTCAGTGGTCTTCAACACCATAACATATGAATTTCAGCCAGACTGAATGTAAAATCGGGCAGATTAGATAATCAGATCAAAATGGCTGCTCTCCACCACTTGAAGAGATGATGAACACTTACTCCACTCCTACACTTAAGAGCCTGAAGGCACCAAGGAACAGAGTCTAAAAAATTGACCATCTGTAATTTGCTGCTGCAGAAGGCTAAGGTGAATCAAAAATTAAGTTTCCAGCACCTGGAAGATGCTGCTTATACCTGTTCCTAACAGATGTATAAAACCCAAATTCCAACATACCAAACATTCGAATGACTCCATGTGACTTGTCCTTTCCAGTACGTGAAGAACACAAATTCTAGTATAATAAAATGGACTTATACACGTAGTTAAGTCTAGAGCCTAAACTACTGAACTGGGAATGGAACCCAATAACAATGTACCACAAACATCACAAGTGAACAATCACTCAACTGCAAAGTAGTAACAAGTTAAATACTTGAAGAACTATAGCTCTTGAAAGCAGAGATATACATACAAGCTATATTTTAACACCAAGTTATGTGCATATGCAATCTGGAGTAGATATCAGTTGAGATATTAATTTTCCTCTCCCTCTCCATGGAACGGCTTAATGAAATGCACAACTATGCCATGCTGTCAGCAGCTGCATAGATAAACTTAAGTTCTATATTTGCAGCAAAGTTCTCTTAAAAAAAAAAAGTCTTCAAAAAAATCTTTTAAGTCTTTTTAAGCCTAAGACTTTTAAGCTCCGTTTTCCCAAGCAAGCCACTACTGAACAAAAGCAAGTTCTCCACAAACTTAGCCAGACTGCGTAGTTTTTATTTTAGGTACTCCTGAACTAAATATGTAATTTAAGAATGAGTAGTGAGTCCAAGCCTACTTAAATATATGTATTTTTATATATATTGGGGGAGAAGGGGTGCAATACTAAAACCTATCATGAATTGAGAGTCAGCGGAAACAGGGATTGCAATTTTACCTGCAGTACACAAGATCTTACCTCAACCGTTTCAACTGTCCACTCATCTACCTGTTCCTTCTCACTACTGCTGAACTGAGTCTCTGCCATGAATTGTCTGTTTACATACTAAAATAAAAATAAGAAAGGGTATGAAAGTAAAAGTAAGTGGCATCAAAGCTATACAAAATGACAATCTTTCCAGTGACTAATACCTCAGTTGATTCAACTTCAGTTGGTTCAGTAAATTCTTCCGCTGGATCAGGTTCTGTAAGAAAAATATACCATCTACATGAAAAAATCCCCAAACCAAAAATCATGTTACAGACCTAGGAGATACAAAGTTAGACAAAAAAAATCTCCCCCGATAAAAGTGGAATTTTGAAGAAGTGTGACACATATTTGCAGTCATTTATCAAAACCATTTACGTTAAAGAAGTGTTGCAGACTATTACTGCACAGGAAGTACAGCTCAGTGTAAGAATGAATGGACACACATTTACTCCTGAGTGACATTAATACCTAGTATTAGGAGCTTGCTATACATTAAAGAAGGAGTCGCCTTGTCAGACATCTTCAAGGGGATGGGATTTTGATTAGATCTGAAATTAAAGCCTCAATATTGCTGACTTGTACAGTTAAGTATCCACTGGGTTCAGAAACAAACCTAATGTTACAAGGTAGATAAAGAAGAACTTGTGTCTCAGAATGAAGAAAACAAAAACAGGACATTAATAGAGAATTAAGCAATAACAAAGATTCTCAGAGTTTTGAATTTAAAAGAAAAAAACATTAAATTCTTGCTACGAAGAGTTATGTTCAGCTACCCCGAATGTCAATTTTCTCCACAACATATTCAAAAGGGAAAAAAAGTCATGAATTTTTTTCTTCAAGTTTGGTACCATATTCTTGAGCTTCTTAAGTATGTAAGCATACCCTTTGCTTCAAAAACTCTTCCCTTCTAACAAAAGATTAAACTGGTGGGAACCACTGAAAAATGGAAAAGCCTCAGGCAACCAGAACTTTAATCTTTGATCATTTTAACTCTACCAACAAGATTTTGTTTTTAAATCATAATGAGTCATTCTACAGGAAAACAAACTAGGAAAGAGATGTTTGCAATAATTTGCATTTGCATAAACCTGCGTCTAAATAATTTCATTGTTAGCCTGGGTTCTTATTTCAGCAAGTGAAATTGGACAGACAAATGCTGAAAGATGTGTTCAGAAGCAAGTACTAGTAAGTGACTTTGTTCCTTCATTCAGCTGACGCTCCACAGTTAGAACAGTAAGCCTTTCCTTGCACGTGACAGAAGACGTTTACCATGTGATCATTAGAAAGGATTACGGTTCCTCCAAAGAAGCAGCTGGCAAGAGTCAGCCTTACAGGAGTCTTCTGGAACACAGCTCTGCTTTTCTTTCCTCATGGCTCAGAGCAGGGCTGAACGAACGGTTGACTGCCCCTATACGCGTTGCCTGGCTAGAGGTATACCTGATTATCAAGAAATGACATTTCTATTCAAAACACTAGTACACCCGAAGAATTCAGAGACAGGTGCTTTTTGCGCTTAAAACTGCATTTGCAGTTTAATCACCCTGATGAATCCGAAGAGACAAGACAGTACAACACAAACGAATATGCTAGTCACAAGGGACCTTCATATTCTTACCAGCTTCTGCTACAGTGTCTTCTACTGCAGGTGCGGGTGCTGCTTCTTCTTCCTCACATAATCCGTTCTGATGGTTATGGGTGCTATCAAAGTAACTAGTTTGAAGAATACGTTCAACGATCTCCTTTAGCGCTTTATCTAGGAAAATGGAAGAAGTTAAACAGTAACTCAATCCTAATCCTCCTTTCCTTCCTTCCCGAAGATCCCACATAAATTTTATTACCCTTTTGCTGGGAAGATGTTGCTGCCCCAAGCTAGTCCACGGACAATACTGTTACAGAATTACTTCTGTCTTACTAGTCATATTAAATAAATCAATAAATAATCAACTTCCATTCAGAAAAATCTGAAGGGCAAGGAGAATCTTAAGAGCATGTAATACTCTTCAGAAGATTTGTGTAACACTTCAAAGTGAGGTAAAGTTTATGAATTTAATTTCTGTACTTTAATTCCTGCTATTTCAAAAATCTCTGGTTGCTTAGTTTTCAGTTTGGAAAGTTTCAGGAACTCCCTGAAGTTCCAACTGCAGCTGATTTTATTTGTAATTTCCTAATTAAAAAAAAACCTTACTGCAAGTCAATTCCTTACAAAACAACTGTCAGTATAAATTTCCACAGGTACCACCTTCATGAAGGTTCTTCCCCTGAGGTGAAGTGGCTCAGAACGGCCTTTTTAAGCAAAACAAGCACAAGCTTGCACTCAGTGCCTCAGATGAATGCTGTGGTGTCTTAGCCCAAAACAAAACAGCCACATTGGCAAGGCAGCACTACTGACTGTCTAGGCCAACAGAAAACAAAACAGACTCAAAATGGAACATTCACAATGCACGCCTGGCAAGTGCTGATCACTGTATGAATCAATACATACACAGAGAAGAACACAGAAATACATTAACATTCATCCCTATTGTAAGACAAAGCAAACTAGCAATGGATGCCAATGACATCACTAAAAGCTCATCCTGAGATCCAGATACAATACCCAGCCCAACTTCATCCAGTATGAGAACGACTAGGTCTCCAAGGAGCATACATCAGCTCCCTCCTGAAAACTAGCCCCATACCTTCTCCTTCCTCCACCTCTTCAAAAAAAGCATGTGGTACATATCTTCGGGCTCTCACAAAGATCTAACATCACAACCATTTCAGACTTGAGTTCTTGCAGAACAAATATTAATTAAAAAAATACTAACCTGGTACCTCCTCATAAAATTTCATTTCAACAACAGAAACAATTTCAAGTTTCCTATTCTGCCACAAACAAGGAAAATCTTATTACCATTAAGACCACAGTATCTTACAATCTCCTGCGCATCACTCCTCAATAAAGCAGGTTACATAACAATTGCAATACTATAATTTCACTTTCTATGAATAGAACACAAACTCTTTCAACAGCTCAGTATTACTCTAACATAATAAAGATAATTGATTTTTTTTTAAAGGAGGAAAGTTGTTAGCCATTTTACCTACAAAAAAGGATACTATTCCCTAAAACTTTCCTATTGATTTCCAATTAAGAGACTTCAAAAATTCCCCATGATACAGAAAACAGACAACTGCCTAGCAGAGCCATTTTCTTAAGGTCTAGTGTTAGAAGGTATGTACTTGTGAAAATTTACATTTCTGCAAGAAAGCAGTCCATCTGCATGATCACACCCCGATTTACAGAGTTCATCAATCAAAACAGGGCAAAACCAGAATGCTTTTTGCAGGAGACAAGGGGGAGCGGAACATCATACTAAATAAGGCCATGTCAGTTTATATATTAGGTCATATTATTGACAAAGCTCCTTGCTCACACACACATTTCCAGAAAACAAAGAATTGCTACTAAGCACCACCACCAGCAGAATACTGCTGAAATAGCAGGAACAGACTAAGCTTAAATACCGAGTAATGCTGCATCAGTAAAAAAAAAAAAATACACCACACAGTACGCTCACACTTCAGTACGTTATTCTGTTACAGTCCAGCTAAGGTCAGAAAAAAAAGTAGCTACTCTAAAAACTCAGAAAGATAATTAGCTGCCAAAGGCCTCTCATATCAGACACTGTATTTCAGTTCAAGCACAAATTCAGTGCACTATCTTTTAATACAGAGACTATACTTACAGGTTGTTCCACAAACTGTTTTTTCCTTCCCTTCCAGTAAGTCCCACAGGTGAACAGATGCTTGCTCATACTGCTCATTCAACCTTAAAAAAAAAAATAATGAGTTAATTTCTTACCAAGTCTTTAAATTACCACAGTACAAATATATTGTTAATTGACCGACAATTATAAAGAAAAGTACT
This sequence comes from Pygoscelis adeliae, assembly GCF_000699105.1. Taxonomy (NCBI): domain Eukaryota; kingdom Metazoa; phylum Chordata; class Aves; order Sphenisciformes; family Spheniscidae; genus Pygoscelis; species Pygoscelis adeliae. The sequence goes on along the minus strand of NW_008824186.1, from coordinate 8,921,107 downwards.
TTACTGTAGGCCTACCTCAAGTTCATGTCTCGTTCAGGGTAAACTAGCTTGTAAAACTCATCCAGCATTGTCAGTTCCTCCTCTGTCAGTACTGGTACTCCATTTGATCCTTGTTTCAAGTCGTTGCGCACTTCATCATCACCCAACTTGTCCAAAATAAACTGTAGCTCTAGTACAGTCTTTAAACGCTTCTGCTCAGCTTCTTCTCGCATCAGTTGCTCCCTGCGAGCTGTCTTTTTTATTGTTTTCTGGATCTGTTTAAAATGAAATTTTAAATTGCTTAAACTTAGATTCTGTAGTGAACTTGGGAAAAAAAAATAGATTTGAAATGTCTTTTATTGGTAAGTAGAGATGGATGTTGGTGTTGAACTGCCACTTATCAATCTAACATTACAGAAGAATAACCTGTGAAATTTGAATAGTATCTTTTAAGCAGAATCAAAACTCTACCAATTAAGACAAACTTTAAAATCAATGCCACAAACTTGGATCATATTGGATATTGATCACATTCTTACTTGAAGTCTGCACTTCATGACTTACAAGCAGTTCAGTCAAGTAACTGCAGTTACCACATCTAAAGCTTCAGACATGAACGTGTTACTTCAAACAAGCCCAGCTTGCTATTATCTGCTTCCGTTATCAAACGTTCTGTAAACACCAAGTGATTTTCATCTAGATGAACGTGGCAAAAATGTACAAAATCGAGTATCTTTTAAACAAACATTGTAGCTATTTACAACTTCTACCTTCCATAACTCGAGGAAGACTTACAGCAATTAGAAAAGGTACAGAGAAGGGCAACTCAAATGATTATGAGCAGAGCCTAAGTCTGTATTCTTCAACTTGGAGGAGTAAGGGTGATCCAGATTTTTCATAAAGGCCACAAAGGCCAGCAGATAACACGAACAGAGCGGTTATTCACCATAGCCCGTGATAGTAGGAGGCACGCATTGAAACTACTAGGAGATCAGCTTAAAACAGATAAACAAAAGTAATCTTGTTTCTTACACACCATGGGAGGGAACTCATGAAATGTTTTGCCATGAAAGGCTAGGGAGACAGACAGTATCAGCAAGTTCAAAAGGGATTTAAACAAATTCTTGGACACGAGGTCCACAGACAAACACTAAAGGGAACGGGAATGCATCTACTCTCTAACATTCTCAGTTTGAGGATAACCGGTGACGTAAGGGAATGGATGACAGATAATCATCAGCCTTGTACTCTGCATAGTACCTTCTACAACTGCTGTCCTAATACTGGTCTAAACACATCACTGGTCTGAACCTACAGGACGTTTCTTCCATTCTTATTCTTAATCCAAGCATCTAGCATCCAAAATTCAGCTTGCTCGCTTTGTAACTATACAAGGCTTTAATCTTCTTTTTCAAAAAATTAAGTCGTGACAATAGCTTTCTCCCTCTGAAGCATCTAAATTTCTTTTCTAAAATCAAAGACATCTCAAAATCAACTGTATGAGAACTAACTCTAATCAGGAAAAATTGCAACCAAGTTTGAAAGCAGAGCGCCTATTTATTACTCCTGGATTCACCTGCTTCTTTTAGCAGTCAGCTGACAAGGGAGTTATTTCAGGACAAACTTGTCAGAAGAAAAAGTTCTTCATTACTAACGTTCCGTAAACATACATGGAACCCTGATGCAAGAAAAGAAACGGAACGGCTTGGCTTAGAGGCCTATAAGTTTACAACCACATCAAACACAGAAAGCAGTTTATAATGTGAGGATGCTGATGCCCTTCAAATTATCACATAGTCTGTTCACAAACTAAATACACTCGTTAGCCCAGTCTGCTGCACTAACATCGCCTACACAATCAATTCTACCAATGTTGCTGCTCTTTCTGTAACTCATTAACTCTAACTGTATTACTGCATTTAGAATCTTCCAGTCCTGTAGAATGAATTATGCTTTCAGCTTGCCCCAGAATTAATTCTTCCTTGCAACGATATTGCAGAGCTCTAAAGCGTGTCTTTTTGTTTGCAGTTCTTGGCACAAAGAAATAAAGCAAAGCTATTCATAACTGGAATTGTCTATTAGAGTTTTAGAACTTATTCTTGATTACACTGTTATTTTACATTCTTGATAAAACACCAACACAAAAGATTACCTGTTTTACTAGTATTCAGTTAACTTATCCTTTATGAAAAGAGTATTAACCTTGTCCCACACTGCAGTTTCAGACTGTATTTGCAATTAACGAGACAGCAAGAATCTTGAAAAACGAACTGCAATGCTTTCAGTTGCTGAGACTTGATATCCTATGGTAATATAAAGACACGAAAACCCTCAGCCACTTGCCAAAGAGAAGCACGCCTGTGAAATCTGTTTTGAGAAGATGTTACTATTGGCATAAGTGGCTGTCTGTAACGTTGCATGATAGGCCTCTTTTGCAATCCCACCGTTTTCAACAGTTATGTTTTGTCAGAACGTTACATTCTTTTTGTTCCCATACATTTATGTAGTCCATCAGAAAAATCTTTTAGGAATAGCCTTCAGAAAACCTGACACAAACTAATACACAGAGTAAAAGAAAACAGCCAAACATACAAGAAATCTCGAGCATTTCATCTCTGTAAATAGAGGCAACTACTGCATCTAGTATTAGTGAAAGAGTTTAAAGCCTAAGTGCCTGGTATTGCAGCTGATAGCCCACATGGCACCACTTGCTCTTTACTTACGTCTTGGCTCAGAGCCATAAAACTCCTCTGCAGTTCTTTAGCAAATTCCAGATTATTTGTCACTTCCTGGTATTTTGACACTGCATCCTTTAAAAAAAAAAAACCACAAAAGTAAACCATCACAAATAGAACAAAATACATAATTCCAACAAACAAATTCCCACATTTTTAGTTCCTAAGTGAGACACAGCATCCCTGAATGGGACTGCAACAATGTTAAGTCAAATTTTGATTTTCGCTGGCAAAAATATTGAAGAGACTTGTGTATGTCTTTAGGGACTCTAGTTTCTTCGATAACTATGCTAAAGCATATGCATCTATATGCTCACATGCATGACATACTAGTTTAGTGTTTGGGTTTAGCCAGTTTCTGACAAAAACTAACTGGCAGGCAGGGGAATGGGGGAGAAAAGTAATCTGACAACTCAAAACTGCTCAAGAGATAAAGATTCGAGAACTAATGCACTGTTACCTTGAGTAAGAGCCAAAATCAAAACGCTATACAGAGCATAATGTTCCCTTCTCCAGAAATCTTTATTATTTGCTATTTTCTTAAATCTAATATTCTGATTTGCACCAAAGCAATCCAAACTCCTTAACCCACTTTGCAGTACTGAGAAATCAGAGGATCAAATCAGGAAAAAAAAACCACTGTGACATTTACACTCCTGCTGTGACAAAATTAATAATGGCTATGTTCTTGGTAAGAACAACTGAGCCAAAGAAAAGGTAAGGTCCTACTTTCTTTGAAAAGCAAGGAACATGAACTGTATTTAAGGATTTCCACCTGTAATACGGCTAAGAAATTTACACACATACAGGTATTACATATTATACATATACATTAGGTGATTTACAAAATTCATCATTCTTAGCTGATTTGTAGAAGACGACATAAGGGAAAACAACAAATACTTTCAGCATTTCTCCAACCAAAAAAGATTTTATCTTTATGAAGTGTGGTAGTCGGGCTGTGGTCTTCATAAAACTCAATCATGAGCTTCCCTCCTCAATATGAATTTCAGTTCCCTTCCCTGCTCAAACAGAAAACTTCTCATGGTTTATTCTCACAATATGCCATTAAAGAATAAAAATATACAGATTGCTGATATTTCAGTTAGCACAGAAGAACCAAAGCAAAGCCTAGACAGATGAAAAGATCACATGGATCAAGGGAAGCAGCTAATTCTTGTAATTGTGAACAGCTGTAATAGTTGCAGGGTACATTTTTTTTCCCTTCACTCTTTTCAATGTTAAGAATCATCAACAAAATATTGTTGATTACTGAGCATCTAGTAATCTCTTTAAGTATCAATATGCATGTTTGTATCATCCAACTGAATTTCATTTGATACTTGCTTTATATTTATTACAACTGGAAAACTGCTGTTGAGTCAAGCTCTACAACAACCTTTTTTAAGAACCAGCCTCTCAACAAGGAGAGGATCAGCATACCTCCACTAAGTCCAGCTTATCTAGAGCGTCACATCTGCTGCACTGACAGCTGTGATATACACATGGACGTAGCTTTTTTTGAGAGCCCTTCAGAACTTGGCCTAAGCTACATCTCTAACTAGACTGCACAATATTTACAAGCTACCACCAAGTCACTAAGCTACTTAAGTTCTCCCTGGGCACATTTCCTGCGAAGAGGATGATGTCCAGGGAACCTCAAAGGTCTCATTTAGCTCTTCCAACAGTCCTACATTATAACATATGCCAATTTTCACCAGTTTATTCACAACCTAACCTCAACAAGCATTGTCCTGGTTTCGGCAGGGATAGAGTTAATTTCCTTCCTAGTAGCTGGTACAGTGCTGTGTTTTGGATTTAGGATGGGAACAAAATTGATAAGGCACCGATGTTTTAGTTGTTGCTAGGTAAGGCTTACACTGGCCAAGGACTTTCTAGTTTTCCACGCTCTACCGACTGAGAAGGCTGGGGGTGCACAAGAGGGGGCACAGCCAAACTGGCCAAAGGGACATTCCACACCACGTGCCGTCATGCTCAGCATATAAAGCTGGGGGAAGAAGAAGGAAGGGGGGGACACATTTGGAGGGATGACGTTTGGCT
>NW_008824186.1:8915184-8916133 GCF_000699105.1 Pygoscelis adeliae | reverse complement strand
GAGGGGGAGTGAGCGAGCAGCTGCGTGGTGCTTAGTTGCCGACTGAGGTTAAACCACGACGAGCATAAAGCATTACATTACAACACATTCCTCTACCTATTCTTTCAGCTTCTGATTAACAGAAAAATTGAGATGTTCTAGGAAATAAAAAAAACACTGAGGGCAAGTCAGAGCTCAGAAAAATCTAGCTTTTAACAAGGGGAAAGGGGCAGTGAAATTCATCCCTTCCTTCCCCAAAAAGATCACAAAACAATTTAATAGAGATCAGGTTAATATTTTTTTTTTCTTTTTACCAGTTGATCTTGATTCAGACGTTCTCCCTTGTTCATTCGTTCCTGGTAATCATCAAGTTTGCTCTGAAAAGAAAGAAAAAATGCTATGAGGAGCCAAAATCAGAGTAGTGCTTTTTTCTACTTGTGCTAACAAAATTAGGTACTGTAATATTACAGTAAACACAGACTGTAACACATTACACAAGCATGCAACTGTCATGTAGAAATAGTACCTGAGAAAACTTGTCTTCCTGGTTAAAAAAATGTAAATACCTCCCCAAGAGACAAATATTTTAACATTATTTGGCTATCACAATATATCCTCACGACTAGTCTTAATTTCAAGGAAATACACATTCCTCCTAATGGGGAAAGCACTCTCAGTGCACATTTCCTTCAGTCGAAACAGAGCTGAACTCGGTTGAGTCAGAGCTTATTACCACTGTTATCACTACAATTCCAAAAACATGACTGCAAAAAAACACTGCCAATGCTATTAAGATTCAGAACTGTAATTCTTTGTACTTGCATCAGTTAAGATAGTTTTAAAGAATTTAAAACAGTTTCTAATCCTTTGTGCAAGAACATCCACCAACACAATTCATATTAATAGCTCTAAAATGTTTTTGTTCAAGAGAATTAAGATTTCTTTTTCATGGGGAGAAACTGAAAAAGGA
>NW_008824186.1:8906932-8915138 GCF_000699105.1 Pygoscelis adeliae | reverse complement strand
AGCTTAAATATAAAACCATGCAAAACACTGACATTAGGCAAAAGCAGGTAAAAACTTATGCACGACGGAAGTGACGAAGAACCTACAGGTTAAGTAGAAAGGTTCTTAGAAGGGAAGCAAAGTCTCTAAGAATAATGTAACTAACCACTAAGTTCTAAGTTTTCACCATTTCTGTATTATCACATATGCTTGTATTTTTTATGAAATTTGCCTTGGTCCTATTAAAAGAAAGGCATAAAATGAATGCTTAACACTTATCTTCCCAATCTAGCATAACAACAACATGAAAAGGAAAGCCAACAAACACTTCATTTTGAATGTAAAATAATTAAAACCCTGACGCAACCACTGTTTCAGAGTTTATACGTGCCAAAGAGTGACAGCTTTTTTTGTTGGTGGTGGTCTTTGGTTTTTACTGTTTTTGTTTCAGGACATTTCCGTTAAAATATTTATTGTTTTTCTAGCTAATTCAACTTCTATGCTCAATCTCAGACCTTCTGGAAAGATCAAAGTCTGTGAAACAGTTTAACAAGAAAGCTCCTCTTACAAAGTATATGATGCCCAGCATCACTTACTGAAATACATAACATAACCTTCCTTATGAGACTCGGTCCTTTTGATGTCACCTAGCACCAAGAGTTTATTTCTTTGGAAATCCTACAGGTTACATTTAACATTTAACCACTTCATCTTTCAGTGCATCAGAGCCAGTAACAGCCTACGCGAAGTCAGAAGTACCTTCCTGAGCTCCAAAAAACATTACTGGGAATTTCATGCTGGGGACAGACACTAGCAGAGTAATAGTTGTCAAATGCAGCAGCCACAGTTGGTAATGTATCAAAAAAATACACCTGAAGAGCATTCGGCATATTGGAAATCTACCACAACAGGAAGTAAGGCCATTTTACTCTTACACATACTAATTTTAGAATAGATGATGACATGGTTGGACAATCACAAAAGTAGTTTTCATGATTTAAGAGATCGTAGCTGAGCTGTGAGGTCAAAAAGGGAGGGTACAGAGCTTAAACACTACAATGCCCCAGTGCAAAGCCAGCCAGGTTAACTGAAGCCTCTGCTACTTAAGGTAGCTTAAATCCTACAACGAACTGGCTTTGCAGACAAAGAAATTTTTAAAAGCTCCTGCTTGCTTGAGCCACTTACTCCCATGCTGCAGATTATAATTCCCTTGGTCACACTGATGCAATTGTTTGTGAGGCTGTACAGTTAATAGACTGCTAATATGAGCCAGTTTCAAGTGTCTACAAAAATGCATAACCCCCCCCCCAACAATTTCTGTGATCCAGTTTCCAACACAAACCCATAAACAACAACAGTAAGACAAACAGGATAGAACATCAAATTCTAGGAGAACACTACTTAGATCAACTTTGTTGAAGAAAACATGTATTGCAAAATTATGCTGCAAAACACTCACATAATCCATTTTGGTGGTTAAGGGCATAAGGGAGGGAAGAGGTAAAAATACCCTAAATAACTACAATTGTTTGTGCAGTTTTTCCATGCAGCCTTACTTCAGCATAGCTGGTATCTTCAGATTAAGCATATTGCAATAACATATTCAAACAGTGTATAAGTTTTTCTTAAATGGTCAAATATTATTGAGGTCTAATGCAAATGCTTTATTTTCATTCAGTAATGTATCAACTAAAAAACAAAAGGGTAAGACATCTATTTCTAACCATGACAAGTTACCTCTCCACTTTTTCTTCCTTAAAAACATCCATATCAGAAAGGTAAAAGCAAAAGGGAAAGCCCTTTCAGCTGCAATGCAGAGGACAAGCAAATGTGTATTTAGTTACGTGTTATCACAAAGATTTCAAATGCCAAGTAAGCATTCTTCTATCATCCCAAAGACACTGTAAAACCCAAATGCTACATTAGACAAAAATATTAAGGAAGCAAAATGCTTTCTTTTTAATCTGTACTGTCAACTAACAGCAATCTAAGAGCAGCATTAGTGCTGTAAAATAACTGCAGTAAAATTCATGCCTGGCAACCTACTGCAGCATCTGCAAGAAGTAAAGGTTTTCTTAATTTTACCCCCCCCCCTTACACAACTTCATCCTCACTCATCATGGATCTACATCTTGAAGCATAAAAGCTAAACCAGCAGAAAAAAAAAAAAATCAAGTGGCAAAGCGAGCACATAAACTGTCTATTAAATAGCTCATGAGTCAGCAGACCCCAGTTCTGCAGATAGCAAGCCACCGCACTTCAGCTCTTTTTCCACTGAGATACCTGAAGTATTTTGGAGTTCCCTAGGAGAAAAGCACTACATATAGGAAACTGGGGGGGGGCACAGGGGGAAGGTGATGGTGTTCATTGCTTAAGTATGCCCTAGACTTTATTTTAATAGGAATCCAAAATTGAGTTACTTTATTACGGTAACAGATACCTTCCCCTCACACTCCAGTTCTCATTACCTTCTCTGAATTGCCTCAAAAATGTTATCCTAAAGTGAAAAGAAATATGCAGTTACATGACATTAGCTTCAAAAACAATACTGGTTTTAAAAATGCCTGACCACTAAGCTGTGCTGTTACAGTCGTTTACAATGCTATGCTATAAACTGGATCACTGGAATGATCTGATTAAAAATAACCCTTAAAAAAGGGGGCCAGGAGCAGGAGGGAGGCACTATATTTAACCAGATAATTTCAACGGTATGGTTTATACCAGTTACAGCGGCAGAAGTGTGTATGACAAGGTGGAAGGGGAGAAGGTAACCTCTCCAACCAGCTGAAGTAAACATTTTGTCATGCACACTTCACCACAAGCAAAGAAAAGATGGAGAGGACTATTCCAAGTCTGTTTTCTGAAATATCTCAAAAAACATGCATTTTTTTAACAGCATTAAGCAATTAAGATAATCCGAAATTTAAAATAGCTGCTTTATACATTTCCCACTGAAGCAAAAGAAAAGCCAAGCTATGCAACAGAAGTTTATTAACTTGTTTTACATTAGTACATTGTAATTTATTTGCCCCCTCCACCATCATCTCCACCCTCATTCATCAGTCTAACTTGTCAGCAAAGACTGCCCAGAAATGACTTAAAAAAAAAAAATCAGTCTTCCCATTTCCTCGGGAAAATAGGCAGGAAAAAAAAATAATCAAAAAGCAAAAACACTTAAACTGTATCAGGAATGAGACATGGAAGTTCAAAACATCTCAAACCCCCCCCCCAGTTCTCACATTCACTATCTGGGTACTCTTCCTATTATATATACACACCTAACAGAAGTCCCAAGAAGCTGTTTCAGTCCCGAGTTGTAACCAAGATGTAATGAAGCATTAACATCAATACTCCAGAACACAAAACACTCACAGGTTTTCTGTTTAAACTGAATTAATTTTTGAAGTAACAGTGGTAAATATTCTTGTGTTTTTTTCCCCAAAAGTCTGGTAAGTTTGACGGTTTAGAAAAAAGTATCTGCATTAGTTTTTAGGCAAGTGAGAAAGACATACCAATTCTGAGACTGCAGTCTCATGATCAGGTTACCCCAGAGGACACTGATCACAAAAGGAGTATTCTGCTGCTCACCACACATTCTTGACCCTTGCCACATGCCGACAAGGACAGCTGTATGGCCAGACTGACAGCTGGGTCAGGAGCCTGATCCAACCAAACACGTACAGCCACAGAGAGACAAGAATGGCTAGGAGCGGGACCCACTCCTTCCCAAAGAAATGCAGAACTGATGGATACGTGCAATCTTCAAAAGGTAAACCTTTTAAACTCAGATGAGTTGACTACAGAGAAAAAAATTGCTTCTTCAGTAACCTGAACTAAGTTAAGGCACAGATGAGTGAAATTCCTGAAAGTTTTGGCGGCTGCATATATACGTTCTCTTTCCAAATGGCCATACAGTATTTCCTATAGAAACACTATGAATTTACAGCTAAGTTGACTACACTGCAAGAGACCTCGATTTTGTTCTACACATCATTTGTGTTCAAAATGAGTTACTTTTACAACAGCAAGTGAATTCTAGAACACAAATCGGGTTCTAGAACACAAACTGGGCTCTCCCAACACGATCTGTGTATCTTTTTCTTCAGAGAGAAAGGAAAAGCATCAACAAAACATCAAAGCAGCATTCGAAAAATTTAAACAAGACGATGATCTTTCACAGCTTGTAGGACTCATCGCGTATCTAGTTAATGGAACTTGCTATGAGAAATAATCCCTATGCTACAAAAAACAGTTAAAAACAAAACAGAGCAAGCCGAAACCAGAAACTACCAAACACCAAGTAAATTCACAGATAAACCTGCTGGTGTTTTAAGAGATGAAGTTTGGTTATTCAAAACTGCTACCAAAAGAGGTTTCAGAGAAAGATTTGGGTTTTCAATACACAGTTTCAAACGAATTTTACAATTTCTTGATTTCAAAATCATGTTTAATCTCCAAAGATAAATTTGAAACCAAGCTTCACAAGGACAGCTTCCGGAGCAACACAAGCCTTGAATATCCAAGTGGCCCAAATGATGGTGCAAAAGCACTTAAGAGCGCTGCTACTGATGGACAACTTGAAGCATGGCACTTCCTTGCTATCGTTAGCTGCACCTACCAGAATAGAAAACTGACCTCAGCTCTCACTATAGGTTCGTAAACGTTTCCTACGGGAAATCCAACATTTTATTCAACCAAATCAGATTAACTTGAAATATCCATCTACTGTTCCAGTGAAAATTTTTGTATAATACTGAGGCACTTTTTTAAATACTCATTTTTCAACCCAGTCAGGATTACACTCATTCAGAAACTCACGAGACAGGCTGATAAAGCAATGGCATCTTAAGTTACCACCTACAGCTAAAATGTGCCATCTTTTTAACTGTATACACCAAGCTCAAGTCACATCAAGTAGTTTAAGCTAACATGCTTACTTTATATTTACAGTTGTCCAAGAATAATCTTTGTGATCACCTGCCCATACCTTAAACCATGTGTTAGCAAATAAGAGATTTTGTCCCTCTTACAGAACATTTGGTTTTAAAAACTGTTTTTACACAGCTCATGCCATATTACACAAGTTGAAAGCAAAAATAACTTCGCTGTTTTCAGTCGTCATTGTATCAAGACAGGAGTTTGATCTACACTGAATCAGCTTAATTTGGAAAGGTTTTTCCCTCTAAAAAACAAAAAGCAGAAGGGGCAGGGAGAAGAAGAAAATGCAGGTCCTACTGAAGTATTTTCTCCTAGGGAACATGGAAAGCTAGTAGGATTCTAACGTCAGACACCTAACAAAAACATAGAGGAGTTCATGCAACTTTTAAATTAACTAAGCTTGTCAACATATATTCAAGTTGCATGTCTGAAGGTCTTGTGTAGAAAATAACCTTCAATTACCCCCTCCCATGCACACACAAATATCTAGCCATCTAAGAACAGAGGAAGAAAACAGGATAGCATTCCTATCATTTCCAATTATAAAGAGATGAAGAGAGAACAGACATTTTCAGGCCATGTTTTCACATACGTTTATGAATTATGAAAAGCAGCTCAATTTATCCTAGTCCCTTTTAACACAAGCAATACTCCTCCTTTCAAACAATGAGGTCACTCTTAGGAAGAGAAAATGAAAGTCTAACGAATAATCTAGTGTTTCTACTTTATACAGAAACAGTCAAAATAGTATTGAACTAAGTTAGAAATACTATGATTTGAAATTGTGTACTGTATTTTGATGGTCACATCATTTTACCCTCAATTTAGAAGGAAACATGACACTAAATAACTTACTTCAAAATTTCTAATTTCTTCATAAAGAGTGACCTTTCCTCAACTAAAAGCTGCACATACCATTTAAAACCTAAGATGGTACCTCTAAGAGAGGAATTATTTTTCATCCTTCAAAAGCATGTGTCTAAGTCAAGTAAATTCTTGTATTCGTTCTCAAATACAAAACTCAAAATCATCTCTACCAGACTTCGCTATCAGCTGCTGACAAAGAAAGGATTAAATGTTCAACTAAGCAGAAGTTTTCAGTGAGATTTACTGGATTTTTCACCCACTCCTGTCTGTGCAGCATCTAGTATGATTTTACTTTCTGGATGGTTAAAAAAATTGTCGTCAAAAGATTCAAAATACAGGAAAATCAATGAATTTGTGTACTTGAATAAACTTAGCAAGTAATAAAGTAAAAATACTGATACCCATGTGCACAATAAGCTTTGTTTTCAGGACCCTAAGCACACAACGTTCTCTTTATTAAAGAACGTTGATTAACTGAACTGTTGACCCCACCACCAAGGGAGAGGGTCAAGCCTGCAAATTAATAATTCTGCTTTAATACACCAAGAACGGTATCTCATGGCTTTTATAGTGTTTATTACATGAGAGTCGTACTTCAGTAAGTTTCAGAACTTCTTCAGCCCACTAAGACTTACAGAAAACTTTTAATTCATCGGTGTGAGAGCACACCTAGCTTTTCTTTTTCAAGACCCAGCTGTTGCCTTTTCTTTTTTAAGCCCACACTGCCTAGCACTGAGTACCCCAAAAAGAGATGCTGTAAGTGATTGTAATGGAAGATCTTTCAACAGAAGCCATTTCCAGAAAAAAAGGCACTTGGCCCCCTGTATTCACTTGCAACTTTTTAGAACTATGGTGTCATAGCGACAGCAGCCACAGATACACAAAAAAAAACCCCCAAAACCAAAACACTAGGGCCTTCTTGAGACCAGCATCACCAATTTTCTCTCTTCTGCCAGAATAATAGCCTCCCACACATCCTTCTAACTTAAGATACTATGGAAGTTGACCAGAAGTCCATTCAAATAGAATGGAATGGCTAAGCCAAGCGTAAATTAGGTGTAAATTATCTAAAAAGTTTTTATTTAAAAACACTACTAGAAAGGAAAGCTGACCCGCATACCACTAAGAGTGTGCTTCTCCTCTTTATCGCTTCAAAGTACAGAATAGATCAGGAGAATGTTCACCTGCTAATTTTAGTTTTTAAAATATGCATTTTGAACATCACAGAAAAATATTTTTAGAAGGTTTTTGTGTATGTTAGATACAACAATCATTTCAAACCATTTTATTTTATTCAAACAACTAGAGACATACAGAAAGATCTGCATTCTTTCTCGAGTTGAGGACCAATGTTCTTGTGTGCACGCACATTTATATGCATTAATGGCAAGTTTAAGACAGACATCTTGTCCTATCTATACATGACGGTATTCAGACAAGGATCAAGAAAAGACCCTCCGATTCTAAAACTTATCTAAAAGCCACTGGCTTGCTGCTTTTTGCTGTTTCTTTTTTAAAAATAGGAGAATCCAACACCCATTTTTTTAAGTGGGAAACTACACTTTGCACATGTTTACAGGTAAAGCACAGCTTGTTTCACTTGCAACTCACCTGTACAGACTAATTCACTGCTAGTATTTCCATCTTCTGCAAATATACAATACTAATCTAGACTACTACGATCTAAAGTGCTAGTTAAAAAAAATTAAGATTAATTGTGCTTATTTACTTCTAAGAGCAAAAACAGATTTAGAGCTTCAACACAGACATAAAATTAATTTCTAGTATTCCCTAATTTTAGCTTAGTAATATAGTGTTTTGAAGCAAGTCTGTAGGCTACACGTATGTTAGTATTTTTCTGACGGACACCTCACGCTCTGTAGGTTAGCAAGCCCTCTGAGGCTCATTTAGTCTAGCAACACTGAGCACTGAGGGGGTGTCACATAGACCGTAAGTAACCGCGACACCCTTTTTTCTCTTCTGTCACAACTCGAACCGTCCAAGGACCACGGGTTTAGTAGCTGCTATTTCTAAAAATAACTCCTTAAAGGCCGCTTCCAGCTGACCTAAGACTCCCAAAGGGGTGAGCTTAAGGCGATGAAAAACGAGAGGTGAAAAATCCCTGGGTGGGGTGGCCGGCGGCCCCCGGCTTTGTGCAGGCTGCTCGCATCCAAGGACCACGGGTTTAGTAGCTGCTATTTCTAAAAATAACTCCTTAAAGGCCGCTTCCAGCTGACCTAAGACTCCCCAAGGGGTGAGCTTAAGGCGATGAAAAACGAGAGGTGAAAAATCCCTGGGTGGGGTGGCCGGCGGCCCCCGGCTTTGTGCAGGCTGCTCGCACAATGCAGTTCCGTCGGAGAGGCTGAGGCCGCCTCAGCCGCCGCCCTGTTAGCTCCCCCTTCCCTGTGCACGGCCTCCGAGG
>NW_008824186.1:8901765-8905224 GCF_000699105.1 Pygoscelis adeliae | reverse complement strand
CCCCTGAGGAGCGGGGCGCTGCCGGGCCCTGCCTCGCTGAGGCGGTGGGTCTGAGGTGGCGGGGGGGTCTCCCCTCAGCGGAGCCCGTCGCACCGCTCCCGCGTTCCCGGGGGCGAGGCCGTTCCCGGCATAAGCGTGACTCCAACAGGTTTTCTGCCTGTTCATGCCTTTAAGGCACGTCCCTAAAACTGTGGGAGGGTTCCGGAGAGGTGGCGTGCCACAGGTGTAATTGGGCCTTAATTTCAGTCACTGGAAACAGTTGCCTCATTTGTCTTTCATAGTGGGATTCGTGTTAGAGATACCCGCATCTCTCTGCAAATACGGTCCCCGAATGCTACACAACATACTTGATTTTAGTTTCACACTTTTCTGTGACCCGAAGCTGCACCATGTCTAGCTGGCGCTTGCTGAACGTTCACTTCTATGCTAACAATGAATAATTATTCAATATTAATTTAAAGACATCGTACTGAAATAGCATTGTGTTTTCTGTGAAGTAAAGGAAATCTTTCAATGAATGCTATGCCTTCTTAGTGAGGTACAGCTTCAAAATGAAATGCTGCTGCCTTCGGCAGGCTGGGGAGCTAAATAACGTTGGAAAGGTTTTAGTATTTATTCAGTCAGTTGTCTCTCGAATTAATGGATGGAAGACTTTGGGAATATAAGGCCCTGAAAATTCAATTCCCAGTAATTGCAGATTTGACATGGAATTTTTGATTGTAATGCCAGTTTAAGATTGTATTTGTACCATTGTTTTTTAAAGCTGAAATTTTCTTTGATCTGTTTAGTCATGGATCCACACAATCAATTGCATTGACACAACAAAGAGCGCTGTTTCTTGGACAACTGGGCCAACCTAATGGTTCTCCACCACCAAAAGAGACATGTCTCATTACCCTTCCTCACCAAATCCCTGCAGACAATCACGCAGTCCTTGCCCTTGTTTCCATTCTGATTCTTGCTTCTCATGAGTTAATTCAAGTTGATAATCCAGCAAGAAACTGTTTTCTTTGACCTAATGCTGTAGTAGTTCATTTTGAACGGTCAGATTTTTTTTCTCCATTCCATCTGTAAATATTGCTTCTTACGCTCTACTTTTCATGTATGCGGGCATTTTCCGTAGCAGCTCAATGCTTTGGCATTTTATATTAGATTATTTGCTTTCCAAATCACCTCTTTTTGCATAACAGGTTGTAAGACAAGTGTAATAAATCACCCAACTCAACCCAATTATTTCAGTTGAATAAATGAATATAAAAGAAATATCTTCGAATACTGAAAGTCCATTTCTTTTCACTATTCACTGAGAAGATTTTTTTAATACCATTATGTTTACAATATTTAATTTTTATGCATTTACTTTTCCAAGCCCCTTACACAGGGGTTGAAATCAACTTTTTCCCAAGTCAAATGCAGTTTCTTCATGAACATGTGAAGCACATTGAGGCTTTTTGACCACAAAATATAATGTTTTAAAATAATATGGAATTGTTTCGTCCAATCCTATTAATTTCTCCTTTTTCTTACGTTGCCATTGCAATAATTCTGCACAAGCTCTGGGCACTCAACAGCTTAGGCAAGTTTTTCAGCCAAGTCATGGGATCCTAATGTAGTTTGTACTCAAAACCTGTTTTGCTGAAGAACTGAAGAACATTTTCAATAAAAGAAAAATCGGAGCTGATGGGAGAATTGGTGACGATAAATTAAGAATACATGTTGGACCGGAATAAAGCCCTGATCTTGTCCACCAACGTGAGATATTTACTCTTCATGGGAGAGCATAAGACAAAATAGCAAATGTTCATGGTCTCAAAAAAAAAAAAAAGTTACTGCTTCCGAGAGCGGTTATTACATGAGGTTACATGAGCAATAATTACATGACAATTACTGCATCAAAGCTCTTCATAAATTCACTGGATGCCTTTCTGGTTAGCTGAAGATGGAATTGAGACTACTGCTAAGTTTACATGCTAAAGCATAAGTAACTATAAGCAAAGCATTAAGTACTTACCTTACAGAGGGACTGCAAAAGGAGGACTTTCATATTATACTTAAAAAAAAGAGATTTTTAAATTTAGCATGGGATAAGCCTTACTAAATTCATTTAGCAGATTCTTACTATAACATGGCAACTTTGTACCAAAAATATCTGTCACTGTTGTACCATAGCATAATTCACCATCAGTACTGCGCTGCAATCGCTCTGCGGAGCGGTCCGTCTCCAGACCATTCAGCAGTCTCTCGGAGCAGCCTGGGAACAGCTGAAGTACGCGGGGTTCCCTAGTCTGCACCAACCTGAGAAGTAAAACTTCCGTACTTCCAAAATTCACTCGAAAATAACTTTCACACACACTGTACTGCATAGTCAATCTCAGCTCTTAAAGTTAATACTTAACGTGCCTGTAATTTTAGGCAGGTCATGCTGTCATATATTCATCTGCCTCTTTCGTACCATTCCTCAAAAAACAGTGACCACAAATTCGTCGTACTTCTGTGCCAACAATATTGATCATCAGCGCCTGACAGAGAAAACCCTACCATCAAAGAAGTGTCGAGACCTTATCCTCTTTACTTCAAGGAAGTGTTGAACCACTTCTGATATGTGAGTAAGCTTTATCCTGTCAAATTCTAGCATGACAAACTTGTAATTAGCATGTGGGTCTCAACCTTTACATTTCTTAGAGATAAGTACCCCCTTACTTACCACGTGTGGTATGTTCTCCCTGTAAATCTGTATTTGGGTCTCCTTGCCTTTGACTTCTTTGGTGTTAGCTAGCTGGGTGAAATCGCACTTCAGCATAACTATGGTGCAGATCAAATAATTTTATTTGTAGGGAGCTGGCTTTGTATTTCATGTTTGTGAGCTGTGAGTGAAGGTCAGCTCTGGACTTGCTGATCTTGGAGTCACATTTGTTTAGTCACTATAGAAAGGCAAGAGAGGAGAGAACGTCCCCCCAGCATATGTAGCACTTCCACAATCGTGAACCTTTAGATCACAAAATTGCTCAAGATGAGGGAGACCTCCACTGCCCGACAGACAGATCCAGATTTAGGAGACACTTAGCTTTGCTGTTCATGTTCCAGGGAACCATCTCCCATGCTAGATCTCTCCGGGTTGTCATTCATCATTATTTTACGTCAGCTGTAACTGGAAAGTCTGAATACACCTTTTCTGTTTGTTTCTATCTAAACCCACAGGCTGGCTAACTTTCGTGATAAAATTAAACCCAGACAAAATAAACCTCTCTTTGAATAAGGATTGAAAGCTCAGTGTATGTTTTTGTCTGCATAAAATTTTTGTACCACAAATGTTAAACATTGTTGTGTTAGCAGCAAGAGCAGTAAAAAATTCAAAAGATATTTGGGTTCAAAGGAGATTGAATGATGTCTAATGGTATGTTTAGTCAAAACTAGCATAATTCCAATCCAATACAGCAAAAAGTGATTAAATGCCACTAA
>NW_008824186.1:8868748-8901734 GCF_000699105.1 Pygoscelis adeliae | reverse complement strand
AATCATTACAAAATGTGTCTCTGTTTCTCCTGATGTCACACAGTTCTTTGGCCCTTTCATGAAGCAATTGTTTACAGAAGTCTTCAGCTTACGGAAGTAAATAACCAGGCTGGGACAGTACTTTGCTACATAAACTGTATGCAAAGTAGGTCAAGCATTCATTTTAATGTACAAAGTCCTGACATGGGAAGGGAGTAGGTTGGTCATACATACCAAAGAAGAAGTCTCAACACGGAAAAGCAGCTCAGAACCGCTCAGGGCTTTGTATTTGCCTGAATTGGCTAATTTGAATGGGCCCAGCTTACCATGCTATCCAGACTGTTCTATGCCTGTCCTGCCTCTAATTTACCTTTTCAGTCATCTTTTTGTATTTGTAAACTATATCAAATAATTCTGTATTTAGTTCCTTACTGTTAAGGAAAATACTGGGTAGTGTTATGTCAAATGCTGCAGCTCCAACCAAAACATCTTCCTAAACAGCAATTTTCTGTTCAGTTTTTGCAGGTTTTTTGCACCTGTCAGCCACTTTACTGTATCACACCAGTTTAAATGAGAGTATCACAAGGCTGTAAGTCAAACTTTAGGCTTATCACAGTCTAAGTATCTTAGACCTCTACTTCTGGAGAACATCTAGAGCGGTTGTCATCCAAAACTTGTAATCACCTCAAAAAAAATCCTTTTTGTTTCAAAAAGCTATTCTCTATAACTGCAGAGATAAAGTGGTGCTTACTGGAAGGATATTCAATCCAGTGCTGAAAAGTATCATAAAAATCAATAGTTGGAGGGCAAAGATACTGTCAGGGAGCAGCAAGGGCCAGCTCCTCCCTGAGGGAGGCCGAATTTTACTGTAGATGGAATGGGTAACGTGGGGCTTGTGATGGGTCTAATACCAACTTTTTCTCTTTATTTCTATGAATCTATGAATGGAGGAGTCCAAATAGTTCTTCACAGTCAAATCACCAGATCCAGCTACTGCCTGCCCACTTAGCCCCCAGTAAATTTGTGCCTAAGCTCTTCATCTCTTCAGCTGATTTGGTCACGCATCGTCATCAACATTTTTTCTAATGATATTAATAATGTGTTCATGGTCATGACACATAGTTCCCAAGTGAGCCTGAAGGTTGCTAATCAAACCTCATGCTCTCCAACTGGCACGTCAAAATCTTCCTGTGTATCACATACGTAAGAAAGGTAAAGGAGGAGTAAATTTGAAAGTAACTTGAAGGTGAAGGATGACTGGTTATTTTAAGGAATCCATAATGCTGATATAGGACAGGCTGGACTCAGGATGCAGTTTAGTCCCAGGATGGACTGCTAATGTCAGCCTCCTAGGCAGGTTATTTTAATGCTTACTGATAGAAAATTGTCTTTGCATGTAATCTGAATCTCTGTTACCAGAGATTAATTAATACTCTGTTACAGTATTGGTGCTGCTACTTCTCATCCTAAATATCCTGGACACAAATACTACATTTTTTTCCTTTCTCTTTGAAACTGTCTTTCAAACACAATATGGTAACACAGTCATCTTTCTTCACAGTGTTCTTTGCCAGGTCAGGCAACCCCAGTTCTTTCAACCTTTCCATAGAGTTGAAGTTTATTAGACCTCTGACTATTCTTGATGTTTTGCTCAATGCTATCTCCAATTGGTCTGTATGTACCCTCAAATGCAGTGCTTAAACCAGGATACGTTACATCAGCCAAGTCCTTATTAATGATGAGATCATGATACAGTTACATTATGTGTCTCGCAGGATACATGCGCCTAGGTACGATGTTTGCTTTCTCTGCAACAAAATCACACCGTACACTGAGGTTCACCTGGTAATTCATTACCACCTCCAAGATCTTTTTCTGCAGAAATACTGCCTAACACATTATCCCCCAGCATGAGTTTATGAAGTTGCTTATTGCTGCCTAAGTGGACTTGTCCACATTGACTTTCATCTCTTTTTTTGACCATTTCACATTTTGTCTCCAAAGTATTTGACTGTTTTTCC
This sequence comes from Pygoscelis adeliae, assembly GCF_000699105.1. Taxonomy (NCBI): domain Eukaryota; kingdom Metazoa; phylum Chordata; class Aves; order Sphenisciformes; family Spheniscidae; genus Pygoscelis; species Pygoscelis adeliae. Next base: position 8,899,734 of record NW_008824186.1, on the reverse strand, counting down.
CCACAGCTTTCATACCCTCTGTTCTGCCATCTGGGTCATAATGAAAATATTAATTAGCATGGACACATGAACAAATTCCAGTGATACCTTGCTTCATATCTCCTTTCATTTTGACAGGGAATCGCTGGCAATTATTCTTTAAGTAGACTAGCTTTGCACCCACTTTACAGTAGTTTCATTTAGGTCATATTTTCTTAGCTTGCTTATGAGTTGTGTGAGAAAGTATTAGAAGCCTTATTAAAGTCAGAATATGTCATCTGCTCCTCCTTTGTCCATGTGATATTCTTTGTGGAAGGGAATTAAATAGTTTGACACAGTTTGGTTTTGACAAATCTTATGTTGGCTTACTCATCTCCTTTATTTCCCAATCACTTAGGATGTTTCATGAAGAAAGGTAGAGTATTGCTAACTTAATTTAGAAAGGCCTAGTGTACAGCTCAGTTTGCAAGTGGCTAGATCAATTTGTTGCTTTCATTTTGTTTCCCAGCTGAAAAACTCTTATTATGAGCTTTCAAATGGCAGAGTTTCTCCCAATGTGAAAACAGAAAATAGTGCTGATGTGTAAATCCCTGTGCGCTGGGATGAGAAGATGCCTCTTTCCGGTCTGGCTCTTGTGTACTTGTTTATACTGACCTGCTTATCTCGGGCTTTATCATATCATTTACACTTCTTAACCTAATGTCTGTTTTCCAGTACAGCACAGTCAGAAAGGAACAGGAAATACTTAAAACCCCTTATACAATATATTCTTATGTGGAAAATAAAAGTATGCTTAGTAAGCGTGACTAAAAGAACTGGAAGCTGCTGTAAACAACAGTATTTGAAACCTCTGCACTTAACAAAGGACAATACGGGTTGTACATTACAATTCCACAGTCTTTAAATCCTATTAATGTAACCATGAAGTAAAAGAAAAGAAATTCACAGGATGTTTTATGATTCTTTTTATATCATATTTAAGCACAAATGTCCTATCTTTCGAAGATTCTGAGGGGCTACAGTTCTCATGCAAGTCAGATATATTTTAAGGTTCACAATATATTGACCATATTTAAATACTTCTCTGTCTGTCTGTGTATCTATCTACTGTGGTAGTGTCTACCTATCTGTCTGTTTAGAAGATAAAGTAATAATATAAATGATGTTTCCTCACAGTGAACAGAATTGCATCTCACAATGAATACTTGCATGACAAGAATGCAGAAAGCCTTTATATCTGTAGATATAAAATATCTCCGGTCCAGAGGAGAGCAAGGATGGGTTGATAATTCTCACGCTACAGTCAGTATCTGAGGCTCAGCTGGGCTATTTTGAGGAAGACTAATCACAGACCTTATGCTAAAGGTCTATCTGAAGAAAAATTAATGGTTGCATTAAACAAGTATTTCCGAATATGCTGGTGTTACAGCTACCTTTCAAAGGCATGCTGTCTTTAGGAGTGCCCACTGGCACCATAGCCCTTTTTCTTCTTGACTGCTCAGCGCTCTCGGAGGCATACATAAGTATGTTCCTCAAGGCCATATACATCCCAGAGAAGCTGAACAATTCTTCCACTAACGAATTGCAAATGAACCGGCTCAAAAAAGCCCCAAACAAACAAAAAACCCAAAACAAAACAAAAAAACCCCAAGCCATAAAAATCATGTAAAAACAGGTAAAGAGATCACCTACATAAATTCAGATTTATTCCTAATTTTTGCCTGCGCTTCAATATTTTTTTTTCAAGCCACTGAGCCTCAACTATGTTGTAGAAGGCCCCTGCTCAGCTCTGTCCCCTGCTGATCATGGCTGGACCCCCTGGCCAGACCCTGACTTGTCCCCTCTCCTTCCCTGATGGCCTCTCAATGGAAGCCATCACTGTCACCAACCCGTCCCCACGTGGGTACTTTGGGATTGCGCTCTGGTCAATGGGGTCACTGCCCGTATTCTGTCCTTGCACTTGGCTCCTGGCTCTCCTTCCTTCATGGAGCGGTCCCCGATAGCCTTCACGTGACTATAGGCAGTCACTTTTGGCATGATGTCTTTTGCAGTCATGAAATGAAGTTCAAGGACTCTTCAAGTCCAAACTCTTCCAGTCCACTGGGCAATTCTATTCCCCAGCACCCCAGCGATGAATGGGTTATAAATGTCTTTGAAGAGCAATAGAGCTATTCACCAGGCAGCTATCCGAGTCATAAACACACAGCATTAAGACCCTACTGCAGCTGAGGAAATAAGAAATTTGGGAACAGCTTTCCCTAAGGAGGCTGTAGCACGTCTAGTTTATCTGAGGACCAACACAAGATTTCAGGTTTTAAAAAAAGTATATTTGATTCTCTGACATTAGTAACTAACATATTGCAATAATAACGTGTTACACTCTGAGAATTGCAACGACAGAACAATTATCTAATTAGAAAGTAAAATTAATTACATCATGTTGTAATTACTTAATAACCAAGAAATTGTCATCAGGATGAAGGCTGGGAAATGTCATGAAAAATTATCAGGGAGTGCAATTTGCTGGTTAACAGAAAGTTTTCCTTGCAAACATGAAGTTTGGAAGCAGGCTTACATCAGCTTCTCACAGGCCCACCACTGACTTTCGTTTTGCGTCACCACGTCCGTAACAGACTCCATTTGGGGACAGGAGGCCTTGTTGGACCTGAAGAGCTGAAGGCAAGAGCCGAGACCTGCGGTTGGCAGCAGTAAGTAGGATGGGTGCTAGAGAGGGAGAAAGCCCCGGTCCAACAGCGAGCTGGAGGAAGCCAGAAGTGGAAGATGAGATTGGAGAAAGAGGAGCACTGAATTCTGGTTATTTTGGGACTACAAATTGCTGCCAGCAAGTCAGCAAAGGCTGATGTAATTTAGAGCAACGCCGGGCGTGCTTGGTGCTGTGGCAGGAGCTAGTTTGGTCCAGAACTCAAGAGCCTGTGAAAGTGCCATTATTTGCTCATGCCGCAAGAGATGTGTAGCACTGGTTGCAATGAAGGAATACCGCATCAAAATCTAAATCTGCCAAATGTGTGATTTGGCATAAGTATTGGGGATACAAGACTTACCAAGGACTTTATATGACCCAGGATTTTTGTGTAGGATTGTTACTGCAGCAACTTTCCGAGTTGCTTCAGACTACTTGAAAAGCAGTCTGATGTTTAAACTGATAATGATGATGATTAAGGTAGTAACTGTGACGAGAAAGGCAGACAAACAAGAAGACACAGTCTTTAAATAAACAGAGAGTAGACCAAAAAATGAAAACATTCAAATAACGTGTGTCTGTGAACCAGTGTGTTTGTTTTTGCAAGACAGGTTGCAATTAACATTTGAAAAGGTATGTAAATAATGTTTCATGCAAATATTCCCCTGGACACAGGCTTGTGATCTATTAATTATTCAAAAACAACGTAAGCATTTTGTCATTACTGTCTGTGGCATGTTCTTTGCTTTAATCTGTCCTTTGGTCTTGGAGCTGCCAGATTTCCATAACTGGGTGACCTAGTTCTTTCTCAACTTTGCTTTCTGCTGTGAAATGAAAAATTAGCATTTTCTGTGACATATATTCAAGGGCTTCTATGAGGAGCTTGAATGGCTACTCTAGAAAGTAGGGAATCCTGAAATGTCTGGGAAAATACACAGGGAGGAATGAATTCGTATTTGCGGATAACATGAATTTTCAGTGACCGCTGACCTTTGCAAACACAGTCTAGGATGAAGATTGTTAGTTGGCCAAATAAAAAGAGAAATGTTACTTGACGCACAGGAATGATATTGGACTCACTCTTTGTACTTTGCGTAGTGAAAAACACTAGTGCCTAATAATAAATTATAATAAAATATTATAATAATTATAACAATAATTATAACCATAATTTAAAAACATTTTAAACTCGGAGATACATGAGTCATTGTGAGTGATTTATTAATTAAAATTGGCTTGAAAAGGTGACAGGTGACAGTAAAAGTATTTGCTATTTTAACCACTAGAGAGCGTTCAAGAGCTGCTTTAAAAATCCATTTTTAACTCATCCCTTGAACTCCAAAGCAAGGATGTTCTGAGATGCATGGGATACTCACTGCGGCTTGAAGGAGGAATAGGGAGACATCTCAGAGAGGGGCTCAGCTCTGAATTCTGTTGGCCTACGCATGCCAATGAAGAAGAGTATGATGAAGGAATGGAGGCAATCCTCGACTTTTTGACGATCTGTCACAATTGTCCTCAGCAGGTGACATGCCACCGGGCGTACACATCCCTAGTGGCAAACGGCACATCAAAGACGATCGTTAGGAAAAAATAATCTTGGAAGTGTTTGTCCTGAAAGGTGTATTTTTTGTTTTAGTTTTATTAAGAAAGGATATGGATTGCCTATTCTAAGGACGAGTAAGCGATGCCATTTTATTAACTCAGTACTGATTACTTCAAACTTTTTCATCGTTTGTAAAATTTGTCATCATATTAGAGTTTTGGCTGAAGGTGACTGAAGATTACTACTGGGACCTCTACAGAGAATGAAAAAACCAATGAAGCCCTTCAGTGGCATGGCTGCTACCAGGTGCTGCACGTTGTTCTTCCTCTTTAAAGTGCAGTTTCCAAAGCCAGTTTTATTAAAGAAGCTGAATATGTCTCGCTGGCAAAGGCAGTAAAGAACTCTGAACCACTACCTGCACATCCACTAGGGATCTCTTCCTCCCTTGTATGAACATATTGAGTGGCCTCCAGGTGATTTATGCTCTCTGTTAGAGAAACACCCTTCTTGCCCTCACCTTTCCTGGCCCCAAACATCAGTTTGCACATTTTTCCAGTCCTCACTGCCCATTCAGACCAGCAACTTTATGGGAACACAAATACATGTTAGCATTTGGCATCCCATGCCAATATTTAATCCTAAACAATGACAAATAATCTGAACTGGTAGCGTAAGCATTAGATGAAAATAAATTTGTTAGGTTCACAACCCTACTCATAACACCTGAACCCCCAGATTTAACTGGAGAAGGGCGAGTTTCCAAGTCAGGACAGAAGCGAGAGCATCGCCTTGCCTGATACAATGAGAAGCCGTAGAAAGAATAAACTCAGCTGTAATGACGAGTATCAGATGGTAAGAGTGGCGGTGGCCAGAGGGACTGGTCTTCTTTTTTCTTCTTTGCGAGTGGGAGTGGGTGGAGGAGGCCTCAGTGATGCAGACGAAATTTGACTCAAGCACTTGACGCCTTGCTGTGCAGCAATGGTGCAGCAGGGCTAAAGACCAGCATCCTGGCATTCCTCGTGCTGGTTGGATGTAAGTCTCACGGGAAGCCTTAGGGATCTCCTGAACGTGCTTTCTTCATCTGAAAGTCAGTGTCAGAAGCCAAATTTCTATTAAAAAACTCCATGAAACTCCACTTACCTCATCTTTGAAATTACCCACGTTCCCCACTTTACTTCTAGATAATTATTGGAGTTCAGCAGAAGTTTTTCAGCCTGCCCTTTCTCTTTGTGTGTGTGGGGAACAAATGGGGATGTGGCAGAAGCCAATTCTGGAGCAAGTGCTCTCCTTGCGGAAAAGGGGAAAGCTATGAGAGGAGAGAGGGGAGGGGGTGGGACAAGCAGACTGCCTTGAAAAACAGCTCTGCTGCCCCATTTCTTACTGCCCCCAGACTTTTCATAATTTCACACCAAATCTACACTCCATCACCATAGCTGCAGACTCTCTTTTTAAGGTCCTGCCCTTTTCAAATGCTTGTTATGTACTTGACCTCTTTCAGTTTTTACAGGCCACTAGAAAGATTTGTAAGTGATTTACCACAGAAGGAAAGAAGGCAGGAGATTGTTAACCTTGGGCTGCAGTTCGGTGCTGCAGTTTTAATGGACTTAAGATGTGATAAGAGGTGAGGTTTGGACACAGACCTGCAACGCCTGACCCCAAGCCACGGCTGGATTCCACCACAGCCCCTGAAAGACAAGCCAAAGTGGCAGAGTGAGGATTTGAGCCGAAGGGCAAAACTTTGGCACCATTTAAAGTCAAGTGAAAACTTTCACTGCCTGCAAAAAAGAGATGTTTCCTCCTGAGGCCTTTGGAGCTGATAGCTAAGGATCAGAAATGTCTTTGTTTTAACAGGACATCTCAAAACCCTGTGACTACGGATAGTTTTTATGCTCAGGGAAACCTGAAATCAGAGAATCACAGAATAGTTCAGGTTGGAAGGGACCTCAGAAGGTCTCTAGTCCTGTCTCCCAAACCTCCAAGGTTGGACACTGCACAACCTCTCGGGCAACCTGTGCTTCTATTCATAGACCTCAGGATGTTGTTGGTCTTCTTTGCTGCCAGGAACACTGCAAGCCCATGTTCAGCTCGCTGTCCACCAAGTGACTCAGGTCCTTTTCAGCAGAGCTGCGGCCCAGCCAGTTGGTCCTAGCCTGTGTGGTTGCCAGGGGCTCTTCCTTCCCAGAAACAGAAGAAACATCTAATTGGACAAGTGGTTCCATTGATTTTTTATTTCTCCTACATGAAAAAATGTGTATGTGTATCAGAAAAAAATAATGAAAGCCTTCTGTTTGAAAATAATTCCAGCAAGTCTTACCTAGCTTTCCCCTTGCACCGCTCATCCAGAAACCATTGGGTGCCTTTGTAATTTCTAGTGTACATCAATGTATTTGGGGACCCATTCATCAGACCTACATCAAGTCTTTACATTTGCACTCATCAATTTTGAGGCTAATATATCATTAGCCTAATTTTCAGATTTCTAGAACATCAGTGTTAATTGTAGATTGGTTGGGAACCAAACTGAGCAATGATTGCTTATAGAAAGAAAAATTGCATGGCAATCTGCATCTCCTATGCACTGCTTCTTCTGCTAGTCTGAAAACCACCTTCTTACAAGGTCTTCTCGCAGGAAAGGAAGGGTTTGTTTTTTCTGTCTTCCATATTAGTGGCAGAGTTATTTGCAGTATAACCAGAAGTGGATGCAGCAGGACCTGTTGTAATCAAAATCAGTCCAATATTGAACATTTCAGTAACCTTGGCCTTCCACGTAGGGTGGGATCCATACTAAAAGAGAGGAGCTGGGTTTTGTACCGTTACAATCAGTGGAAGTCAGGGTGAGAAGTGAATGCAACAGTCATTGTTATAAGTAAAAATGACAAGGTTTTTGCTTGAGTCTGGTCTTCAGGCCTTGTTAATACTGATATTGAGGAATCAGAAGCTAATCTTCCTTTCAGTAGTTCTCTCTTCTTTTTCTGCTGCAATTCTCTTCTATCTTTTATCCACTAGAAGGCAGAAATGAGCACATTTACCAAAAAACTGCACAGAGGGAAGATTTATAGCAAAGTGACTGCCACTGTTTTTCTATGGTTTCATCATCTTCGGTCTACCAAGCACTTCTCATTTTCAAGGGTCCCAAGGCCTTCACAAACTTGACCTAACATAAGCGTTGCATGCAGAAATCCTGCTATCTGCAAACGGTAGCTCAGCGGTGGGCTGCGACACTTCTCAGCCTCACAGGACATGCATGGAAGAATATATTATCTAGCTGAAACTTCAGGGGGAATTTTAAAAGGCAGATTGTAATTAATTGAGTTGGAATTTGGCCAAGGCAGAGACTTTAATATGTCTTCTTTCCTGTCTCTTTTTTTTTGCAGACTCAGGAGTCGTATAACACCCTTGTCTAGAGCTTATGCCTTTGCCAAATCCATATCAGTCCTGTTTCTGTCAGAAAGGTCCGGCCATGGGGCAGCGAGTCAGTTTAGTCTTTAGCCGTGTGCGTGCGTGAATGTCTTCGGCGTTCTCTCATCCAAGTTCCTCCTCCAGGATCCCTCCTCATCATCACGTTTTTCCACTCTAGCCGGTCCCAGACCTTGATTTGGCATCCTTGCCTGCTCCTGATTTCTCTGTCATTCTTATGCTGCGTAATGCCCACTGCCTTTGGAGGAACTCTCTTCCTTTGGAGGAGACCTCCAGATCTCTATTATTTAATGCAGCCACTTCTGGCCTATAGACTGTTAGTGCTCTCTTTCAGTACATATCTGCTTTCATGTTTTAAGCTTTTGGCTAAGCACATCTTTTTACTTTTTCCTCCTTTTCCTTAGCACCAATTAAACTCCCTAGGCATGTATAAAAAATGTCTATTCTTTCCAAGACAGAAACACTTCCTCTTATCAATGGATTTTAAAACCCAAGATGACTGTAGCAATTTTGTCAATTAGCAGAGAATCAACTTTACCTCATTTATCTGACAATTATGCAATGTCATTTGCATAATGTGAAATTTAGATCTTCCATTGTCACATGCTTCAACTCATTTACTACCCTAATGTCCATTTGAAGTACATGATGAAAGCGTTGGCGAATTCATAGCCCTTTGTTTCATAGCAGACTTGGTTTGAACCAGTTGCTTAATTTTCTGCCAATTCTTATAGCACTGCAGGAGTTCCCAGCATTTGTACTACCAATGTGCTTATCTGAATGTTGTATCGTTTTTGCTGCATTCTGTAATGGCTCCTTCCAAATAAAATGCCTTCACAGCATCAAGGAGAATAACAAGCACTTTTAAACCCCATTCTTCCATTTTTTCCGTCAACTGTAAAAATCTGCATAGCTGATTAATGCAACTTCATCCTGATCTGAAGCCAGACTGGTTTTCTCTCACTACTCCCTCTAAAACCAGCTTTGATCTGTTGACTACTACTTTATTTCAGAAATTTTTCTCAGTACTGACAATAAGCTTTTACCTCCATAATTATTTTGATCAGCAGGATCTCCTTTTGCCAGGATTGGGACAACTATTGCCTTCAGCTAGTCACCTGGTACTCTTTCTCACTCCCACAACTGTTTGTATTTTTGTACATGCTCCACAACCTTTCTCATTTTTAACTGATTCACTGCTCCGGTTGCTCTTATGATCCTGGCTAAATACTGATTCAGCACTGCCTTACAAGTTAACAAGTCTGTTCTTGCAAAGTGTCATTAAATCATTCATATACAAAGATGTTCACCATGCCAATGCTGTGTTTGATTCTTCATGCTTAATGTACAACCAATTTCTACCTACTCACAGTACCCAAGCCATTGCCATTAACAGGTGTTTCTTGGGGGTCTTCAGCACGTACCGATCTTCTTTAACACGTGAGATATAACGAGACCACTGTACAGGAAAGCATGGCTTAATTCTTGAAGTGATGTCTGTTACAGTCACTTTTTTTAAAATGGAAGGATCATACTATGCTAGCCTTTCAGATTTCATCCCCATGGCCCCGTTCCCTGAAGTCCATGAATTACGACAGTCTGGGTAGAAAAAGTACTTTACAATTCAGGGAGCAACTATGGAATGGAAAAAACCCACCACCAGGACGCTTTCCTTTTGGTGTCTGTCTGTTAGTAGTCAAACAGTTAAAAAAAACAGGACTTTTTTTTTTGCCTGGTGTGTATGGGAATGCATTCATTATCTGTACAAGTACTGTCAGATCCAGTCTGAAATCTTTGAATATACCGCGTTGTAAGCATTTTCATGGCAACAAGTTACATAGATTAACTGTTCATTGGGTAAAAAATAAGATCTTTGGCCATTGAAAAAATGTATTTTCTTTCAATGTCATGAAATGTCTCCTTACTTTTGTCCTATGGAAAGAGCAGACTGGACCACGATTTTGACTTTACTGTGACTTCTGTTTATTATTATTCACATCTCTGTTATGGGCAAAAAAATTAGCACTAAGTATTTATGATTTGAGTTTTAAAGTCCTTCTGTGTATTGTTCCTATAAACACTATTTATTATAAAAACAGATGCACTCAATTACTTCTGTGACAGTAAACCACGTGGTTTCTTTTCATTGTGTTCCAGCTACATTTTTTGGTCTTAATCATATATAGCATCTCATTTCTTAACTTTTCTCTCTATTCTCTCTACTAGCTCCCTTCACCTCCTTTCATTTTTATTTCCCCCTTCTCTCTCTCCCTTTCTCCTGCCCATAATATTTTCACTTTCAGGGCTCCAAGAACCCCTTCCCTCCTGTGAACCCCTAATTTATTATATCCCTGTGTGCCTTCAGTGAAGCTGCTGAGCCCCTGCAGCTCCCACTGCAACAGAGGTGAAGGTGGCCAGCAACTTGCAGAGCAAGTATTTGGGTTTCTCAGAGCTTAGTACATTTTGTACACTTCCCTTTTTCACTGTCAATGTGAAATATATATGTGACACATACTGTGACATTTGACGGAAGGGTGTACAGGGGTGTCCTTTCCTGAAAATAAGAGAAAGGGACCCTCAGAGGTGACTTGCTTAACATGGATGTTTCATTATGCAGGGCCATGGGCTGCCGATTCTGCCTTCAGGATGGGTTTAGAGAGAAAAGAGAGCAGGAAAAAAAACCCCAAGTTTTTGTTTTTAATTCTTTTTACAGGCCATTTCTCGGTTGGTTCCGTTGCTATCGCTTTGAAGACTATTTTACACACCCTTGTGAAAGGAGTGTTTGTGTCTCTGTGGAGGCCGATAAGGATGCGTGAGAGGTGGTGGTCTCACCCCGCCCGCTGACCACACAGCCTTTCCCTTTCCTCCTTCTTCGCTCGCTCTTTTTGAGATGCCAGGACATATGGGAGGAGGGATAGCTGTCTCCTCATTATCATTAAGCTGCAGAGAAAGCACTCAGCAACATCTGCCTGAGCTTCACTGGCTGTGTTTATACCTTGTGTTCCCAGCTCTGTTGTTAAGTAACTTTATCAGCTCCTTCAGCTGCTCTTCAGTGACACATGGGGTGTCCACTCAGGGGACAATTTTGCAGCGTATTTGGGAAGCTCAGACCTACAGCCCTATGCATGCAGAATTTGGGGAAAGGATGGCCTCAGGTGGGGATGGTAGGTTTTGGCCAGCAGTTCGGCATATTTCTAGTGATTGCTGTCACTACTTTTTCAGGAGACCGGGTTGCCTTCTAGCAGTTTCCTTCATGAGTCAGGGATGAGCCAGAAATATCTTTTAATCCTCCCACCATCCTTCTTCAAAAGCTTTTACCCTCTAAGGAAGGACCTCGAGGGAATACTATACATAGAGCTGATTTCTTCTCAGCTTCCCACAGCTAGGATCTGGTGGGAACAACAACCGACAACTGTCTTCTGGGAGCTCACACCTTCACAGGTACCCACAGCCTTTGAGGGGAGCCACTTTGGATGGCCAATAGGCAGGCAGGCCATGCCATATTCCCAGCAATATGGCTCTTAGTCCCTCTCTGCTAATCCAGAACATCACCATAAGCCCCTTCTCTTCCCATAGCATTTTTTTTTTCTGATAGCAGGGTGGGTCACAGGTTTGTAGCCTTTCTTTCTGAATATTTCTCACTCCATGTAGTTGTCACTGCACTTCTATTGGGTAGGTGATTTTATTTCAGTTGTATATATTTTACCTTTCTTAGACAGTCCACCCTGGTAGCTCTTTTAAATACTAGTTTTGGTTAGAGAAAACTGATGTTCTGCTTATTGGTATCGATACCATGTATGCTCCTGATCTGGAACCACTTAGACACATAATTAACCAAGCCCTATTGAGCTCTGCCCTAATATTTGCATGTTATGAGAATCTTTGTAGGACTAGGCTTTCGTCTGCAAATGTTTTAGGCCAGCAACCATTTTTTATGGCATGGCTGGTATAATAGGCGTACACCTGACAGCTGAAGCCTCTACAGACTGCTGTGATGGTATATAAAGAAACTCAGGGAACAAGGGAGGAGTTGAAACATGGTCCAGATGATGTGAATGTTTCCTCAGGTAGAGAAAGCTCCCCCCTTTTTGCTTAGAACAGGCATTATCGTAGTCTCAAAGGGAGCTTTCCTGAATTAGCATTGGCTGCATAACTTAAGCATGGGCAAATTTCACCTGAGTCTCTTTCCTGCTGTTTTATAAGACCATCAGAAGGGGATCTGTTTTACTAGATGTGTCTACACCTTATCAGCCTACCCTAGAAAACCTTTTATTTTGTTCTGAGTTTTATCACCAAGTAATCTTTCAAGTATTTCTACAATTGAGCAGATGTTTAATAGCCAGGGACAAGTCTAGCATTGAAGAGAAGATATTTTCAAAGTAATTTTGGGGAACTTGACAAGAATCTGTTGCTACTGGCTGCTAACTGTGTTTTCTTCCTCTTTTGATAGATCTGCTTGTGTCAAGAAACGTCTCTATGGACTTGGTTTAACAAAGGCATGATGGATCTGACCCTTTGTATTCTTTGCCATTAAAGCTAGAAAAATGTTAGCTTTTTACTCTGTTGCTATCTTGCCAAGCATCATTTTACTCCCAGGGAAGACTGGCTTTGTATCGTGTTAGGTGCAATAGTTACCACCTGGGCTTCTATCTTTTATCCAAGCATGCCAACTTTTTTTTTTTCCTTTTGCATTGCCAAAGATTTTGACTTATTGTGCCTCTGCTCTTTCTGAGTTAACGTTATTACCTTGAAAGAAGATTTGCCTGATCAGTTGCCATAATAAACAAAGGTTTCATTTGCAAATCTGCCTTGGGTGATTGTAGACATTAAGCACATTTGGATCCCTATTGCTCATGATTTCTTATGAATGACAATGTATCTGTGGGCTGCATGGCTAGCGACTTTAGAGGGGAAAGAGCTGCTATCCCAATTAGGCTGGTGAAACTAAGTAGAGGGGAATGGTGAGAGACGCAAAAATAAGAATGTTATTTCTGATATTCTAATGAAGAAGGAGAATCTCTTCAAATAGCTCCCCAAAAATTTCACTGTTCATTTAAAATGTGCCTGCTTGTTAGAACCAACCTCCCAGGCTTACTGGTACCGCTATTGTTAATCACTGACTCATCTCACAGAAAGCTGTTTGAAGGAGGTTAAGGATTTTGATTCTCTGGATAATATGTGGCAGCAATAGCAAATGGGAAGCCTTTCTGGATCCTGCTGTTGAATCAAGCCCTGGAGATGCCAAATATAATGCTACCAACAAGATGGAGAGCAAGATTGTTCCTATCAAATGTACAGGATGGAGGGAGGTATCCTTTGGATACCTCAGTGGAAAGGAGAGGTCACAACCTGCTGCCTTTTTATTCTAAACCAGGAGGGCTTGTTCTGTGGTGGGATCTTGTGCTGCTTACCACCACTCCAGTGCTGGTATGAAGTAGCTCAATGGAGCTTTGAGCCTCATCCAAGAGCTGCTGCCTAGCATCCAGGCCAGGGAGAGCTGACGTGGGAGAGCTGGTGGATTTATGTTTTTAGATATACCTACTTTTTTTAATGGCTTTCAGCTACTTGATTGGAGTATAGTCAAAGAATGCAACCTATCTAGGATTTTCGGTGGTGTTTTGTTTGCACACTTTTACATAAATACCAAAATAAATTCTGGAAAGCCCTGCTGATACTCTTGATGCTCTTGTTTCTTTGCTAGCAGTTTCATTGAGTATGCAATGAATTTTCTCTCTGACTAAACCTTGACCCTGTTTTTTCTTTGAGATGCAGCCATAACCTGTTTTAGTTTTAGAAGTGTCATTCATATTTATAGCAGCAGATTCAGGAGAATAATCTAGTCTTGTATCTGTAGAAAATGAAAGACGTGCTGCATGTTTCAGGTTCACACCAAAATATGAAATCCCAGCCTTCTTTTTCACCTCCAAGACTGTAACATAAGAAATGGATAATTGTTTATAAAGGATCATAAAAAAGTATTTGTGTGGTCACAACTAAGCCAGAAGTTCAAATTTGCTAATCCTCTGGTGGACATTTCTAACTTGGTGAAATGTTAAGAAAGAATTAATTAAAGATATTTTCTTGTCAATACGTGTCTTGTTTTTTAACTCCAGCACAGAAAGTGAGACCAATCTGACTCAAGGGTTTAAAATGAAGAGTACTAGTGCAGTACAAAATATTCTAACATTTTGCTAGTTGAACTGCTCATTTTTAAAATAATATTTCATAATTAACGTTCTTCCCACCAAATCATTCCAATGTCCTTCTGCGTAATTTTACCTCAGCTGGGATCCCAGTGTGATAGATGCTGTACAAACACGAGTCTGAGATGGATCCTACACAAATAGTTTCCGAGGACAAGCCAGGGAAAAGGTGGTAGAAAGGAAGCAGTATCATTTGACTATGCAAATGGAAAACTTCCACAGCCAGACGAGGCAGACTTCCCAAGATCACCCTGGGAACCTCTGGCACAGCCAAGAGATGAATTACCATCTCCTGAGTCCTTCAGAGATGATCCTTCCTCATCCCATCAGTTTTTTTTCTAATCCAAAGCCAGTGGAAAAAACCCTTTGATTTCAGCGGTGTTTGAACAGAGTCCCAAGTGCCCCTAAAAATCCATTGTTGTTTTCCCAAGCAATGTAAAGATAGACCTTATCCAATGCAGAGAAGAATTTTAACCTCTACTTTTGTCAACTTATGCCCAGAAGTTCAGTTAAAGCATGGTAGATCAGCAGGAGCTCTGCACCCTTGCTGGCAGTCAGTGTACTAAGAAAATTATTTATTCTTGTTGCTTCTTGATATTAGCCATGTCTCACGTGGGTTACACTGGTACCATCGTCCTCTCTTTTTGAACTTTGCAGTTTGAATTCAGACATGTGGTTTTTTTCTCAGCTCACATCTTACTTGTATACAGAATACTTGAAGGAAAGTCTTTTTTTGACAAATTCCGTGATGCTATTGTTGCAAATCCAAGATACAGACTTGAGCATCAAATATTCAACTTCACTATTACCACACTTATCCCCTCTGGAATATTACACAGTGGAAAGTTTTGGGGCATTTTGGAGTTGAAACAAGACATCAGAGCTGTCACAGTATCATCAACATCATTCAACTTTATCGTGTATAAAAAAGCCCAAACATATGGTTAGACTCTGTAGTGTAAATCTACTGACTTCAGTGAAATTACATCAGCCATAAATTTAGGCCATTAGTTTCATCTCTTGTCATGAGAAGACCCACTGTACCGATTTTGCATTTTTATCATTCCCATCAAGGCAGTAACCACAAACCAGCTGAGGCAGAAGCTAAAGTTTGTAACGCATATTTCCAAGAAAAGCAAAGACCCGTGTTCTCTTCATCATCTGTTCTATTCCCATTCTAATCCTTGTGCATTTGAAACATCTATTTCCCACATTTGGCAAAAAAAACCCAAAACCTAGAACCAAACCTGAACCCAAAGGTTGGCTCTGTGGTTTTGTTCTGAAACCCCCAGTCAAAGCTCTGTCCTGGCAGTCGGTCTTCTGAAAGCCTATGCAGCCTGCACAGAAAGGCTTCAAAGCAAATGTTTACAAAGCATATTGAAATGCCCGTACTAAGTCTGTTTGGTTATCAGCTAATTTATTCTCAGGAGTAAAACCCACACTGGTGAAGTCATCCTGGGTAACTGGGCATCCCGAATGATTTTTTTTTGACAAATATCTGATTTTTTTTGGCATCTGCAAAGAAAAAAAATCTGTGAAGTTTCACTAGGTAGGTTTTTCACATGTCATTTGAGATTCCTTTGCATATTTGAAAACTTCCACGTCAAAATTAACTTATGCAAGAATGATTTTGGTCCAGTGTGTGTTTCATATGCTTGGTACTCTGATCTAGCTATCCACTATTATTATTTAGCATTTACCCAGCCTTGTTTTCTGTATTCACCTGTTGCATCCTTTCTGATACTGTTATAAAAGCTTCCCAAATCAGTCTGTCTGCTCACTGGATGGTTAAACCATATGGCTACCATGGAGTCTCAGTCCCTGCATCAGACCTGAGATGCTCCTACAACTACAAATGCAGCAGCAAGAGTCTTAATTGCAACAACAGAAGTTTTCATTTCATCCCTGGTATGGTTTTACTGCCAGACACATACAAAAGTCAACCTGCAAACCCTCCGTGCTCAGCCACGGAGGTGACTGACGGAAAGGGAAATGGTGAGGGGAGAGCGAGTTACAAGTGGCATTTTCTTGTCACGTTACGAGCTTCTCTCCTATCAAATCAAAGAACAAATGGTCTGTTTGTTGCTGAGATGCTGCACATCTGTGGCTGTGTCTAATCAGAGTTAATTATGGCGAGCTGAGTCTCTGTAATACTCCTGGTCCCCAAGCTCTGAAGGACCTACGGCTTTATTCTGTAGCTTCCACTGCCAGCTTCTGGAGCTGCCTATTTTATCAAGCACCAAAAGGTAGAGATTGTACAGGATCTCTGGCAAGCAACACAAAGTATCCCAGCTTAATACTAAAGCAATGACTAATCAGGGTATCCCAGGAGGAAGCTTTGCAATAGCTCTTGCAAGGGTAATGAGGACAATTTTCATGGCTATGACACTTTAAGCCAAGCAAAATGCAAGCAATCTTGTTAATTGTTGTTTATTCTTTCCTGGAGCAGCAGGTAACGCAGATTCAAAAGAAAAGGACTCTTCCTGGGAGAAGGATTGCACCAAGATGGGCTGCAGGATGAACAGCCACGTTTGTTGTTTTATCATAGCAGGACTAATAGCTAAATTCTATTAATTGCTGAATGCTGTTTTGTTTGGCAAATACAGGAAGCAGTTTACATGGCTACGCCGTGCTCTGGTTCACAGTCCTTCTGAAATAGTATTATTGTAACGGGATAATACTGATTAAGGACAGTTCCCTGAGGAAGGAGGGCCTTTTGATGATTGAGTCATTTCCTTTCCCTGCTCGACTTCAGTAAGATAGCGCTTCTCTCACCACAGACACACACCCTTTGTAGCCAGAGACTTCTCCGGCGAGGAGGTCAAAAGCACACGCCTCAGCCTTAGGTGGAAATGCCTGAGTGCGTGAGTCCTAAAGAAAGCACTGAATCACCAGAAATGGGCCAGCAGTCCAAGCAGAGACTATTTTTTCCCCCCAGATACTCTGTTTCCCCTTCCGAAACTACAGGATAATACCGTCTTTGGCTACACTACTCTGCTGGAATAACCTTTCAACCCTTTAATCTTTGATTTTTGTTCCCATAGAGGTTTGGCAAATTAATTTGGTTGGACTCGATGATCTTAAAGGTCTTTTCCAATCTAAATGATTCTATGATTCTATTATTCTATTTGAAGATAGCAATGGGTTTACCAGCTAAGCAGAGACAGCTCTAACAGCACCTCTGCAAACCATTGAAGTACAGCCTTCTGCTTCTGGACGTGGTCACCTGCCATCAGTGAAGAGCTGACCAAGGCCACTGGCTCAGTTAACACAGATCAGAAATCAGTAATAGCAAACGCTGTTCCCTCTAAACTAGAGCAAATTCAGATTAGGGACCTAGAGGGAAAAGATTCCATGTTCTCTCACAACTGATGGGCACCAACAATATCCCAGCTCCCAAACCACGGAAGCAGCATGGATCCTGATCATATAGGAACATGGTAGATAAGAACAACCCTCAGCCTCTCCTATCTCTGATTTTTGTCACGTGTTGCTATGGGAGATGCTTGAATGAGCTCAAGTCTAACCATGGCTTAGCAAGAAAATGTTCCTGTTAGCACTTCTGAGCTAAAACTGGGTTCTTCTAAATGTTTTCCCTTTTGAGGTACAGTAATTGCTCTCCGATTAGGCAGGAAACTGTACCAGCATTATTGCTCTAAAGGAGCCAGCGTTATCAAAAAACAACACATCAGGGCCTGTCCTCACAGGAAGGGAATCATAAGTAATCAGCAGCGCTATAATGCAATTGGCTGCTGGTCCCTCCGCGCCGAGGGGACAGAGAGTAGAAAAAAGCGGTTTAGGACTTTTGTTTGTGGCCAAAGTATTTTAAAAGAGCCCTAGTTCCTCTTTGCCTCCCTGCTTGGCTTCTCCAAACATTGCTGTATTTCCTCAACAGAACATAAAAAAACCTCAGCGTGTGCAAGAACGCAGAGCAAGGTCCTTCCACCCAAAGGGTTATTTTGCAAACTGGTGCCATCTCTTCCCTGAACACTCCACCAATTTGCTCTGAGAAAGCCACCCTCATTGGGCAACGTTAGTCAAGGGGAAGAACTGCCCTAGCGTAGCAAGATGAAGATCATCCTTGGGTGACGCAGTTCCTACGCTTTATTCCCTTTCAGGTTACCTCCCTTGGAAGTTCTTTCTAAAAGATAGGTATGCCTCAACGTGTGTGAATACAGCACAGGAGCAGTGGTGGGTGTAAAGCTGGTTCTCTTATAAAACTAGTTGACATAATGGCCTCTTAACACTGTCCAGGTAAGATAGCTTAATTTTGTCTACTCTCCATCGTGAGGTACATCAATATCATTTGACTGTTAGACTGACCAGGACCTACGCATCCATCCATCCATATGTAAACACAGTCACCCACCCCTGCGTACACACTACGAGAGCTGTGCAGAGTGCTTATATTTGATGTGATTACGTGGCGAGAGCCAGCCTGCTCTCAGCATGTTCTACAAAAGGAAACAGAAACAATTTAGTTAATAATACAGAATCTGACTGGAAAACTCATGGGGTCTTTTAAGCTAAATTCCACTGAAGTGCTGTTTTGCTCCACTTTTGCTAGCTGTATGTTTTAGGATTTGTAGGGATGTCCAGAGATGAGGTCTACTGTTGATCTGTCCAAGTTCCTCACTGTGTCTTCAGATCAGATCTACTTTTTTTTAACAATATACACTAGTCCAGCAGTGAGAATCAGATATCAGGAATCCAGAAAAACTGCTGCATCTGTCGATGTTCGGCTTGATGGCCATTGCAGGATATGTTCCCATCCTGACACAGATCATAGAATCATAGAATAGTTTGGGTTGGAAGGGACCTCTGAAGGTCATCTAGTCCAACCCCCCTGCCGTGGGCAGGGACATCTTCAACTAGATCAGGTTGCTCAGAGCCCCGTCCAACCTGACCTTGGATGTTTCCAGGGATGGGCCATCCCATCCCTGGAATGATGAAGAGGGACGGTCGTTCATCACTCATTACAATCTCAGAGTGACACCGAGGTTGGTCACAAAGGGAGGTCTTTGTAACACCACACCGAAGCCTCAGCCTCAACCTCACAACTGTCTGGAATAGACAGACTTTTACAGAAGAATAAAAAAAAGTCAATCCTCAGGGCCAGTTGTGTGAGAAAATGTCAGGATTTTAACTGACGTAGACAAAGCAATGAAGACAACCCACCGCAACAAATGCAACACAAATGCAATGTTTGAAAAAAGACAGCAGGTAACAACTTCAAACTCACCGAGGACCTCAACATCTGCTGAAAGTGACATTTGAGAAGAGATTCTTAGGTGCCTTTACAATTTTTCTCTACCATGATTAGCATCAGTGAGTGAGCTTCAAATTGTTGGATGTCCTGCTAGAGTAGGTTCCCAGGACTGGAATACTGCTTGAGCCTCTTGGACCTGCAAAATGCTGCTCTCAGGAGTCCCCAGATTCTCAGGACTGCACGCAGGATGCTACTGCTGGCCATCACAGGTAATCTGGTCCCCAGACACCAGTTGGTTCTGGAGAGATGGCCAGGAAGCATAGGATGGGGTCAAGGGAAGGCAGGTCAGAAAGGGTTTCCCATCTTGCTGGAACACAGGTGGGGACTTACAGGTCCCACCCTGGTCAGGTGGGTCTGGGGACACAGGGTGGTGGTGAAGGAAAAGCCGTGAAATTTGTGAAATTTGTGAAAACAAATGCAGGATAGTCGCCTGGAGGAGAATTTTAATAGCTGTTTCTATTCAACTGAGTCTATCCTCAGCACAGACCTTCTGACAATCCCTGATGGATCAGAAAAGGAAGTAATAAAACAGAAAACAAAAAATTCTGTCAATGGACCATTTTGGAATGGTCCAATATTTTGCTGTTTGGTGAGTTTACCTATGGGTAACAAAAAGGAAAATATGTGAGCCTTGAACTGTCAGAGAAGAGGCTGGAAAATCAGAGAGCCTCGGGGAGAAAGCTCACAATGTTTTATGCTTATCATCTGTCCACAGAAATAGAAATACTTGTCCTTCTATCTCTACTTTTCCTGTCTATTTTTTTCCCACCTATCATACACGGAAGTGCTCACTGCTTAATTGAGCCCTCGTATTAGCTTGGTGGCAGTATGCAAAGGGATGTGATCCCATCCCCCAGTCCCGCATCCCCCACACAACCTCTCAACCTCCATCTCAGGAGCCTAGGCTGCTAAGAGTTCACAGATATAAAGTCTGAAGAGCCAAAGTAAGAACATCCTCTTTGCCAGGGAGTCACGATTTCCCCATTTGGTCTGATCTAGGGGTCATCGTCCTTCAAACCTCAGCGGAAGGTTTTACCTCAAGGGGTATTGCGAGTACGGAGTTGCTTTTACATCTCAGTTGCTCTCCCTGAGATGACTTTTGTCAGTTTGGTTGTTTGTTTTAGTGGTAATGTTTTCAAATTGAAGCCTGCGTGCCCAGAAGGCACATAAAACAAGAGGCTTTTAAAAGCCAGAGGATAAATAAAACACAACCTTGAGTAAACAACAGGCTTTTGTCCTAATTTCCTTCCATTCCTTAATGGATGCTGATAAACTATCTGAATTTCTCAGTGTATTAATGCCACATTTATCAAAGAAAACTGCTAGACTCACTCGGGGCTAATACATTTAATAGAAAAAAATATCTTGTTTGATCAGGTAAGAACATGCACATCATGTTTCATTACTGATTTTATAGTAATATAAAACTATACTCATGACTCTGTTACTAAATAATACTGCTTATTTTCTGGGTCAAAACCTTTCTTGGTATATAAGATTGTGGCTAACAGAAGTACTGATACTTTCTGTTGCTTTTTTTTTCCTATGCAGAGCAGCAACAAAGTAAAGACATGCTATTTTCAGAACCTAGGAACATGCTTCTGAATAAAGTGAGAGAACTGGAGGAACACACCAAGGAGGCTTCTTCTTCGGGAAGTAGGTTCACCCCAGGTTAAGCACAGGTCATGCCACTGCTTTTGTCTGCCCGAACTTCAGCTCTGGTTATTCCAGAAGAAGTGACTGGTCCCCATTTTGCTGACTGAGGTGGGAACGGGAGTTCTCAGCACGGGCTGAGCTGAGACCCTCACCCAGCAGCAGAGATCATAGCAGCCGTACGAACCATAGTTATAACGATGACTTTAAGCTCCATGTTTTCCTAGAGCCTCTTGGTGATTGTCCCAACACATCACACACTTTGGCACGTACCCCTGTCGCTGTATGGCTGCCAGCAATGCCTATTTCACCTTCATCGTCCCACACTGGTGTATCTGCAAAAGTAACACCACCGCTCCATTTGTGCCTGTTGTCCTCTACAGTTACTTCCACCATGACGAGCTTTCCTTTGTTGTTTCTGGTCATTCAGTGTTCACACTGGCCCATCCTGGAAGACTATGATTAATTCCTCCCTTCACCCAGGTTTGTGTGTTTATATATTTGTATTCATTATTAATGGAAGAAGCCTGAGAATTACTACGTGAAGGAGAGGGGAATCCCTTGTCTGCATTTCTGTCCCTCTCTTTTTGATTATAACTAAATCTGGATGTGGAGAGACACTTCCCCTTGTCCGAGAACTGGTACAGACCTTTGTGGATACAACCACAGTGCCAGTTCTGCCAGCTGAGCACGGCTCCAGTACTAATACATAAGCTGCTAGTGCTAAATAAATGCCAAGACCTCTATTTAAGTGCAAGAACTGCTCCTGCATTAGCTTCTCCCAGTATTTCACTGGCACTGTGAAATGTGAAATACTAACAAGGCGCCTTTTTAGCACTTCGGTTCAGTGGGGATTGGAGCCTGAGCCCAGGATTTCTGCTTCCAGCAGCTACGATTCGTGAGTCCACTCGCCTCATTTGTGCTCTAGACTCTGTACCAAGGGCAAGTCAAAACAGACTGAACACCCACCCAGCGTTTTGTTTTGGGAACATTCCCAGGGTAAGTCACACCCAATTCATTTTTCTTTCTGAAAGTCCTGAAACAAAACAAGCTATGCTCGATAACATAAACACACACACACTGAACACGGCCAGAGACAGGCAGCAAGCAAAACACATTTACAGAAAAATACAACTTTGGGCAAGTCTAGACACAGACAGCATTCATTTTGCATGTGTATGCACTTAATGTTTATTGCTTGGCGATGGGCTACATGGTAGAAAAAGTGTTTCTCCTCTGTATCGATCCATTCACTTTTGTTTATTTCAGGACGTGTATAACTTTTACCAAATGGCAATGATAATTTTCACAAACAGATTTAACTTTGCTTCAGAAACAAGCAAAACATTAACACAGGCCAATTCATAAAAATACTTTAAAATATTGCACATAAAATGACTACACATCCCGGAATGAAAGCTGAGAATTCAGAGACAAATGGAAAACACAATAATTTGTTACGAGAGGAGCAGATGAGCATCATACTAAATAGTGGTAATATTTGTCCACCTATTGGTTTCTCCTAAGGGATTATTTTCTCATATAGCAAGAAAAGAAGCCAGACCTTACATCAACAGAAACTCAATCTCTGAGCACCCATGTGAGAATCAAGCAGGGTATGGACTCAAGTATCGAAAGGAAGACAGTGCAGGTTTCTTAAGCTATGAGTTCACAGAATAAAAAGGAGAGGATCTCAGCTTCTGCAATGCAAGACAGGCTGAAAAAAAAGAGATTTGTAATCTAAAATTAATACATATTTCAATCGTGAAGGCAAATTAAAGTTCTTGTATGCACGGGATCTACCCAGAACCAAAAGAAATGGGATTTGAGCCGTCCCCTTCCAGTCACAAGACTTTTCTCTTTCATCCCTACAAGAGTCTTGGATGTTGCAGCGTGCCCTCAGTTCATCCTTGGGAGCTGACAGCACACAACACGGCACAGGCTCAGGTCTGTGAGAAGCAAGCCTGGCTGTGTTACGATGAATTCTCTCAGTTATAATAATTTGGAGAAAAATATTGTTCATGGGCTACATAAACAATTTTAATTGGCTCAGGCGCCCAAAATGTGCTTTTTTTGTTTGGCTGCCAAGGTTGCTTTCTCGCTTGCTAATTATGTTTCGCTTTAGCTTTCAGCAAAAACAGGAAACAAAGCATCCATTACTCAAATGACAACTTTTCAACAAGCCAACATTTCAACATCCATTGTGTAATTTCCGACCTAGAGCCAGCTAGGAGCTAAGTGCCTTTAGAACCGTATATCCCCTCTTACAAGGGCCTTATCGGCCCTCGCTGTGCTCCTAAATAACAGGGCACAATGTTTATGAGTCTGAAACACGGGCCAGAGATATTTGCCGCTGCTACTCCCTGCCCCAGGAAGCCCCCTCCGTAACGCAAGATTTTGGGAATCCTGCAGAAGACCTTCTCAAGAGGTTTTTGCTTTCTCCTGCGGGCTGGCTGGCAGCCACCTCCTGCGTCGCTCTCTGACTGACGCCCATTTTCATGGCATTTCTTTTCCTCTCTCCCATACACAGCAACAGGCTGCTTCTTCCAACAAAGATAGCTGGTAGCTCAAGCCAATGCAGTAGCTGTTCACCTGCTGCTGGTACAGAAGGTAAGAGATGGAGGGAAGCCGGGAACCGTCACCCATGTGTCAGGCAGCCGTTGGCTTTATCGAGCCACCAGTCCAACTCACTGGTTCATTTTCTTCACAATTGTGTTCAAATCAGCTCTTCGTGTTCTCAAGGGAAGTCCAATATAAATGTATTTGCAACTTTAAATTATCATTATCCAGGTCAGCGGACATAGAACTTGGTACAAACAAAACATCTTCAAAACTGTGGTTACAGATGTAGTTTTTCTTATGTAAGCTCTCTGACATAAACATTGTGGGTTTACCTAGGATGTCTGAAAATCAAACTGGCGAGATTCTAGAAACAGATTAAAATATAATCTCTCCTCCCTTATATGAAAATATGGTAGTCCCAAGCCACAGCGCCAGCAGAACAGGGTTGGACTGAGGAGTGCATGTCTTTTACATCTCTGTTTCTTTAGTGCTGATACTGATTCTAAGCTCTGATGTGGTTTTTTTTAACAAGTCTTGTGAGTTAGATTTCTTTCTCCCCCTGAGATGCCCTGCCTTTTGTGGTTTCAAAACACACTATCAAAACCGCCTGGAATAGATGCCGTGTACCATTTGCCAGCTTGTGTGTGGAGAAAAAGCTCTTATTCCTCTTGTTGAGCCAGCTGAGCTGTAACTGGCAAAGCAAGCAATAGGTATATACCACGTTGTGGGGGTGAATGAGAATGCCCTTTAAATTACCTATAAAACCCTTTGATTCAAACTGCTGACGTTGCCATAGGCAATTTGCTAAGCTTATTGATCATCTTCTGTTTAAATTAAAGTTTGATGTCCTGGAACAGGCTATTCAGCACAGAGAGCTAATGGGATGGGATGAGATACAGGGAGCGAAACACATGCACACAGGGGAAATGGATTGTGGTCAAAAAGAAAAAAAAAAAAAAGAAGGTTATATGCTGAATAGGTTCCACGAGTCAGTTAGCAATAAATATCGTGGTGATAAAAGAGTCCAGCGTGGATATTGAAGATAGGGGGTTTTGCTGTGTAATTAAAGGAAAATGGGCAGCTTGTTAGAAAACTAAAATTTCAGAGAAAGGAGGTGAAAAAGAGAGTGTTGAGATTTATTATAAATGTATACATACAAGCTTAGTGATTTCTGCCAGAAATGCAAGCTCCCCCAAGTTTTTGGTAAGTTGGGTTAGATGCGAGGCAGTACAGGCAAGAGGTGATAGGCTTCAGGTAAATGTTGGCCAAGGCAACTCGGAAGAGGTTGTCCCTAATAGCACCCCTCTGGCAGCATGTCTGTCTCTCCATCTGTCAATCAATCATACAATCATTCAAACTCAAGCAAAATAAAAGCTTTGGAAGGAAGAAAACTCAGGCTTTCATCGAGAATGAAATGTACCTTGCTGGAGCTGTACCCAGCGGGACTGGGGCTTTTTTCCCGATGAAAATCTAGCTTGATTTCATGGTCTTAGACTAATTTTCAAACTTCCAGATACGTTCATTGCACAAGACCACACTTGTCCTAACATTAATGAAGCATACACACTTGCAGAAGGAATATCAGGACAAATTCTATATTTGAGTTACCAAAGGTATAACTGAGAGCACAATTAAACTCACTTTAAACTCAGGAACTGTGAAATCAGTCTTCACATAGAAGAATTGAATCCTACAGAGCTGTTAAGCAGGGAACCACCAGCAGAATGGTTTGGGAAGTCTTTCTAAACCAGGATTTCTCTCTAAGCCATAGCAGAAGCATTGCAGTAGGGCTGGGGTTGCACAATGCGTGTATGGGGATGAAGAGGTTTGCTTACTTACCCAAGAGGCAGGAGAACAGCAGCTACTACTAAGCTTGTAAGTACCAGCTAGGACTGTATGAAGATAGAATAAATCTTGCCCACGCTGACTAGGAAGTTATTTGGTAACTCCCAAAGCTTATTAAAGCTGTAATAGTCTTGATAAATAGTGGTCCTTTGACATGTAGACTAGCAAAATCTCCTCAAGATAAACTGACTGCTGCTGTTGATTTTGGTGGGAAATTGTCAGTCGTTCTCCTTTTTCGCCAATATTGCTGTAAATATGTAAGCCAATGACTCCTTTAAAAAGGAAAGGTATGCAAGATACGGACCTACTTCTGAGCCATCTAAGAACCCTGAATTTTTGTTTGCAACTGAGCCCATCTACGTGGCATCAATTACAGGACACGTTATCAGCTTTAACTTGCTGGTTGGGGTGGAGATCTTGTTCCTCCGTGCTAAAAGCCACTGAAGGGACCTGTAGAGTTGGTCTTGCCTCACATGTGCACCATAAATGAAGACGCTCTCAAGTTGCATCTCTACATTCAGTTCTTATCTATTTCTGTTCTCACCTGGGGGTGGTCACCCCTACTGAAATCATTTCTCTTTGTGATTTGCACTGTGGGCTAAATCCTCTACAACCTTCTGTGCTGCCACATTCTCCTGGGGTGTACATTCATAGAATCATAGAATGGTTTGGGTTGGAAGGGACCTTTAGAGGTCATCTAGTCCAACCCCCCTGCAGTGAGCAGGGACATCTTCAACTAGATCAGGTTGCTCAGCGCCCCGTCCAACCTGACCTTGAATGTTTCCAGGGATGGGGCATCTACAATCAATCTCTCCCACTTCACTGCAGCTGAGGTGAAAAGTAGCCTGGGAATCTTAAACCTGGTCAGGTCACTGATGCTGAAGCAAATGGTCAAGCTCTCACCCAGAGCAGGGAGAGAGCTCTCTCTTCTACATTTACATTTTATTTCAGCAAATAAAATCTGTGTGGAAAGACTAATCATGTAAAAATGCAATGGGAGCAAAAGACATGTAGCCCTAAACATCTACGGTCAGATGTTAAGCAAGTTTCCACACCTTACCAATGTGTTTCCCCCTGTTCACCCTCGTTTGGCTATAGCAGAAAGCCTGTACCTTTCCCGAATCTGCAGGAAATCAAGCCCAGGTATTGCTTGCAGCATTTAGAAACCTGATTTCCCCACCCTGGAGAGCGGTTGGTGAAGCTGGAGTCCTGGGAAGAGTGCATGGAAGAAATGGCAGAAGCACTGACCAGGAAACCCAGATAGCTAGATCTTCTGAGAAGCACAGCGTGGACTGTGTGGCATGGAAAGATGGTTTTACAATCTCCGCTGCATTTTGTGTTGCTGTGGGGTGCAAACTTGCCCTCATTATAATTTTAGTCATCTTCATACTTGGTGATAGAGAGATATCTCTCCTGCTTCCAGCCAGTCCCAGGAATAGCGTAGAATGGCTGGTGTTATTGCTAAGAGAGCGTTTTCACTGTTAAGCAACAAAGGAATTGCCTTACGTCTGATTGTGATGCTTATGTTACAGCAGCAAACAAGAAGCGGTCCCACGCCGCATTTCCTTTGGCTTGGAAAGCAACAGGAACACGAGGAGGGAAGAAACTCTAGGAGTAAAGATACGAAGACTTGTGACAACAGCGATATGTTCTACTTTCCTTCACCTAAGGTGGTGAAGGTAAGAGGCGGGGGTTTGCCAGGAAAGCATAGCGGAAATAAGAAATATAAGCTATTGGCTACCACATCACACTAAGTCACACAGTTCATAGCCCACCTCTCCTCATACGGCCCCTGGAACAAAGTACTCAATTGCTCCATACCTCAGTTTACTGCTTTGTATCCGTCCTGTATAAATACAGAAAACGGTGAGGTTTAAACCATTAACCCTTCTTTGCTGCGACGAATCAGGGAAACGCACGGGCAACTATTTCATCCATTTTCTGATACAGGTCCAAGAAGCCCAAATGACCCAACCGCAGCCTAAGCCCTAGCCCGCAGATGTTTTACAGCCATCAAACCTTCACTGCTGATATATATGAGCCCGTACCCAGCAAGCTGTGGTGCCCGGGAAGAGCTATCGCAGGAAGCCATCTGTGCAGAGGCAGCCTTTGCAGGAAACCCAGCCAGGCCAGCAGCCATTTTTTATTATTATTTCTCTCCCTGACAGTTTTCTCCTTGGCACTTTCCCTAAACGACACCGGGGAGGAAGTAAGTTGTCAATTGAAAATCATCACTTATTATTAGCCATGGAATGCAAAGTACTTTAGCTAAGAAACCGATGCGTAACAGATTAGCATTTATTTCCTGTAGGCGTAGTTAACAGGAAATCTATATGAAATAGAAATAATTAGAAAACTACAGTGGGTGCTTTTAGAATCATAGAATCACTGAGGTTGGAAAAGACCTTTAAGATCATCGAGTCTAACCATCCAACTTTTCCCGAGAAGAGTAATTTTTGTCTGGCCAGAAACTCATGCTCAGTGTTTTGGTGAATTCTCGAAAACACAGAAGCGTTAGAAAGAGGGCGGAAGAGAATAGGAAAAAAAACCAATTAGTGGACAAAGTCTGATAAAAACTTTAAACAAGTCGTGGAAAAGCAATAGTGCAGAATGCACTTGTAGGATCTCAGTGGACACTCTCCTAAGAAAGCAAAGCCAATCCCACCTTCCAAATTAAAATGAAGTCTTTTCCATGGTTAAATAATGACTGAAATGGCCATTAGTTCTACAACACCCACAGGGTGGTGGGATGAAAATACAGAAAATTATGCTGATCTTGCTAACTATCATATTGTTCATAATCGTCGTTGAAATATTATGGGAGTTAATCCCGCCTTGGAAAAGTTTTTCCTCTGCCCAGGCCATTGGCTAGGTAATTGTTATATTTCCTATTATGTAAAATAACCAAAATATCTTTATAATATTCCCTGAGTTATGAATATGCTATATAATATAGTTCCCTATATTATGAATATGCTATTCATAAAAATCTTCCTAGATTGAAACTGTAAATCTATAAAATAAATCTAAAATCTGAAAAACCCTAAATCCATAAAATAAGGTTTATCAATTACAGCCTACATTACAAACTTTGGCTGGCTCAGGCAGAGGTGGAGGGAGGAATGATACCCCATCAACATAGCAGTGTTGGCAAAAGCTCCTAGGACAGAATAATTCATCCCAGCAAAATTGCACTTTTGCCAACACAGCGTGTTGCACCCGAGCAAGGCTGGAAGAAACTCCTGCAGAAGATGCTTAAGATTTAAGCTACGGCTACAAAATCAGTATTTTGCTGGTATGGTATAAGAGCATAGGCGAATATTCCCCATTTAGGTCTGTCCCAAGTTTCCTACTCAGCAGGTAGTAAAGGAAATAGGAAATCAGACGTCAGGAAGGCAGTGAAGAAATCTCTGAGTCTAAAAGGGAATCTCCCAAAGCAGCGATCCTTTCCAGTAAACAGGAGCGCTGGGTACCTTCCTGCCCTGCAACAGCACCCACAGCCCTGCCAGGCTGCAGAACAAGCCAGCTGCGGGGCAGGGGGGGAGAACTTGTGCAATAAGCTCAATCGGCGCCGAAATGAGGAAGGAAATAATGTGTTAAATGATTTAATTTTCTAAGTTCACTTTGTTCCTTACAGATAGACCTAGAATCGGAGCTGATTACAGTGCCTTGTTTTGATTAACGGAGAGAGATGTAAGACGGAGACATTGCTATCAGTTTCAAAGAGTTTCCACATCTTATATTTAATTTTCATAGTGGGGTCAGGAATTCAAAGGACATATATCTGTCATGCTTTCTAGCTAAAAAATGATTCTCGACGATGCTAGTTTAATGCCAGTCAACTTCACTGACCTTACATTTCCTATACTTCAGTGGAATTACTCCAGATTTACACCAGTGGAAGTAGGTACACTTCATCTGACGCTAAGTGAATTTACAAGCTTTAAGTAGTCTGTACATGCCTCTTCCACTTCTTGGGGAGTTAGATGGAATTTATAGGTAATCAATTATTTTAGTTGTGTTTCAGCTCTACGTACTCCATCAGCCAGGTTTACCGTGTAAAGCAGCCAGAATTTGGAAGTTAATGGGCCAAGTGCAGTCTCAGATGCACCCTGGGATGCTGTTGAGATCTGGTCCCCCCCCAGACCATCACTCCTTCTGCCAGTGCCTGACAAATCCCAGCACCTCTGTACTGCCGCAGGAGATTAAAGCAACATTTCTTTTGTACTACCCAGTAATCTTTATGCTTGGTGGTAAAGTTAATGTACGGGATTGTCATTCAACTCATTTCACACTGACTGCCAAAGAGCCTTCAGAGCACAATGAGGTTCTGTTGCTACCAGCCTAGAGCAGATCTGAGCCAGGGATCTAGAGGTAAAAGCATTGCACACCCATCTGTTCCTCAGTTTCAGAGGATATGCAGTGCAGAAAGCAATCGCCGGAGAGCGAACGCAATCGCCGTCGCTTCTAAACGAATCATTAAAAAGAATCTAGGATTCCCGATGCTCAGCCTTGTCATAACTACTAGAAAGTGCCTCCACCCCCTGAAGTCTCTAATTCTCAGGAACTGCAGCTCTCTTGAGGCTTGGTGAAAGGGGAAATGGGGGAGAAATGTGTATTAGACAGCTCTGTTCTTTAGAGAGTGTGTTCCTTTTAATAAGGAATGAAGACAGGCTTACAGAGCCTATTAGTTGTTCCGCATGCACATTCATTGGGAAGGGGAATTAGTTTCTGGCTGGCACACAGCCGCTGGGTAATACAAAGGCAAGACTCCTTTAATCTTCTGCAGCAGTATAGCGGTGTCCAGGCTTGTCAGAAGCTGCAGGAGGAATGATGGCCTTGTCGCTGACAGCCTTCTAATTGGGCAGTAGAAAGCAGCTCTCTAAAGGAGGTGTTTGTGCCTACAAGTGTGGCTCGACACCAGGAGAGATCTGTTGAGGAACGGAGAGGGAGAGTACAGCGGTACCGCAGTGCTGGGTGCTGTCTGTGCCTAGCAGGGCTTGGGTTTCACAGCCAGCAGAGCTTGATCATGCTGAGGTTACCCGTAGCTGGTGGAAAGCTACAGCAGGGAAGAAGTTGTCTGACTGGAACCAGAAGCAATCGGAAGCGGATGGCCTGGCTGCTCTGCCAAAAAGAGGCCTCTGTGTCCCGGCAATGGGACTCGAGCTCACAAATTGCCTAGAAGATGGGAGATGCAAGAGCTGCAAGCGCTGGAAAGCGTATGCCCGCCACGGGTTTGTCTACTGGTCCTCCAGTTCTCTCGCTCCGCACCACATAGCCACCGGCACTCCCAGTGCTACCTGCTGCATGGCTGGGATCCAGCCACCTAGATCCACCAGGACCTCCTGTGTCGGCCCCTGCTTCTCCAAAGACACTACAAAGCAGCAGCAGAGCTGCCAGAAACTTCACACTGGAAAACACAGGCAACTTTCTAATACTGCTTTCACTTAAATATTAACAGGAGATGCTGAATAATTCCACCCTGAGACCTTGATGGAAGTTGTCAGAGTGACCAAGCTGGTCAAGGCCAGCTGATACGTATGTGATATGCACTTAGTTGCTGCACCTCCGTGTCACTGTGCTTAGCTAACTCTAGAACTGAGTCAATGAGGAATTGAAACCACAGTCTAATCTGAAAATGCTCAGCCCCTGTGGTTGTGGAATTAAATGCCTGCTCTAAATACAAAGAAAGGCTGAAGAACTCACTGCCTAAAATCTCTGGAGAGAGACCTGTAGCGCAGGCAGGATGAGAAAGGCACCCGGCCTCAGGTAGAGTCTCTGGCTAGAGCAGAAAATGCAGGCAAGCATGCC
>NW_008824186.1:8861769-8868649 GCF_000699105.1 Pygoscelis adeliae | reverse complement strand
GCTTGGTGGTGATAATTTGAGTAGGTGACATCAGAGTCTAAAGGTCCCAAAAGGGGCTAAGAAACTAGAAAGGAGAGCTCCAGGGAAGGGTGCACTCCAGCGCAAAATGTCTGTTGTTCTTCTTCTGGGTTTATTTCCAAACTGAGAGCGGCCCTGACCGTGCTTCCAGTAGCACCAAGTCCATACAGAGCTTCTGTCGGTAACAGCAGAGAAGCAAAAATCAGCGACGGATGGTGGTGACCAGATGGGGTGGGAAAGGACCGAGCACTCTGCCAGCAAGCCTCTCAGCATCCCAGCTCTCCTCCTTTGCCATGCACGTGACTTCTCCACGTCTTGCCAGAGCAAGGACTGCTAATAGCTGTGGAGGTGCTCCAGAGATGAGCCGGGTCCTTCAGAGCCACAGCCAGTGCAGAGAGCAAGGAGGCAGGACAACGGGCAGCT
This sequence comes from Pygoscelis adeliae, assembly GCF_000699105.1. NCBI lineage: Eukaryota > Metazoa > Chordata > Aves > Sphenisciformes > Spheniscidae > Pygoscelis > Pygoscelis adeliae. The sequence continues at coordinate 8,868,208 of NW_008824186.1, read as the reverse complement.
GCCGGCAGCAGATTCCCCCATGGGTCGCACGCTGCAACCCAGTGAAGGCAAAAGGATCGCACCAGGATAATTTCAACTCTCGTGGGCAAGGTCACAAGGGCTGTAAGGGCTATATTATTTTTAAAATGTGTCAGGATTGATGAATACTCTGACAAATTGAGGAGTTTGGTAGGGCCACTGTAAACAGGAGATGTAGTAACAGCATGGAAAGGTATCAGCTGGGCTGCAACCAACGCTGTTTTCTCATTTAAATGATACTTACCCGCAGACTTGTGTGCACGGAGAGGAAGCCAGACAGTTCATACCCACAGCATTTAGAGGTAGCTAGTAATTTGGTCAATGGTGGAGCGCGGCATGTTTTACTAACATCTGTGGTAACTGGAAATTTACCCATCCGATTTTCTGCTCTACCCCAGCCACAAAGGGAGATCACTCCAATTGTTTTTCATATATCCACAAATTAAAAGCAGAAATAACAGCATTACATAGGGGGACAAGAGGACTGCTGTACTCCTGGAATGATGTTAGACTTTCTGGTGTATCGCCAGCTAGTGCCAAGGTTACTACATCTACCCGGTGACTCTCTCCGATGATAACATGAACTAGTGTGTCGGCTAGAGCCGGCGGTAATCTTGAAAAGCTACTTTTGTTTGGGCAACAGCTTGGAAAGCAGCAAAAGAAGAAACTAAATGACATGCAAGTCTGTATGTGTCTCTGTGTGTTTACAAATACATGCACACGCACACAAATGTATAATTATATACACATTACAGAGACATGCACACACAAATGTGTATATATATAAACATATAAAATATATACACATATGCGGGTATGTATATACAAACAGGGGAGCCTGAGCTGCAGTTTCGGGTTGGTCTGTACCTCCCTCTGACATTTTCCCTGAGGGAATTGCTTTCCCAGTCACTGGCTATTGTCTAAACTAAAAGTATTTGCGGGTCCGACTCAAAGCCCGCTTCAGTTCAGATGTGTCTCTCCTCTGACGTGTATGGGTTGGGATGAGATGTTTGATATCGAAGTAAAAACTATCCCCAGTGCTCTACTGGGGTGATTCCTGTGCATAAGCATAGGAGAGAGTACTTACCATGGAAAAAGGTGAAATTACTTGAAGGGACTATACTGTAGAGCAGTAGCCTTATGAAAACCATGACAGGGTAATTGGATCTGGCTTGTGTGCAAGGCAGCAAGGGCTTGATGGGAGCAAGAGAAATCAATAAAAGAAGAAAGAGGAAATGGGGAGGGGGAACCTTTCACATTTTTGCAGCGAAATATCCCTTCATCTGACTGCCAGGGTTTTTTTTTTTCATCTTTGTTGCTTGTTGAAGAAAATAAGGCAAAACAAAACAAAACTTTGTAACTGCTCAAACTTCTTTATGCACCAGGCTTCTTATCTAACGTCTGGACCTCACAATCCCGGGGCAAACCTCACCCTGAGTGTGGTTTTTATTGTTCTGGTTTGTTTTCTTCCAGTTCAAAGGAAAGGTCAACCCCCAGAAAGAGAAGTGCGTCCTTGGTCAGGAGTCTTTAAGTCCTCTGAATCACACTTTACCAAAAGCCTCCAAAGTACATTCAAGTTAGCACATGTGGTCATCACTCAAGGAAAACTCCTTATCCTTGCCATCACCACTTCTGTCCCCAGGAAAGTTAGAAAATAGGCTAGCTCAGAGGATGATGCGGGGTCTTCGATATGAAATAAAAAAACCACCAAACCAGCACTTATGGAGACCGCACAGACCAGAACAGAAACTACTGGCCTAAAAAGACATTTCCAGATCCACAAAAAGGCAATAAATACATATTTTTTCCTTTGAATTACGTGGTGCCTTTCATGCCACTACTATTACATAGTGGTGATATGAGTAACTTGATATGGCACTGATTCTCCAGTGGCACAGTCAAACGTCTTTAGCAGTAGCTGGTTTATAGTCCTCCTCAAGTATTCTGCGTTCTTTAACAGAGACCAAGATCCCAACTTGTTCTACAGCATCAAAGCTGCGTTCAAAAAACCCAAATCAACCCAAACTTTCCATTTCTTTAGAGCGTCATCCAAAGGGCTGGCATGTCAAAGCTTCAGTCCAGCGTGTGGTGGGAAGGAGGAGGATTCTTCCATTTGCAAATAGGTAAACTGAGGAATGGAGTGGAGCAGTGATTATTCTAACATAAGATGGTGGGTCAGTAGCAGAACGTAGCCCAAATTACAGAAATCTTTATTCCTCTTTGCTACCTTTCACGTTAATCATTCACCTTTAGTCATGGTCTTGACTCTTCTATCCCACAGAAAGCGTTAACAGAAAATCTAGGCCACCGTCACTGAGATTTAGTTCTTGTATCTATGCAGAGACTTCAATCTTCATAAACTACATTTTAGGCAACCAGCATTACTGGCTATTAAGGGCAGCAAAGTTAATCTTACTGAACACAGGCTTATCTAAACGTGGGTGACCTGAAATAGTTCAATAGTATCCATAAGCTCTAGGGGGAATACAGCTAGGGTATACTGAAGAAATAAAGGTAGGAGCAACCTGAGACTGAGTGGTGATGATGATGATGATGATCCTGTGGCCTTCCAAAACCAAGCTGAAAATACTCACTGAGTCCAAGAGAGGGTGTTCCTTTGGAAACAGGCACGTTGGGCTATTTCTTTAGGTGACACCACTCATAGAAACCATGCAGTTTTACATCAAATGTTCTTATTGAGAAGTATCTAGAAAAGTCCAGCCGACTTATTCATGGCATGTTATTCCAAGCACTGAATGCTAAATGCAGTTACTATCAGCGGATTTGATCTCAGCCATGCTCTAAGAATCAGTCTATAGCGTGATCTTTATTAAAAAAAGTTAATTGAAACCAAAACTCATCCCTCAGGATTTTCAATCAATGAACACAAAAAAAGCCGCAGTAAAAAGCACTGGAAAATACAGCTTCACAGAGAAAGGGACAATGGAAAGAAAAGCCCTCACTAAAAATAGTGTTGGGCTTTTTGTCCCTGTGCAGGAAATGTCGGCACCACCAATTCTAGCGCTGAATAATGCTTTGTCTTTGGGAACGTTATTCAGCGGGAGGCAAAAGTAAATCAACAGCCAATTCTGCTGAGGGAAGTAAACATTTGCAGATGGGAAAATTGAGGCAAAGAGGTATTAAGGGACTTGCTCAAGGTGAAAAAAAGACGATGTGCTTGATTACTGGTCATCTGTTCGGGTGGGACACAAGAGTCCTCAGCTGGAAATGCCAAATTTCACTGTCCAGAGCAAGAGTTTATTTTATGTAAACCAAATAAATGAAAATTGAGTTGTTCCAAAAAAGTATATGTCTTTGTTCCCCGAAGGTATTAGAAGATGCAACTCTTGGTTAGCATGCTGGGGACCTTCTTGCTGGGCTTTTCGCTGCAAATCCAGTGGGGACTGGCACTAAACGCCAGCACAGACATGTGAAGAAAAGGTGCTTCCAGAAACGCCACTGGGGCAAAACGCCCCCCCGGCAGTTTGGTAGACACCCATCAGGCCAGGACACTGCTTCTTGGCAGCTTCTGTTTGCCTTCTGCCACGCTAGCTCCTGCAAAGCCATGTTTTGGCTTAGTTTGAAACCCAACCTGATGCATGGTGTTGCCTGGTGTCTTTGCTGTGCGGTTTGTTCAAGATAGCCTGACAACTTTAATCCTCACGCCGCATTTTCTGATTACTCTTTGTCTAAGCAGATCGAGCTCGAGCACTGTCCCATTAAGCACGGTGGAGCAACACGTTTATTATGTTACACACCAGCAAATTGACTGCTTTTTTTCACTTTTCTTAGCTCACGACTTTGCCTAGCATCTCTCCTTCAAAGGAAAGAGAGAAAACAAGAAATAATCTTGTGGTTTTGATTACAGTTCTTTTTAGACGAGGAGACAGGTGGCATCTGCAGGACCAGGGAGTGATCCCAGCACTATCACAAGTACTGTGCTTAAAGATCTGACTTTTTCTAGAAAGTTTGTTCTGGATCTGACTGAAAAGGATGACGATAAAACGCGCACAAATTGTCCTCTTCAGCTTCTTTATTGCACGCTGTTCCACTGCTTTTATGCAGAGAAGCCTTCTGCAGGTTAAGGGATTGATCTTGCAAAGCAGAGAGCGTCCTTGGTCTGTCCAGCAATGCATGTACTCAGCTATGAATATGAGAAATACCTCACAGAATCATAGAATAGGATCACAGAACAGTTTGGGTTGGAAGGGACCTCTGAAGGTCATCTAGTCCAACCCCCCTGCCGTGGGCAGGGACATCTTCAACTAGATCGGGTTGCTCAGAGCTTCAGGGATGTTATCTGCTAGACCTGCGGTAGTCTGACCAAAGCAAGGAATACAGGTGTTGCAAAAGCTTAAAAATTTGTGTTTTCCAATAATCACTGGCCACTGTGTATTGTAAGTCCTCATTTTCAAGTTGTTTTTCTAAGGAATTAAGTAATTCTTTATATGCCAATGTCGATGTTTTTGTCTTTCACCAAAACTTTGGAACCAGCTGATCTCTTTCAGATAGACAAAGGGACTGAGGTCTTAAAGATATTAATTTCCTGTGACTTTTAGAAAAATAAATAGAAGGGAGGCAGCATGCCAGTATGTCTGTAGTGTATGCACAACTGTGTCATCTGAAACCAGAAGATTTACTTGGCATTATGGAATTGTTCACGTTATTCCATCAGGAGCTATTCAGAATATGAATACCCCAATCATCTGGGAAATTTTGACTCAGAGTTTATACATTATTTAACCTCGAGACACAGAGCCAGGAGAAACCAAGCTCATGGAAATGTCTTTTTTTTTTTTTTTCTTAACGTTTGAAGTCCTTATGCATGCTTTTGATCCACCTTTAAATTCAATTTCCGATTTTTTTAAACCAACATGATAAAATTCTTAGCAGATTTTTTTTTTTTTTTTGGAGGGCGTTTGTCTTGCAATAGTTTAATTACTCAGTCTTCTGGAAAGGTTTACACTTTACTTTTCTGATCACGGTGTAAATACATCAGAAATTAAATAGGCATCATATAATTCAGTCCTGTCTGCGAAAACCTAACAAAAGAGCCTTTTCCTTTAACAGAAATAAGAGCGACTGTCATACTGTAATAGCTTAAAATACATCGGCGATAATGTTTATAAAGAATAAGAAAGATGTGTTCTACTGATCAGTGATGGCTCTAAAGTACTGCGAGAGCGTGGTTCAAAGCCCCTTGAAATGAATAACAGTCCTTCTGCTGACATTGCTAATCTTTGAATCGGGCTCATTAATGTATTGCAGATATTATGTCCCTAGCTGCCAAAAAGCTGAAAAAATTAGAATGTAGTCATAAAAATAGACATGAAATACATTTCTCTTCTGGGGATTAATATGGAAGTGAAGTATTCCTGCTACTATTCACTAGTGCTTTACTACAGATACTTTCTTCCTGTTTTTAAAGGAATTAACGGGGCGAGCAGTTCATCTCATCCAGAACTCTGCCTCCAGCAACGGCCAGTATCTAATGCCACAGAGACTGGGAAATGCTCGAATCGCTGTAATAGTTTTCACCCTGGCACTGTAAATCAGCCCTTTCCGGGATGTGCCGTGCTGATGGAGAGGAGGAAGGGTGGGAGGGGGAATAGAGAGATTCAGGCAAGACTTTCCCATCTTTAGCTTCTCTGTGATTAATTACAGATCGGTACTTCATACTCTCCGGCTTTTATAGCTCATTAACATCAAACGGTGTCAAGGTATAAATTTGTTATATTGCTCGCCAAGAACCAGGGGATGTCCAGAAGCAGACACCCGTCAGTGCTCACTAGGGGATAGAAACGAGACACAATTTAGTTGACCAGTTTGGATCCTAGGTAGAAAAATAATACTTAGGTTCTTTACCTGTGGATCTCAAAGTACCGTACAAAAATACGTGTCCGTGTGGGCATGTGCATATGTGAGAGAAGGAGAGGGAGAGGAGAGGGACCGTGATCGTCGCTTTGGTCCCGTGTGGAGCTGAGAAGAAGCCAGCAATACGGAACCAGGCACTTATTTTTTTTTTTTCCAGCCCCTGGGACCACGTTCAGGTCGCCCCCCCACCTGAGCACCCCCGGTCCACCGCGACAGTGTTATTAAATGCCCTTGTAGCGTGAAAATGCAACGTCAGCTCCCAGCCCTGGCTCTGGGGAGCCCCAGCGCTGTCTCTTTAAGAAACCCAGCGAGTCGTGATGCTGCTGTTTGTATTGCTAAATCCCCAGGAGTCCAGTTAAGAAATGGGCAGCTGTCTCTTTAAGTGTGATTTCCTTCTATTGTATTTGAATCGTGATCAGGAAAAAGGAAATGAAACCAGAGACCCGGGGCTGAGCCACGGAGTAATAATAATAATAGCGATGCCGATCTCCCCGTTTGCGGCACATCCACCCGGCTCCGGAGCATGTTCGGAGCCGCCCCGGCAAAA
>NW_008824186.1:8853806-8860863 GCF_000699105.1 Pygoscelis adeliae | reverse complement strand
CCCCCGGGCAGGGCATTTGCCGCCCGTTCATCCGACCCAGGGGTGCTGGAAACGGCCCAGGGAGACGGAGAGCGTCACGCTTTCCAAATCGGAAGGTGTTTTTCATTTGGAGGGACCCTCTCAGCCCCATCTTCGGTCTGCCCAGCTCGCTGTAGCCGAGTATAGTGAAAGGTCAGAGCTGTTATCTGCGGGTGCCCAACTTCCACATTTTCATAATGCAACTTTCAAGAGCTTGTATAAACTGCTTAGGTGGCGGCGGCAGGGTGTTCTGCAAAGGGCGTGTAGAAAGACTCGATTGACGGGATGTCTTAGGATGATCTTTAAGGTCCCTTCCAACCCAAACCACTCTACGATTCTACGTAGAAGATGAGAATTTCCCTCCCTGGGTTTCCCACTCGGGGAAGGGACCGGCTCTCGCGTTCCCATCCAGGCTTTCGGGCTGTGCTCTGCAGCTGTCCCGTCCCTCCTGCACACACAGGCATCCCGCCGGCGAGAGGCATGGTAACTCAGCATAAACCCAGAGCCATTTCAGCCCTGTACGTGCTAATAACTGCAGTTATGCTTGTCTGGAATCATGATAAGAGAGAAGAAAAAAAAAATCATAAAATCTCCGTTTTCAGATAATGCTTAAAACATTGCTCTTGGCAAACTTGAGTCATTCGTGGCTCGTTTCCTGAGAGATACTAAAAATGCCACCGCTTGAAGCCCCGAGTGAACACATGGGAACTGTTTCTTTCGGGGATTAAATCAATTCATTCCGTGCCACATCTGATGTTTTATATGTTACATTTTTTCTCATTTTATACTGTTTCTTAAGAAACGATAATCCAAGCTCCTAGGTATATGATGTCCAGGTTTCAACTACAAAGTTTTAGTAATCTTTATTTATTTACCTACCTTGTGTTCTAGTGACTTAAGCGCTGGCTTAGAATTCTATGGACATCAAAAAGCTAATGCATAAACCAGCAATTCTGTTCTGCGTAAACATCCGCCAGGCTGTTCCGGAGTTTAGGGCTTTCAGAGAAACCTGGCCTGTGATTCCTGAACACTCGAAAGATGAAATATTTTGGGGTACATCTGAAGTTTCAAATAATGGATAATAAAGGATGATAATAATGTGCATTTCCTTCTATTGGAAGGCTCTCAGAACTTGTCAGAGTGGAGCCCACACGTTAGGAAAGGGAGTATGGGGCCCAAAAGAATAAACTTTTAAAAACTAGGGCCTCATCACGTGCAGAGTTGCCCATGATTTTCTTGAAAACTCACAGGACAGAGAGCTGGTAGGAGAGGGATGGTAGGACAGCTTTTGGGGCACAGCAATTTAAACGTAGAAGAGTGAAAACCAGAACAGAATACAATCAGATAATATCTTAGGGCTCAGCTTGCCTAAATAAAAATGGCAGGACCAGTTTCTCAGCACAGAAGTTCTTGACCAGTGGTCGCTTCTCCCTGCTGAAGAAAGTAATTTTTGCCCAGAAAACCGCGGACCCAGTAAATAAGCAGTACTAATATAATTTTTTCCTGTTGCCTGCTGGAAACTGAGAGCAGCCTGATCCTTCTCTATCGGTGTGGGTCTCCTCTGCCCCCCACCAGCCTAAGGGAGGACAGACCAGCGACAGAAACAAAGCGTTGAGGGACTCTGTGCTAGAGCGAGAACCCAATAACGTATGAAACAACTGGGGACTCCACTCTACCAGATATCGAGCACCTCGGTCATCATCCAGCGCAGCACAAATGTGCAAACATACGCCTTCCTTGCCGCTAGCCGCAGGTTTAAAATTAAGCAAGTGCTTAAAGGATTGACCCAATAGTTTTTTTATTAACTTCCCTGGGGTTTGGATGAGGCCCTCAGTGGCAGCACCAGCTCACTGCAAACCCCGCAGAACTGAGCTCAGGCGCCTCTCTTTTAATTTTTTGGCTGTTGGTTTGGTTGGGGTTTTTTTGGCAGAACTTGTAAAATTTCACAAAACGGCAAAGAAGAGAATTCCTTAAGAAAGTGGCTTTGAAGAAAATTCTTGCTTTATCCCCAGGTGTTACCAGAACCATCCTAGATTTCAGAGCTTTTTAAAAAGGGAAAAAAATACCGTGCATGAATAGTCAGTGCTAATATCACAATAAAGATTTGTGCCTCTTTTCACGCAGGGATGTGTAAATCCCAGATAATTGTTTGAGCTATGTTGGCATAGACCCATCCCAGGGGATTCATGTCCTTAGCTGAAGGAAAAAAAGAAGTCCTGCAGTGACATCAGGTAAAATTCTGGCTCTGTTAAAAACAGCAGCAAAACTTAAACCCGTTGGGCAACAGTCTCATCTGTTGTATTTATTCATTTCATGCTGTTCAGAGAAATGGCATCCCCAGACTTAAGTCTTCAAATTCCCAATGGAAAGTTGACTGCATGTAAAATCCCTCAGGTGCCTTTTCTAGTCCTTCAGTCCTCGGTGAGACAGAAATCCCCTCTGCTTCCAGCGGCACTAACGGTCAAAGCCTGCAAGCTCAGGTTTACAATACGGGCTCATACATTTTGGGGTTCATGCACAGACGCTTTACGGTACTGCTGGGCTTCTTCAGTGAGTTACAGGCAAATCCAGAGGTTATCTGTGTTGATTAGGTCACTTACAGTGGTTTATTATAGGTTAAATCTTAAAAATCTTGTTGGAAAAAAAAAGCGTATTTTTTAATGAAGATGAAAGCATTGCTACGTGTTGTGGACTAAAGAGAATTATTTGAAAATGTGAAGAATATAGTAAGAACTCCTGGGACTTTGGGGTTGTTGGCATCCGTCAGCCTGCACAGACATAACCAGCTTTTCTATGGAATGGTGAATCCAGGCAGCTTTTCGATTGTACTTCTGAAAAAGTGCCATCTTTTATTATGGAAGAATCATATTATGGGAAAGGTATTTCTTTTATGAGAACTGCATGGATTGAGACAGATGACTGAGCAATTCATTTTCTGTCCAGTAGAAGAAAAATGATGTATCTACACAGACACCAATGTCCTAGTAAAGTAGTCGATGCCTTTACAGTCATGAATACACGCGGGTGGTACAGAGATTGTCATGTTTATGCATTGTTCTCTGAAGAAAAATTAAAAAAAATAGTTAGCAAATTTTTGCATACTCTTATTAACTCTTTAAATTTTAAGCTGTTCTTTTCTTTTTAAAGCAAAAGAAGAGTGAAGTCCTGCTCCCTCTGATGTCGAAAGCGGATAAATCATTTATTCCGCTGGGAGAAAAAATGAGGATGTAATCCCTGTTCTGACTTGACCAATCTTGTGTTTTGTTTTTCCTTCTCCTTCCTCTCATGTGGATGCTTTCAGAGTAGATTTTCCTTCTCCAATGATTCTTTCGTTCCCTCAGGGAGCCAGTGGATGAAGTCCTCCAGATTCCCCCTTCGCTGCTGACATGCGGCGGTTGCCAGCAGAACATCGGGGACCGCTATTTCCTGAAAGCCATCGATCAGTACTGGCACGAAGACTGCCTCAGCTGCGACCTGTGCGGGTGCAGGCTCGGAGAAGTGGGGAGACGGTTGTATTACAAACTGGGCAGAAAGCTCTGCAGAAGGGACTATCTCAGGTACACAACCCACTCGTTCTACCCTCGCTCCCCTTCTCTCTGCCATTTCAGCTTTGCTTATTCATTTAATTAGCATAGCTAGTGAGCAAAGCTCCATAAAGCATTCATTTTTGATTACTCTTAATCGTAAAGCCTGACAGCAGTCACAGTTGTAACGCAGCACCGTTTGCAAGCTCAGGTTTACAATATGGCCTCACATATTTTGGGGGTTCATGCACAGACGCTTTACGGTACTGCTGGGCTTCTTCAGTAAGTTACAGGTAAATCCAGAGGTTATCTGTGTTGATTAGGTCACTTACAGTTGTTTATAGGCTAAATCTTAAAAATCTTGTTGGGGAAAAAAGCGCATTTTTTAACGAAAATTGCTACGTGTTGTGGACTAAAGAGAATTATTTGAAAATGTGAAGAATATAGTAAGAACTCCTGGGACTTTGGGGTTGTTGGCATCCGTCAGCCTGCACAGACATAACCTGATGGCTCCAGGCGAACCGCGCAGTGTCAGCGTGGGATTCTGGCAAGTAGAAATCGGGGAAAAGTGATGAATTTCAGCAAGCTCCCCCCTGAGCTGACAATGAACCGGTTCCCCTGAACGGTTTTAAGAAGTTCTGTGCTTCTCCAAGCATTGCCTTGGAGCTGAAAGGTCTATAAAACCAGGTGCCAAGATCGGCGGCCGATGAAAGATCATTTAGTTCTCCCGTTTAAGAACACGGTATCCAAGGTAACTGAATTCAATTCATTTTCCCGATGCAGTAATATCAGGTCTGTAGGAGATGCTTGATTCCACCAGCCAGCAGGGCTGCTGTACCTGCTTGGTGTCTGAAGTCACTGCCTTTTATACACGGATTGATCCCTGTCTTTTTCTGCATCGCTGGTAAAGTTCTCTGGGACACTTCAAGCAGAAGGATGCAATGTGCCGTGTGCTTATTGCAGAGCTACAGCCAGTACAGGAAAGTTTGATTGCACTAATTTGGATCCAGTGGATTTTTAGCGGAGTAGACAAGAAGTTACCCATTTCGCTGAATCAGATCCTACAAATACACTCGTTACAGAGATTTTCATTAACATCTCTCTGCCTATCTATTTGCCAAAATTTCTAAGTAGAAGGATTAAACTGAGATTAAGATATTTCACAAAAATTTATAATAAAGTATCTTTACATTCTTGATTACAATTAAAGTGTATTGATCTTTGTTGTGCTGGTTGTGTACCATTTCTTCTAAGGGATCCCTAACGTCACAGGAGGTCTGTGGAACAGAGTAATGGTGTTTGATATTTTTTCAGCTACCTTACTGAAGGCTAACCTACCTGCCATCAAAAACTAAAGCAAAAACTCAGTGGAGTTCCTAATTATGACGTTCCTGAGCTTTACCGATGGGAATTTTGCTAAGCAGAAACCAAGAACTGAGTTCTGCTAATGGGGCCACTTGTAAATATTCCACATACGCAACAGTCCAGCAGTGATGATCCAGTGTTCGTTACACTTTCAAATACTTATCATCTTAAAATGGAAGCAACAGAAAGTATGGCAATACAATTAATGTATTTTCTTGCAGTGAAACTCAACGTTTTTATTTATTTAATAATGCAACACATAATATCTTCCCTCATTAATGAAAAATTTGGCAACCTTTGTGTAACCTTAGTATTACTTTCGTTGGGCAGAAGTAAACACTGACATCTCCTGGTAGATGAAAGAAATGATGTCTTTTCCCCTTAAAGATCTCTCTTAATTTAGCGGGCATTCTTTTTCCAGTTCAGAAGATGATATGAAGCAGGCACAGCATATGTAAGAGAAGTGTAGGAGGTGGAAAAACTCTTTCCAGAATTAGTATGGAAACTTAGAAGTCAAACTCAATAGGTGTATACTTCGAACAAGTGAGAAAAAGAATGTATCTATTTCTGCTTATTTATTAATGATTTGACTTACAAACTCTGTAGCCAGCAGGCTGCATGAAAGGCTGGCATTCACACATAGCTGAGTATGTCGCGCTGCTCCTGGTGAATGGCAGTCCATGCTGTGAGGGGAATGCATATCTAGTGCATTCATTAGAGGCTCCTTTTAACAGACAATACCATCATGATCTCAGCCGGGTTTTTCAATGCGGATTAAAGAGTGGTCCAGATCATAAAATTGTTTGGGCTAGCATAAGTATCTGGAAGGTCTTAGCATGTATCCATCTGAAACCCAGCAGGAGTGACTTCATGGATATAGAAATGTTTGGGTTTGAAAGAATCTCCAGTGTGGAGGCAATGACAAGAGACAGGGGAGTCTTAGGCCACAGCTTGTGTCAAGTCCTTTCTGTAAACGACAATAGCAACAGCTGAAGATAGGCAAAATTTATCGACGGAAAGGTGATTTCTGTCGATCACAGAAGTGGAAGTATTAGCGTGGCACAACTTTGTGCTGTGATCTGGGGAACCTTCACTCCTCCTGAAGCTGCTCAGCAATTCAGGGTAAGGCTATTGATCAGAGAAGTCAATTATATTGAAAATAGATGAGGACCTTGGACTTTCTACTTCAATTTTTGGTATTGCAAAGTTTGGAGTTCTGCTCGGGAGCTTTCCATGTGACCTCTATCTAACTGGGCAACATATGACTAATGGATCAAGGCACTGATGTTGTGTTCTTGTTTTGATTTGGTTTTTCCCATCTCCCCAGCAAAGGAACTCTGCTTACTTCTCTGCTGTTGTTGTTTTAGGCTCTTTGGCCAAGACGGCCTCTGCGCCTCCTGTGACAAGCGAATCCGGGCTTACGAGATGACCATGCGGGTGAAGGACAAAGTGTATCACCTTGAATGCTTCAAATGTGCTGCCTGCCAGAAACATTTCTGTGTCGGGGACAGATACCTCCTCATCAACTCAGACATAGTATGTGAACAGGACATCTACGAGTGGACTAAGATAAATGGAATGATCTAGCAAAGACATGCCTCATAGTTTATAAAAGACATCTCACGGGCGACACCGATGCATAGCTGCAGTGAGGAGATCATCACTTGAGCTATGGGCTTTGTCTAAAATGGGGGGAAAATACCACGGAGTTGGCCCTTTGCAGGCAGTGCTACGTAGAATCTAAACTACATATAGGTGAAGAAGGGAGACGGAAGCAATAGTAGATAGACTGACTTCTGTTAACAAAGGCGCATGGACAATAACTGACACCAGCCACGTAGGCGAGAGTTGGGGAACAAACAGAACGCGATAACGAATTCTCATAACTGGAAAAAGAGTAGGGACTTCTGTAAAGAGATGTTATGACTGTGTCACCTGCAGACTAGGATTGTGCAATTGAATTTTCTTTTCGTCTTGTTTTAGTTACTGCGTTTAGACGACAGCTCCTAATGTAGACATGAGGGAGAATACTGGAAGAAAAGGGCCATCACTAACGTGGTCATTCTATACGGCCTTACACTTTGGGTAGGAGAGAAAGTGGGAAGCGGGTGGGGGTTATTTTTGCATGGATTTTTTTTTTCCTTTGAGAA
>NW_008824186.1:8840472-8853738 GCF_000699105.1 Pygoscelis adeliae | reverse complement strand
TTTCGGGCACTGCTGTTTCGAGATGAGATGTTCCACAGATCATTTCTATACAAATATAAATCTAAAGAGTTGTTCAACTATTTTATTAACTTAGATTATATCGTTAAAATATTTGTTGTGTGTAGTAAGACTCTGCAGCTTTAATAAAAATAACAGAAAATTTGAGTGTTGTTATTTCTTTTTTTTTGAGCTGGGCTGGATTTTTTGTTTGTATTATTTATTTTATTTTTTGTAGCAGGGTTTCTACACTTTGTCTACGGCTGATGCCTGCTGGATCCACTTAAGGTTGTGTTTCAAAGCAGTAATGTGAGAACACTTAGGTCTCAGTAAGCCTTGCAGAGTTCTTCGTGCTAAGGAGAAATTAGATAGTGTTGTAGGAGAAATTAGATAGTGTTGTAGGAGAAATTAGTGTTGTGTGACACTGAGGCCCTTTGGTGTTTATGAGGATCTTTTGAGGCTGGTGGCCCACAGAGAAATACATTTGGGTGTTACTTCACAACAAAGACAGAGCCTATCTGATCTCAGAGGAGATCACGTAAGATTAGGGTCTCCTAGAAAGGTAGCTCGTCCTGATTTTGCTCTGGATTATTGAATCCAGTATAATATCACTAAAGCCAATCAATACTTGCTAGTGTTCAGGAAGAATTAAGTTCAGAGCCTTTCCTGTAAAGACTGTTGTCACTTGCTTCTTAAGCAAAAGGCAGTTTCTTAGCATTGTAGTAATACTAAGAACAAGAGAGGTACACCTGGTCAGGCAAAAGTGGACATTCGGTATCTTACTCCCACAGAGAAAAGTAGGGGGGGTTCAGGCAAGCAGGGAATGACCTCGGCATGGAGCCTTTCCAGCTTGCAGGAAGGTCCAATGAGCTTTGTGTGAGCTTGCCTTCAGACCCCTCTGCCTGACACCGACCCACAGACCCATTCTCCGTGAGTTTGCCTAGTCCCTTTTTTTGACTCTTTGGCCTCCATCAAGTCCCAAAGCAACGATTTTCACAGTTTAATTCTATGCTGTGTTTATTTCAAAACCCGTTGCCTGATAACTTCATTGGCTGACCACCATATTGTGAGACATATGAATAATCATTTCCTATCGCCTCTTTTTTCACTATTCTTGACTTTAAAGACCTATATCATATTCCTTCCAATTTATTTTTTCTGAGATGAATAGTCTAAGTTCCTTCTTGCATGAAAGCTGTTTCACACCTCTGATAATCTGTTTCTCATCTCTGTAATTACATCTCTGTAATCGTTACCATTTTCGAGAGTGTCACTAGAACTGCACGTTGTGTTCAAACGTACTAAAAAAAATAAAGCTTATATCACAGTTGAACAAGTCTGACAGTCCACTCAGAAGACAGTTGGCATGTCCATTCACCCCATCAGTACTAACATGTAAGGAACCTCACCTAAGCATATGGATATCTATTTGTCTGACTATTTTTAATAAACTTGTCACCTAAGGGATCTCTCATCCAAGTGGCCGTGCTGATCAATGACAACATTTTGCATTTTGCAATGGATATTCTGAGACCCATTTTTTCTTTTCCTGCTTTTGTTGTCACAACTAGCGTTGGGGACAAAACGTTAAATCAATCTTATTACCAGTGAAGTTGGAAACTATACAGAGGACACAATGAGATCATGCTTGAAAAGTATAGTTTGAGGGCTCTGTGATTTAGCTCTTCTCAAGTGATATGCTGACCTCTGGAGGCCATAGGCAGCTGGTATAATTTTCATTCTTAGCCTAAAATATATCCCTGCCAGCACAGGCAAGAAAACTATGTACCTGAGGAAACTACAGCTATCATCTCTCTTCACCGTCAGTGGCTCCTTGCAAATATTCTGTCCAGCTAGAGATGAAGTCTCAATATCCCTGTTAGTTTACACAGCTTGGTGGATGTCACCAGGATGCTAATGCAGGGTGGAGGTGCACAATCGTTCTTTGTGTCGGTGCGTGGGAGCACAGTGAGCTGCACATCACCAGACAAGGTAGTACCAACAGCTTCGTGGCAGATGCCTTTAAAGCTTTCCAGGTCATCATGCCCTGCCCTGTCATTGCAATGACCCTCTCAGAGCCCCTCTTCTTTTGCCCCCTCTCCTTTCCCTGAAAAAATATACCTCAATAGCACTATTGTACGACCAGGGCAGAGGAGTGCTTACGGCTTCATGAACATCGACTAGTTCATGGCAAGAAAATTTTGCAGATGATGACAATCAGCTATAAAGATGATTTTTCTGTAGTCACACGCTAATGATGGAGACGAACAGGTATCAAAGGGAGTGTCGTACGCTGGGGAGACTGGGACTCCACTCCATCCCACGGTGCTGCCAGCTGAAGGGTCTCTGAACGAAGACCACGTGTTTCAGATCACAGGAAGCCATCTGCTGATAGCCCTGACTGCGCAAGGGGCAGTGGGAGATAAAATGAGCTTCCCTTTGACAAAGTAAACCATGATTTTCACTTTTCAGAATTGCTATGAAGAGGTTTTGAGCCGCAGCCTGACCATACACACATGATGGTGTAACTGACTCTAAAATAACTGCAATCACAGAGTTACACCAGCATAATGATAGCGTCGATGTGGTGAGAATCGATGGGTATCATTACAAGTAAGAGTTTTGACACTTGTGCCCTAAACCCTTTCCAGTGTAATTTTTACCCTTACTCAGGCATGCTGCAGAGCCAATTTCCACAATTCCACCTCACAGAGAGGTTTGGCTGAAAATTTGGTGTAAGGGGACTTGTTAACATGTGGGTTGAGATTAGGTAAGAGTGTCAATAGTTCAGGGAGGCTTTGTGGTTTTGCACTAATGAGAGCAAGATCCATGTTTTGTTCCCACCTCAGAAAGTACTTCCTGTGTGACTTTTGGCAAGGTAGTTAAATATTCTGCTTCTCAGTTGCCCGCCTGTAAAATGGAGATATTATCACTTATTCTGTAAAATATCATTTAAAACTTCCTAATGGAAATACACTCATTATTTTGTGTAATGTATCATTTCCACAGGAAGACACACTTTAAAACCTAAATGAATATATTTATTTGTAAAGGAAGGATGCTGCAGGCTCCACGGTGGATATTCTTTTGTTACAAGACCACCAGTTTTATCTACTCTATGTAACTTCAGAAGGGGCTTAAGCTGAACTGGAAAATGACAGCTTGTGCCAGAAGAAGAGCCTGCACTTGAGCAGTAGTATTACTCTACCTGTATACTGTCTGTTGGTGGACTCTACCTCTACCAGTCTGTTGGTGGACTTTTCCCCGCCAGATTCCTAACTCTTGCTCTCCAGATCCAGGAGGAGAGAGAACAGATTTCTCTTGGAATTAGTGTAACCAACACTTCACCTCCGTCCTCATCTCAAGTATGTAAGGACTCTCTCCTGAAATCACAAGAAAATAAAATGTTCCAAAAACAACGGCAAAAATAAAAGCAAAGATGATTCAAAGGCATAGGCAAAAAGCACAATAATCTAAATATGACTTCATCAGCTGATATTCAAATGCATTGTCCTTTATATGTTTTCAATATCAGCAGTATTTTAAAAGGCATATCATCCTTCAAGATTTCCCTTCTTCGTCCCCATTATTCAATGTCATGGTAGGAAGATGAGAGCATTACCATCGATATCACTTTTTTAATTCCATGCCCTTGAATAAGGGCAATAAGAACTGCGCATAATAGAGTTTTCAGCGGAGAGAGTAAATGGGAATCGGTTCTTAATTCAATACAGGATACAGAAGCTGTCTCTCCCATCTCTTTTTCTCAAGGTAATACTGTGCCTCCAATTGTCATTATACCCAAGAATCAAATTATTTGAATTCTGGACACATCAGCACAAAACCGAAGACTCCCTGCCAATTTCGTTGCCTGCTTGGAAGAGAACATCAGAGAGCATCACTCATTTATACGACTGCCAGCCTGAGACTGTAAATTCAGAAAACAAGAAGGCCTCAGGTGCTGCACTTTAACATGTCTTTTTGCTCCTGAATCACCCCCCCTTACCACCCCCATCACATACAAGGTAACATTTTATCTCCAAAAGGCAAAGCTTTCAAGCATCTGCCAGGACGAGCATAGACTCCGTATGGCCTGAATGTGAATTGAAAATGAGACTATTAAGTATATTAATTGATAACAGTCACTTGTGACTTTGAAGGAGATTCATGACACTTGGAAAAATAATCTATAAAGATTGTTGTTGCTCTAAAAAGACAGTGCAGCATCAGCTTATTTCACTTGCAGCAGGTTCGTCTCTCTTATAGAGCATACTGCACTGCAGGCAAAGGGAATTTTAATGGACACTGGAAAAAATGATCTATTCCTCTGTCCCACGACAAAAAAGAAACCATAAAAAGACATAGAACAGAGAGATTGAGATATGATATCAGAAAACATTTAAGGAACTGTAATTAAATTAAGATTCAGAAGTCTATCAATGAGATGAAGATTAAACTGGCAGAAAGTTGAACCTTGTTTGAAGCAACTTGTTCCCTCCTGCTGTGGGTTGTTTTGTACCAGGCTAATGAGAAGGCACATCTCTGAAAGGTTCTTAATAAACCAGCAGATCTCTGACGGCTAATTAATAAACATATTTTGCAGGAGTATACCATGTGCCGTTTAATGCTTTTCAAGTGCCTTGCAAGCATTAATGCATTAATGCATTACTCTTTCCTTTTTGAAGCTACAAGCCCCGCTCCACAGGTGGGGAAACTGAGGCACAAAGTGAACATGACCTGCTTAAAAAATCACACGGTAACTCAGCCAAACTTCTACGAGAGCAGAAGTTAGATCTCTTGGCTTGAGTGTGACCATTCAATCGCGGATCATTCGGCAACCGCTGATGAAGCAGGTATGGGCACCTCATGGGCTGACCTGTCCGACAGCGGGGATCTCAAATACACTCTGAACGTCGGAGAGCAGTCTCAAATAGCATTTTATATGGATACTTTCTATGAATTATGCCTGACAGTGATATACATCCCTCCCTGCATGACAGAGAAGCCGGTATGTAAAGCTATACATCCCTCCCTGCATGACAGAGAAGCCGGTATGTAAAGCTCAGCCGTGTTTGCGGAATCAGGAGTTAACAGCCTATGGGGACATTTGGGCATGGGTGGTAAAAACCCATGAACTTTGGCTAAAATAAATGCATTTGATGACATCTACGGCTTATTCTTCAAATACAGAGAGTGAGCCACCATTTCACTCTCTGTAGCACTACTCAAGCAATGCTTGGAGCACCCTTAAGCCTCCTTATCTGTGTTCTTCACCAACAGCAAAGGGATGATCAAAAAGCTCCTGTTAAACTGTTTCTCTATTAAAAATTTAGTTTTCAAATATCTAGTTTTTTGGGGGTGAAAAACAGATCATGCATGAAAAACCCATTTAAGGTTTTCAGGGAAGACATTTTCTTTTTTTAATGGAAAGGTTGAATACACTTTTTGCTGAATGCTTCCTGATCACCTCTGCTCTCTCTCTGGCATATTCTGGTTATATTTATACATCGGCATAATGCAGCGAAGCCTGTAACCAGCTGCAAGAAAACTGATTTCTGTAGAGGTGCTGGAATGGGGGAGGAAGGAGGGATGCTGTGACAGTAGTGACTGGGGTAGTGAAAAGTAGCCATTGCTCTGCAGCGTTGAGAGGGGAATAACCTTTTAAAGCCACGACCCAAGAGAACTAACTCCTTTTGTAGTCCAGTAGCTCTGTGCCAGCTACCTTTCACACGATTGCTGAGACGTTTCCTCTTCAGGGCTGTGTCTTCTTGGGTTGGTTGGTAAAAGCTTGCACTAAGGCGGCTATGAAAGAAGCCTGAAAAGCGAGGCAGGCTTCTGTTTTCTTGTTTCGGTTAATCATTGCAGCCCTCTGTCTAGAAGACAAAAAAGTAAAAGCATTTCTCTTGCGTGAAAGCTACCACAAACGTTTGCAAGGCTACTCGTGGCAAAAAAAGATCTGCAAGCAGTGGTGCAGCAGACCAGCAAACCAGCATCTGAGATGCAAGCAATGAGGCAAAAACCCCTGGATATAACAGCTGAGAGTTTAGAAGAGTTTATTTGTAACTGACTGATGGTCCTCATATCAGTGAAATACTGTCTAATGACTCCTGCTCTCTGTGTGTAGCTTCCGTGACATAAGATGTCAGCGACAAGAGGTATTTTCCCTTTCTATGGCAGTAGATTTGGATGCTTGTTAGTACAAGGAGTAGCTTTTCAACCGTGACAGCTGAGCCCTTGACTTCAGTCTCCAGCCTTCTGACTTTTTTAGACCCCTGATTCTGGGCTGGGATTAGGGGTTTGGTTTTCGCCTCTCCTCAGATATGTGTCTCGCATCTCATATCAGATAACTTTATCAATGTATTTCACAACACCTGCAAACTGGTTTTGAGATACAGACTATTTACTAATTTACATTTATTTTAAAGAGACAATCACAATAAAACTGAAATTCTTCTACAATAAGACACATAGTCTTCAGTCTGACAATATCCCAAAGCATCTTGACAGCTACCCAAAACAGTGCTTAGATATCATGTTGCTATCTCATTAAAAAGATCTAAGACCTGCAATCATCAACCTAAGGATGCTTTGCAACACTGGGAAATTCTCGATCGGCTCATAAGACAACACTCCATCATAACGTGGTTATGGGTTTTTTTTGCAGTCGGTAGGTGTGGGCGAGCACCGAACAAGCTGTGGTGCAGTCACCCTGGAATTCTTGGAGCTGGACCAGCAGCGAGTTTGACCCAACATGCACGAGAAGCATGTTGTTCAGCTGATAAGGAAACTGAGAACGTGCATCAGCAAATACAGTTTGTTTATCCCATAATAACTGTTTTTGAGTAGTACAAGCAAAAAGAGGCCAGGTCTGCACCAGACAGATAAGAGCTCTGACCAAAAGGACGTTCAAAGGTCGCACCAGGCCTCCTGGAAACTTCAAAAGAGAAGCCTCGGTGGGAATGGATGACTAAGGGAATCGCAAAGGGCTTCTGGAGTCTTTTATCTT
The DNA here is from genome assembly GCF_000699105.1 of Pygoscelis adeliae. Taxonomy (NCBI): domain Eukaryota; kingdom Metazoa; phylum Chordata; class Aves; order Sphenisciformes; family Spheniscidae; genus Pygoscelis; species Pygoscelis adeliae. The sequence goes on along the minus strand of NW_008824186.1, from coordinate 8,846,735 downwards.
TGTGCTACCTCTTCAAATCCAGCTCAACACTTCAGTCATTTATTGTTGCCGTCTTCTGATGAATGTATGCTGGGCTCAGCCTTGTTCCTACTGCACACGTGTTTGTAGCCAAAAAACCCCACCGCTGCGGCCGCGGGTAACCGGTTAACAATCTCGGCTAACAACCTAACGAAACAGTGTGTGGAGCTGAAAAGTGAGCTGCTATCTAGTTTGTACAGATGGTTTTTTTTCAGTCAGGGAAGACTCAATAGCAGCAGAATTTTCTCTAGGGGTGCCCCGTTATTCTCCGTGTTCCTCAAGTAAAGAAAGACCTTCTGAGCTCCCACACAAAACAACCAGGGTCCCAGCACTTCCCACAAGAACATGAAATATTCCTCCAATCCTTGCTTTCAGCAGGGTCTTTCACACATCCCTTAGGCTGTAAATCATGCCATTGCATCAGGAATCACACACAGTGAAAATGCTGTAAGCACATGAAATCATAAATATTCCTGAGGCCTTATTACTGCCTTTTTGACCAAGTTAAGTTTGAAATAAGCAACCTTGGTCTCCTGTGAACTTTGTCAGTGCTATTCTCTTGTCAGTATTAATCCAGCACGCACAACCGTACATGTACAAAACCTGAAAGCAGGTATTAGCGTTGCTGGCCTGTGATGAAGGCACCTACTGGTTATCCACTGCACTGGGTTTCTCTTCTACACTATCATCTGCTTAATTTAATGCATTAGCTCTTGAAGGCAAGAATCACGCCCTTCTGTGCTATTCACGCTCTGTAATGTATGTAAACTTTATTTTTGATACTTTCACAGGTTAATGTTTACATTTGTAGCAGTATCTTATATTCGATTTATGTGAAAGAGGATGTTATGAAAAGAACACCAACTCTGAGCTAAGCAACCCTGGGAAAGATTGAAACTTGGGCATGCCGGTTTGTGCCAACACGGAATCTTTCATCTGAAGAAAAAAGCCCAGTCTATTAAAATTACTCTCTAAGTAGGATTCCAAACTCCGCAAACGTACATAAATATTTTAGACCCATTTCGGAGCTACGAAACTGAGACAAAAAAGATTTGCTAATAAAAAGAGACAAGCCTGAAGTCGCAGAGCACCTTGACTCAGAGCTGTGCTGTGCAAGATAGGGGAGGACCAGAGGTGGCTTTTTGACAACCTTAGGCAACCGATGCAGACAAGAGCATCCATGTAGGGCCGTCTGACAATTCCAGATAGACCGGCCACAGTTATATTGCCACGGTGCTCCTTCCCTAGCTCATCCCCACATCAGGACCCGCAGGCGCCAGAGGCACGAGGACATGAGGCTCGAATTCAGCTTGCAACCTTCTGCACTAAGCGACCTGCCTGGATTACTGCACAGGGCGTACCTTGTAGGGTCCAGAAGGATGAAAGCTGGGAGTAGACTCCAGCTACGGTTGCTTCGAGTCTTTCACTGTAACCACTAGATAAAGTCCATTGGTTGAATTCTAGGTGATTCCTTTGACTTCATTTGACCTTGGAGCTGTCAAAGCTAATTTACTATGGTGCGAGAGAGATTCAAGAGGGGTGTCATTCTCGGCTGTGCCTACGTGGCAGTAATGAGGAAGGGATTTTTTTTTAAACCGTTGTTTCATTCCGTCAGAAGGCAGCCTGAAGCTGTACTCTGACAGACATCCCATTTGTTACTAAAATGTCCGACAAGCTCATATGTAATATTTAGTTTATTCACGTACGCATTTCACTAAAGGGCTCTGATCCCTTTATCCCCTCCCTGTCATCTTTCAAATCTCATCCGAGATTCACTCCCGCGAAGCCTGAAAAAATGATTTGGTTTTCAGTTCATATGGAAATCCCCCACCTTTCGAAGGACTGCTGACTATCTTCATGTTTATGTGATTTCACTGGAGTCACTGCACGATCACACAGCTCCCATTTTTAATTTTCTTACCTTACTCCTTCCGTGCTCTTTATTACAGCCACTCATTGTGTCCTGGTTAATATTAGATGATCAGAATTCCAAGCAAAGGTCATTGCCTAGTTGTTCCTACGAAGCCCTGACCTTATTGCATCTTTGCTACAGTAAAGAACAAACCCAATAATAATAGTATAATAATACAAATTTTCTGGACCTCAACTCCTTTCTTACTACCAGTTCCCCAAGCTGTCTACTCCCCTCAAAGTCTCAGTTTTGCCCATTTATTATTGTCCATTTAGAGCACTAAGAAGCTGATCTTGTGAAATGCAGACCATCCCCTGACCAAAAATCTTCACGCGTTAGGTAAATTTCAAGAGACGCTCAGCGCCCGGTGGTAAAGATCCCTAGTGTGTCATTTCATTAGATTTTCAATAAGTAAAAATAAATGAAGGATGCTAAAAGCCTCATCATCTTTCAAAGATTAAACATAGGATGCGCGAAGCAATCTGAGAAATTTTCAGCCTGGGAAATACCTCTGATATATTTAGCCATTTGGGCTCTAAGACTGGTGATAATGGAAGAAAAACTAGGCTCTGTTATTAAAATGGAAAAGAACCTTTATGTCTAGACTGAGCTGGAGAAATGCCTTGATAACTTACCTGTGTCCACAGTTTGTGCAGCTGTCAGTTATTTGCTGGACAATGCAAAGCCTGCTGTGGGTAAAACATTTAAATGCTACAATTTTAAGTGGTTTTATGTTTGCTTTTGGTTTGGGGGGTTTTGGTTGGTTGGTTGATTGTTTTTTTGCAAATTTTTTGTCCCACTCCAGGAACAGCTATTTCTCTTTTATTATGCATTCTTTGCAATTGTTAGGATATCCATTAGGAAAGTAAAATGACAGCTCTTCGATGCACACTTGAGGAGCCCCTAGCCTAACCAGTGTGGCTAATTAATTTTTACGACTAATTCCTGCAGAGCTGTAGGCCACTCCATCTCCATCTTCACCGTGGCCTAAGCCCCCGAGTAACATCGGTCCTGGATACATTGCCCCATGCTGCAATCACACCTCCGACCGCTGGAAAGACTGCCCATTAACTGGCAGCCCATCTCAGAAAAGAAACAAAGGTCTAGAAACCTTGAGAGCTGTGGATGTGGAGCTATCCTCATCCACTCACTGCGGTGTTAGCGATGGTGGAAATTTAAATGCGAACCCCCTTTCCAAACAGTTTAAGCTAATACACTTATTTTGGAAGGGCAGTAGGTAAGAACGAGTATGTGATTGCCGCAGTTCAGTTGACCAGCAGTACTTTGCAGAACTGTAGTAACTTCATTCCTTGCAAATACGTGCCCCCCTCGAACATACGCACACACCAGCTACTGTCACCGATACCGCCTGTCAAACCCGCGGTCTCATGGCAAAGTCCTTTTCCTAATTTCTCATCTTTCCATGCACTGTTGCAGGTCTTGAGAAATCATTCAGCTGTTTTTCTGTAGCTTGGCACGTAATTTCCGTGATGATTCCCCATTCTTTAATCCCCAAAGTTCCTTGGCGTTGCGAAGATTGGGGGGCATTGACGCTCATTGGCCATTTTGTGCAGGTATAGTTAAAAATTTAAGAGCAATTAAGAACTTTCGAAAGGCGATGTTACGAATTGCCCCTTTTTGGAATGGAAGATGATCACTGAAATATGTGATTCTCAAACTTGATAATTTTGTAAGTTGTTATGCATTTCCTGCTTCCTTAGCAAAGTCATGAAGACACCTTTCTAATTCTTTTTGTATTTCCTTTTGTTACAGTTTCTACTTTGCTAGCAAATCTTGATTACTTGGCTTCCTTTTCACCCACTGTTATTTTATTTCAAAGATTCAAGAAGTGTTTTAATTGTTCAAGGTAATACATGCTTTATGTTATGCATAAAGGATAACATATACAGGAAGCGTATGGCATATTAATACTTTTTAGCCTGTCTGCTCTTGGTCTTCTATTTTTTTTTCAGTCTGTATGATGTTTCATACTGCTCTGACAGGCAAATGTTATTTAATGCTGAGGGCTGTCATTCAGAATGCAAAGGAAAATTCAGACCATGACATGGCAGTATACCAATAATAGAGGGATTTAAACACTAAAATAGGAGCAAACAGCAAATGAGAAAGAAAGGTAAAGAAGGAATTTGAGAAAGCAAGAAATACAGAGTGTAGTTTGTACAATTTTATGAAATGTCTGACTCGGCTGTTTGAGGGACGAAATCCTCCCCAAAATACACACGCATTATGTGGAAGTCATCTCATGTCAATTTACATGGAATTACGTCAAACCAAATGGAGCACAACAGGAGCAGAGGAAGATGGATTCAGCCGTTGCAACAACATGAAAGAGTTCAAGTAGGTTTTCAGAATGAAAATTGGGAGTGTCACAAAGGAAAAGAAGTCCCCTCAAGACAATAATAGAAAATTAAACAGTAGATTTTCATTATTTGCAAAAAAAAAAGGTAACAATTGACAACAGACAACCAATGCAAGCCTCAGAACTACGCAAGTGCTAGAAGCAATACCGTCCAGGCTTTGGATCTCTCTTTTGGCAAAACCTGACAGAAATAAAGAATTGTGTAGCTTCTTTTAGCTCTGCATTGTTAGATTTTCATGGACCACAAAACCAAGAACAAAGACAAATAGAAGTAATAGCATTTTAGTCACATTTTAAATATACTTTTACTATTGTATTTTTCTTCTCTACAGGGAACTTTACAATTATACAAATTATAAAGGACAAAAATCTCCCCAACAGCTAGCACAAATGCAGTCATGTAACTACTAGCTTGTTCCTTTTCAGTTCTTATTTGAGTGATGTTGCTAGGACAATCAACTGTTTCAATAACATACTACTAGTATCTGAAAAACGAGAGAAAAAAGGATTACTAGTGTAAAATCATGCAGTAGAAACAATTCCTTCTTTCAAATAAGAATATTTAACTCACTAAAAGTGAGGGACACAAAAAGAATAGTTTCTATTTTTTTCTGCAGCTGTCACATATTGTCCAATTTTTTCCATATAAAATGTGATCTATTTATCTACCTCAGAGGATGCTTGTGAAGCTTAATTCACCTTTTGTGAAACGCTTTGGGATTCTCAGTTTTACATTATAAATTAATCTTTTTTGTGTCTATATTATCTACTAGTTACTTTTGCTGAGCAAACAGATTTTGCTTGTTGAGCTTGAAATGTTTCACCTGCAACGTCTTGGATTTGACACACTGTGACTCAACTTGAGATTTCTGCGGGCTAGCTGATGGCTGGAAGCTGGTGGGTCTGTGGTCTGCGGCTCGGGAGAGGATGTGGCCAGGGGTTTGGGTTCCAGAGGTCCCAGCAGCGACAACGCGTGGTGACGCAGCCATGTCTGAGACACTGGGCTTCTCCACACAGACCTGGGAGCTTGGCAGCACAACACCTCAGGTTTGCAAGAATTTCCACATTCCTATTGCAAAGCCAGGACTCAGAATCCTCCTTGAAGGTCTTAGAGGAAATCAGTTCTAGGGACAGTGTTCTGGAAAAGATGTTTTTCTGAAATTAATTAAAACAAAATGAAAATAGGCTTTCTCTGAAAACATACTTCTTTTCAATAAAATGTGGAAGAAAGTTTAAAAAAATCTGGTATTTGCATATACTCTTAAGATGCAACACATTTTTTAATAATATTTACCTCAGTAAGTTTATTTTCCCATCTATATGCACCATTATGTTTTTAATTTCAGTCCTAGTGGATTCCAATCATCCATTAGAATCAGCCTATACAGGCCGATTATATAAGCAGGTTTGTATTTGTCTCGTCAGCGCTATTCTAACATTACTTCTTGTTCCTTTGATAAACAGAAAACTACAAAGCTATTGCAAGCAATCTGATGTTGGAAGCAGTCGGTACCCTCATCTTCCAGGGAAGCCATAGACTCATAGAATAGTTTGGGTTGGAAGGGACGTCTAAAGGTCATCTAGTCCAACCCCCCTGCCGTGGGCTGGGACATCTTCAACTAGATCAGGGTGCTGGTCAAGTCCATGGTCTGATCCTACCAGCATGTACCCACAGGAAGAGTCGGTGGTCCAAGAGGCTGAACACGAGTTCTTTTTCTGTTTCAGGAAAGCAAATTGAGAAGCTTGATCTCCTAATATTCTCTAAAAGCAAAGCATAGCTTGGCGTGCACGGTTAAGTCCCAGACTGCCTGAAATGTTGACAAGATGGGCTCCGGCCAGTTGCCTAACCACAGGAGCGAGACGCCATCTGGGACACTTTAGGGTAACGGGGACACCTGCCCAGGGCTCGCAGATGGCCCCGCGCCGGTGACGCCTGTGCTGTACCGGAGCAGA
>NW_008824186.1:8832184-8839480 GCF_000699105.1 Pygoscelis adeliae | reverse complement strand
TGGAGGACGTATGCTAAAGCACCGTTCCTCTCCAGAAACAGCGGTGTTCTTCGGGTTTTTTGCCTGTTTTGTTTTTTGGTTGTTGTTTTTTTTTAAGCAAAAAGGAATTTTCTATGCTTTTCTCTCTCCCGTTATATGTCGGTTTTGTTTGTAGCTAAAGTACAATTTAGAGCTGAACCAATACCTGAATTTGTGAAATCAGTAATTCTCTGAAATTGTTGTGTATCTCTGGGCAAACAAAGGGCGGTCCTGTTGCCAGTAAATACATTCAGTTATTTGAATGAGCTGTTGTTTGAGGAAAACCAAACGAAATGAAACAGGACGACTTTTCAGGCAGAAAAACATGAATGAAAGTTGCAGGCTCCTCTTGGACAGTTTGCTGGATGGCTGAAGAGTTGTGAGTCATAGAATGAAGATGAGAGTATGTTTTTAGCGAAAACCTTACCAACGAAGTACAAGCACTGGCAGAGATTGAAATCGCAGTGTTTAATCAAAGAGGGAAGAATAGGTATGAATAAAATAGAATATTATCAAAATGGTTATTGTTTGGGGGGGGGTCCCCCATAAATATTAGTCAAGAAAGCTAAAGACATCGGGGAGAATTCTGTTAGGATAACAGCAAAAAGAGATTAAGCGTAAGCAAAAATTATAGCACTTGTTACAATTCCAGTATGGATGATTTAGTAGTAGTTGCTAATGGTGTAGTAAAGGCACTACCTATTTTTGTTACGTGTTTGGCAAAATGAGGCAGATTTTGCTGTGCAAGGACAATTAAATACTGTGTAGGTTTCTTATTTATAAGGTCAGTAAAGGCAGTTTTGCATGACTGGCTGTTTGTAGCACTCAGAGCGTTAATTGAGGAAATCCCTAGCTTGCTTACATTTGTTTTAGTGACATGTACATCCTCTGACCATTACAAACATTACAGTTTCCCTAGTATTCCACAGGTTGGTTAGCCTGGTGGTGGCCCTTAAATAATGGAAAGGTGACAGGCGACGAAATATTTATGTAATTAGTGAGAATGGCTTTAATTGCATCTTTGATGGCGTTTGCTGCCACGGTGACGTCTTTCCTACCAGAAATTACAGGCTTGATTGATAAACACCAATATAATAGATTTCTGTAAGGACTTTGACTTTGGGATATTTCTGTTCCACCACCGCCCCCTCCCCCAAAAAATAATAAGAAAAAATCACCATGTTATGAATGAAGTTCTTACATGGCCAAATGTCAAGGTTTGAAGTGAATGCGTTTATGTCTTTGTCTCATTGTGGGGTGGGGGGAAGGATAATGGCAGGGCATACAGGAGAATCACTTCACTTTGTTGAGATTGGTTTTGAAATACGAATACAATTCTAGTTTAAACAGCCTATAATGGATATTGGGGAGGGAAAAGAAAAAAAAAAGATTGAATTGAACAGATAAATACGAGTAATTCTGTAGTCGTAGCGCAAGGTGTTTTCTCCAGCTCTGGCCTTTGGCTGATTTTACTTATCAAAGATGATATTGAGAGGCATCTTTACTTCTGTATGTAACTATGTCCATTTACACTGTTGGTCTTTCTTACTTGCCAATTTCTGAACTTCACTGAGAAAAACCCAAAAAGCAGTACCTGGAAGCTTAAGTTGGGTAACCTCATTTGGGGTATTTAGATGTTAATCACAGCCATTAAAACACACACATTAACTGTTAGAGTAAGCTACCAGAGGAAGTGATGTTGCCACATCTAAATTGGTGGTATCTTTTGGGGAGTTTTCTTTAAAGCATAACTGACAATTCAACTCAAACACAGAAGAAAAAAAGATTTATTGTCTGGTGTTCAGGTTAGACTGAATGAGGCAATAATTTCTTTTAAATTCTATGAATCTTTGAATAGCACAATCATTCCCTGTATTACTGCTCTGCACGTTGCTGATGCTTTGCCGCACATTCTTGTTCATATAAATACACTGAAATGTCTTGCTGTCGATACCAGTTGTACATTCCAGAAAGGCTTTGTAACCGTAAAAGTAAATAGGGGCACAGATTTACCAAAAGAGACCTTTTGGTCTCTTCTCCCAAGTAACTGGCAAAAGGACGAGAGGAAATGGCCTCAAGTTGCGCCAGGGGAGGTTTAGATTGGATGTGAGGAAAAATTTCTTTACTGAAAGAGTGGTTAAACACTGGACCAGGCTGCCCAGGGCAGTGGTTGAGTCACCATCCCTGGAAGTATTTAAAAGACGGGTAGATGAGGTGCTTAGGGACATGGTTTAGTGGGCATGGTGGTGTTGGGTTGACGGTTGGACTCGATGATCTTGGAGGTCTCTTCCAACCTTAATGATTCTATGATTCTATGATTTGATGGCACCTCCATCGCTGCTTTTAAAGAGCAAGTTAGCAGGCATCAGGAATATAGGTTAGCTTTTGCTATCTCCTTGCATCAAGCAAGGATCAACTTAAATGATTTCTGAGGACAGTTTTAGATCTATATCCTACAGGTTTTTTAATACTGCATTTGCAATAATGCTGCATAGCGCAGGATATGGTTCTTTTAACTTGCTGAAGTAGCAATGTTACCTGTAATGCAATGGCAAGAGCTTATATATGGTCTTCATTAGAGTCAGCTTGCAGTACTTATTTCCAGGTCTATCATCCTTTGTATTTTTCCTGTGTCTGTCTTTGTTTCTGGTCATGAAGTTTGTTATTTAAACAACTTAAAGTGGAAAGTAACTTTGTAATACTCAAACTGTATAGTTTCTGTAGCTCACTGTTTGAGCTTTCAGTAGTAAGGCAACAGTGGAAAAGATAAGGTAGAGACTGACAATCCAGATAAGAAGGTGATTTAAATCATAATAACTTGCCTGTGCTACTGGAATGCTTACCACTGGTGGAGAGGAGTCATGCCGGAATCTTTCAGACAATGTTTACGATGGCGTAGGTCTACAGGATGACCTGCTTTACAAAATTACTTAATTGCTGACAGTTCTCGAAGTGTGTAGAAAAGTAGTTTGTGACTTACACAGCTATACTGAAGACGTTTAACCATTGTAAGCACAACTCTAAAAAGGACAGCTAACTAACTTTCAAACTCTGTATTTATTTCATGAGAATGCAATGTGTAATATACTGGTCGGTATTTATCCCTGTTTATTTTACTATTCTTTTGCAATCAAATTTAATGATTTTATGGTTATAGTTGCTGCTATTTAAGTCGAAGATTAAACCAGCTATCAAGCCATGATCCGTTGTGGAAAAGACACTGCAAGAAATACTGGCTTATTTCAGAGTAAGTGTGGTTGTTTTAAGCTTTTTTCCTATGAAAATGAGGCTTATGGTATTGTGCTGTCTGTTTATGTCCATATTACTTCTGGTAACTCTAAGACTGAATTGGTATTCACCAGCTTCAAACCGATGAAAGGTTAGAGATACCAAAAATGTTAATTTCCTAAAAAAGTTTCATGAATGTAAAAATGTTGAAAAGTTTTATGGATGAGGAGGGAAGAGGTGCCTGTTAATGCCTGGATAGGTAGAGAAGAGGTGCCCTGTTAGTGCCTAGGCTGAAGGAGAAGCTGCAGCTTGACCTTATCAGACACCAAATATTCTACGGAGGAAAGTGATATTCTGAGTGCTGTAATGATGAGGGGTACAACTGGATGGTTGTGTCAAGGGTAGCCGTGGCTGGAATCTCAGAATAGTTGAGGTTGGAAGGGACCTTTTGAGATCCTGTAGTCCAACTCCCTGCTCATGCAGGGTCACTTAGAGAGGTTGTCCAGGACCGCGTCCAGTGTCCTGTCAGTGGGCATTGCTGAGAAGAGTCTGGCTCCATCTTTACTCCTTCCCATCAGGTAATTGTACACATTGATAAGATCCCCCTGAGCCTTCCCCAGGCAGAAGAGTTCCAGCTCTCTCAGCCTCTCGTCATGTGGAAGATGCTCTAGTCCCATAATCGTCTTTGAGGCCCTGCACTGGACTTGTTCCAGTATGCCCATATCTTTCTTGCAATGGGAAGCTCAGAACTGGACGCAGTTGTGGCCAGATGTGGCCTCACCGGTGCTGACTAGAGAGGAAGGATCACCTCCCTTGACCTGCTGGCAACACTCTTCCTATTGTGGCCTAGGATACCGTTGGTCTCTTTTGCTGTGAGGATGCATTGCTGGCTCATCATCAGCTTGGTGTCTACCAAAACCCCCAGGTTCTTCTCGGCAGAGCTGCTTTCCAGCTGGTCAGCTCCCAGTGTGTACTGGTGTCTGGGGTTATTCCTCCCCAGGTGCAGGACTTTGCATTTCCCCTTGTTGAACAGGAGATTTTCCTCTGCCTGTTGAGGTCTCTCTGAATGGCTGCCCAACCATCTGCTGTATCAACCACTCCTCACAGTTTTGTAGCATCTGCAAACTTGCTAAGCGTGTGCTCTGTCCCATCATCCAGGTCATTAATGAAGATATTAAATAGTATTGGCCCCAGTATTGAGCTGTGGGGTACACCACAAGTGACATGCCTCCAACTGATCACTCTTTGGGCCTGGTCGTTCAGCCAATTTTCAGTCCATCTCACTATCTACTTATCAAACACATACTTGGTCAGCTTCTCTATGACAATATTAACAGAGACAGTGTTGAAGGCTTCACTAAATTTGAGGTAAACAACCTCTGCTGCTCTCCCCTCATCCATCAAGTGAATCACGTCATTGTAGAAAGCTATCAGGTTGGTCAAGCATTATTTCATAAATCTATGCTGACTGCTCCTGGTCACCTTTTTGTCTTTCATGTGTTTGGAAGTGCTTTCCAGAACATAATTTTCCCGGGGAAGTCACATTGGGCTGTGTAAAAAGTTTCACATATGTGGTTCTTGAGGTGGTGCTGTGTTATTTTTTAAAAAGCTCACTTTCTGTTCTGCTTGCTTGCATTAAACTCAGGGTGTCTGTTAAGTGGAAGCTAACTGTAAGGGTATCCATCCACATCTGCTAAAAAAGCATGCTTTTCTCGAGCTGAGAAAGCTAGTGGGGTTGACTGAAGTGAATTAGCAACCAGTTTTGTTACTGCTTATCCCCTCTGTGTCCTGTTCTCTAGACAGTATCTTTCTTTTTAGGTTGTAAATGTGAGGAGTATTAACTACGACCTCAGTGATCAGTTCCATATATTTTTCTGTTACTCAGATGGTCCTTGTATTACACAAATAGCCTAAGATGGCAGAACAGCTAGTGATAAGGAGTTAAGATATTACGCATAAGTGGGTGGGGGAGGTAATTTAGGAAAACATTTCCAAACTTGTAGTTTGTCATCTGTATCATATGGACTGTATGAAAAATTAACAGCAAGGCAAGTTGAATCCACAAAGGTAAACACACTGTGCATATTCTAATTATATGCAGCTTATGAAGATGTGACACAACTTGTAAAATTTTGCCTTGAGATTCCCTGCGTAAAAATCCTAAGTGATATTCTTACTAGAATCCGAACTAGAAAGGAAAACCTGGTGGGGGGCAGGGAGAGAAGGTAAGGAAATGCGAAGTTCAAACTGAGTACCTGATGCTTTGGAAGAGGAACTTGGTGTGTGTATGGGGGAAGGTGAGGGGGTTATAGAGCTTCACTAAGGAGAACTGGCTCTGCGGTTGGTTTCTGAGATGCTGGCTTCTCCATTGCCAAGAAGAACTGAGTAATGAAGGCTGTAGGTAATTTCTACAAATAACATTTGGAGGGTGAAAATGTGCTAAAACCTCTCTCACCTGCTGAGACATAATTCACTTTGGGGTTTTTTCTTTTACCTCTTTGGTTTGATGTTAGTTTATCTAACTTCCCAGGTTAAACTTAATCTACTTTTTTTTCCCCTCAACTCTTCTTCAAGAAGTCAGGTTCTTCTGTCCTTAGAGCTAAAGAGATCTTAAAGGTGTCGTCAAGACTTCTCAATTGTTACATTTTTATTTAGGTGTATGAAGCTGTACTAAATCTTTTAGATTCAGCATGCTGATTGGAGTTTGAGGACTTGGAATATATCCTAGCACAAAGATGCAAGGGCTGCTACAATTTAGAGGCAAGCATCCTTTGTCAGATGTTAGTCAGCACTTTTTTGGCAGCCTGCTGTTGTGCCTGTGAGGAGAACTGGATATGCGCTAATTCCTTAAGAAACTGACTTTCCAGATCAGTGCACAGAGTTCTCAACTCTCTGGTTTACTCCTTAATCCTTCTTATTGGGTAAATAAAGGAGTTTGTGACTAATGCAGTAGATGAAAAAATGTGATTATTTTTTTTTAAGGTCTTCTCTGTGTATGTGTGAAATGTGATCTCAATTAGCTGTTCACCAGTTCTAAGATTTAATAATAGGCAGCACTTTGTTTAAAGGAACACCGTTTCTAAATTTTCCCCTGATACTAAGTACCCCAAATGTTTCCTAATTCTGTTCCAAGTTGCTGTTGAATAGATGCTGGAGTTAATTGAGTTTGTGTAGCTTCAGGTGGCTCAAAGTGTTCTTGGCTTAATATTACGCATACTGTTTCTCCCAAATAAGAAATATTAACTTCTTGGTTTTAGAAGTCAAGCTTTTTAGGCTGGTATTTGAACTTATTTTCTTGATGTCCACTTAGAGAGGAAAAAAGTCAACGAAATCAGAGCTGGAAAGCCATCTTCATCAGTACCTACTCTGACCTAGGAAGATACATCCGATACTACGCTACCTTGAAAAAAGCCTGGGATGACCTAGAGAAATACTTAGGACAGCGGTGTCCTCGGATGATTGGTTCTTTGAAAGGTACGGTGTAATACCTGCTTTCTCTAGTAGGCTGGCTGACGCAACATCGTCTGTTATAAAGTTTCATACTGCTTTGGTCCTAGGTGTGTGCCTCAATTACTGGAGCCCTGGAAGTCAAAGTAGATGTCCTTTCCCTTCCCCTCCAGTAAATAAGTAAATCAGACCACATGTATAGTCCTTGCCCAGTTACTAGTGATCCATAGATTCTCTGAAGATTTCTTTTCAGGGAAGAAATCAAGATTATTTTTTTCTAGTGACTAGTCTATCTTCTTATCTCTGGATAATTAGGAAATGAATACGCTTTCACTGCTTTTGTCTTTGGTTGCTATGACTGGTTTTTACTGTTTGTTTATTATTATTTTTTAGTTTAATAATCCCATTACTTCAGGGACCTGGGGCCTGTTGGTGTGATTTTGTTTGTGAGATTTTTCTTAAGACCTAATTAAAACACTTTCACGTGAAAACAGGCATTTTAAACTAAGGCCAAACAAAAAGGAAGTAATTTTTTTCTCTTCTGTAGATCTTACTCTGTTCCTCTAATGAAGGTAAATTAGTGGCTGAAAAAGAATCCTCCCC
>NW_008824186.1:8826634-8832152 GCF_000699105.1 Pygoscelis adeliae | reverse complement strand
ATTCTGTTTTCAAATTAAGTTTGTGTTTTAATACTTGAAGTACTTCCAGTGTTGTGGTTCATAAATCTTCCCCAGCAAGACATACAGCAAGTTTGGGCTTTTCTGGAATAGGGACAAAATAGCTCTTACATTTTCAACTGTACTTCAGTCTTCTGTATGAAATTGACTGTGGACCAAGGTGTTTGATTTAATGTGGTCTGTGAAATTAAGAGAAATCTATAGGCAATGATCTCTTTCCTACGTAAACTTTGCATGTTTCTTGGCTTGCTGGATAGTGCTGGATTCTTAAGTTTTGCTAAGTATTTGTGAATGACAGAACACGGTTAGATCTTAATACTTCCGGTTTTCTTTAAAAAATTTTTTATTCTCTTACTTCTGAGTGTTAGTGAAGGAATGCCTTTTTAGGAAAAGGCCAAAAGGGTTATATGTAGCCTGAAGTCTTGTGTAACACAGGCTATAGTACTTGGATGTGGATATCCATGCCTTGATTTCCGTAACTTTCATGCTGCTCTATCAAAAACACAGACTGCACTCAGGTATACAGAACCTCTGAGTTGTCGGTCAAATACTTTGTTAATAAAATGGAAAGTATCTGTGTTGGAGGTGTTGAAATGAACAGATTTTACCACAGTTTTACTTTCAAAATCCTCCCAAGGAATTTGGTGCAATGAAGCTTCCCTCTGTCTACAGAAAGACAAAAATAAATTTAAAATTATCAATTTCCACACTTGTATAGTGATGGCAGGTTTTAGCATGAGCCCTTCCTTAACTTACACCTTTTTAATACCATTTGTACAAGATTTTGTTTCAATGAATTGTTAAATTATGCCACATAAATGAAAATGATAATGAATATGAAAATAGTTTTAAAAAAAAAAAAAATCACCCAAACCGCCTTGATTGGAAGAGATCACACAGGCCACCCAGTTGGTCTTTGGTAGAAGTGAGGGTGCGGAAACCTCCTGAAGTGTGTGTGTGGCGGTGTAAGGATAGTTATTCCCCACCCCCTTCCGTTTATGATGGTACGAAAATACCCTTGTTACAACCCATTTATTGCTTCAGATTCCAGGTGAATGGTGGCTGCAGGCACCATTTCTTTGTTACTGATTGGACTGGAAACTGAAAGAAGCAACCCTTAGAATGATGAAAGAGTAAAATCAATATTGCCTAAAAGTTTTAACTGGGACTCAGTCAGCTAATGACAATATTGTGGGGAAAAGGTTCATTGCACTTTATGAATACTTTCCGCTTAAGTCAGGCCTGTTGAGATTTCGTTGGATGGAGTTTGGTGCTGTATTAAGTAATCAGTTAATGTAATCAACTTCCTTTCAAATTCATGTAGTATTCATTGTGTGCCACCTAGCATACAATAAAGCCACCAAATACTGACTTGAGTCCACGTTCGTTTGATCAAGGCACTTACAAATTCCATGCTTTGTATTTGAAATACTTGATTTTTAGTGATTCTGGCAACTAGCATGAATTTAATCAGTGGAAGATTCCTGAGACCATGCTAGTAGACAGCTGCGTCGCGAAATTGGACTGAATTTGTCTTGCTTTTGTATGTCTGTTAGTTCACTTTCTCTGAATTATAAGTGGTAAAATACTTTTAAATATATATTCCTTTTGTGATAACATAAAAAAAATCCATAATGCTAAAGTTGCTGGGGCTACTTGAAATTCTCTTTGGCAGTTGAAAACATGCTGTTATGTCTAGAATGTAGCTAGTTTTTGCCTTATTTCTAGCCACGCAGCTCTGATGAAATGATGTAAAATAAAATTTTATAGGAGAGGTCTTAACACAAATTCTAATACTCACCTTTGTCAGGAACAGCACACTGGGCACTTGGGGGCAGAGTAGTGAAGCAGCATTAAATTTGAGAGTTTCGTAGGAGAAGCAGTTCTCGTTTCCCCCTCCAAAACTGCCACTTAATACTCTTGTTTCTTTTTGTACACAGAGAGTGTGCAGGAGGAAGATCTAGATGCTGTGGAAGCACAAATAGGTTGCAAACTCCCTGATGACTATCGATGTTCATTTCGTATTCATAATGGACAGAAGCTAGTTGTTCCTGGGTAAGAAGCGAAAACTACATACCAAGTTATTAATTCCTTTTGTATTTCTTGGACAGTTTATTTATTAAAAAGATAAAATGTCTGCTGAACAGGATAGATGAAGCATTTAAATGTATTGTAACTGAGTGACCGCTTGAAGTGACACTTCTGAGACTAGAAGATAGCCAATTCTAGAAGTAATTGAAAGCACAGTGTAGATTTCTAATTGCTCAAATTACTCTTATGCTTCAGTCCTTTTTCATAGTGAGAACTTTTTTTTGGTAATAACTAAAACTTCGAACTGTTAAACTTCTAATCACACCACTGCAAGTTGCTCCTCTGAAGTTTTGCTTTGTATTACATAAGTAAATTAGCCTCTTGGACTCTACAGGTTTCATTGTTTAATAAGTTTTATCTTTAAAATGATTAGGGAATAACTTTCAGACCAGGTAGTCCTTTTAAGTAGAATCAAAATGTCAGTTCTGCAAATTAAGTTTTCTTAGTAGAAGATTTTACAATTTTATGCGGTTTCAGCAATTAAAATGTCCTTTTGCATCAAGGTTAGAGGGCAAATGACCAAACATAATTTCCTATCTACCAGCTGTAGAAAAAGTTAGCAGGTCAGCACTTCATCAAGTGCCGCAAACATTAGCAAAAGATGGAAAGCTAGGGCAAATCATTGCAGTGTCTGTAAGGGGCAATGCATTCATGTTGCTCTACCAAAACCTTCACTATTAAAGAAGGTGCAGCTTCCTCCAATTCTAGAGTTGTATGTGCCGAAGGAATATGGGAAACGGTTTTATGCAACCATAAGGATGACTTCTAGTTCTGTTTCTTTTCCAGGAGAGACTTTTTTTAGAGAGGAGATAGCTGCCCTAGTTCTGTAGGCTTCAAATGGAGCTCTGCAGCTTGTGTGCTTCCTGCTCTTCCTACTACTATTTCACTCCCACAAAGCCTCTACTGTGATGATGAGCCTGTGGAAGGGCTGTAGGAGCAGACATACGCCTTCGGGCATGCCTTTCAGCTTGAGCAACTGCCAGTGGGCTGTGGTCCATTGCTGTGCCCTCAAAGCGAGGGCCTGAGCCTTACACGCAGGTTGACAAACCTTGTTGCTGGAGCACTGTCTGGGGATGAGTTAGGTCTGACATGTGGAGCAAGAAAGACTGCCACACTGCGAGTGGAAGATGTGGTCTTACTGTTGGGGACAGGCTTGCTTTCTTGTGGGAGATGAATACTGGAGAGATAAGGCGTAGGTAGTGGAAGTCTATCCAGCAAGTTTTTGGCATGTTAGGTCAGAAATGGAGAAGATTCGGGACTAGTTGTCATTGTTAGATGCTTCAGGTTTATGTGTTTGGATGTTAGCATCACTTTTTAAACTGCAGAACAGGCTAATTCCAGGCAAGACTACGTAAGGAAAAAGAGGAATGGAACCTGTTGCCCAGGATGGGAGCAGCTTTGATCATGCCGACATGTGGCAGCTTGTGCCTGAGTCACTGCTTTCATAACACCAGTAAAAGCTTAGCATCTGCAAGAGTTTACATCTGAGAACATCAGTGAAAGGCAAATTAGAAGGGAGTATGGGTGGGGAGGTGTGCATTACAGGTTTGTATATTCTTATTGCTAAGTGCACTGCTGTAGTGTGTGCCCTTGTAGTTGGTTACTTTGATCATGTTACCCCTTTTTATCATTCTTCCATTGTCTGCCCCTTTATTACCTTGAGTGTGGGTTGCTTGCTTTTTTTATTTTCACCCTAGCTCTCAGCTAGCCCAGCATTCATATCAATGTTAACTTTATATATTCTTTTCTTATCTATAGAGAGGCTTCTTTTACTGTCTTCAGTGTCACTTCCTTATTGTCAAAAACAAACAAACAAATCCTATCCTTTGCTGTGATGCTTACAAAAAGCTAGAGGAAAAAATTCAAAAGGCAGTTGATGGTCTTGCTGTGTCATGCTGATGAATATTGTCTCATTCTGTCCTTGTATGTCTGTTTACTTGTGTCTGTATGCCTTAGTTTTTATACTGAGATTATAATCTCTCTGACTCAATAGTAATTTTCCTCGTTTACTTCTCAACCTTTTCTCCAAAGCATATAGAGCACCTTGCTCACTGTAGTTTTGATCAATGACTGTTACTATAGCAGCTTGGTGTTGTAATTGAAAAATCATGGATGCTTTGATAGTATTGAAATGAACTTGCACAGAACTTGAGATACGGAGCACTGGTTATTATTAGATCATGCTACTATAGGAAGCTGCATCACCTGTGAACGGCTTCTTTGAAGTAGTTGCAGACATGATGAGCATCACCAACACAATTTAAAACGGTGCTTTGGGATGCACAAAACATACAAGGAAGTGTTTCTCCTAGAGCCATCGAGCCTCCCTTTGTGAAGGTTGATGTTGTGAACTAATAACCTAGTTCAGCACCTGGATATTAAACTTGGACTTCATCTAAGTCTGATATGCAGCTAGAGCATTGATAGAATCAATGCTTAGAAAAGATTTAAAGCTTTCTTTGCATTGTGAGTCGTATCTTCTGTTTATCTTTCCTTTTGTTGTTGTTGTCTGTTAAGTTTGATGGGAAGCATGGCACTGTCGAACCACTACCGCTCTGAGGACTTGTTGGATATCGACACAGCGGCTGGAGGTTTTCAGCAGAGGCTAGGTCTGAAACAATGCCTTCCTCTTACTTTTTGCATTCATACTGGCCTGAGTCAATACATGGCCCTGGAGAGTGTGGAGGGACGAAATAAATACGAGATCTTCTATCAATGTCCAGTAAGGAAGATATGTTTATACTCATGAATGTACTTTTCTAATGATTGATGGTGTCCCTTTGCATGCTATCAGATACCTGAAATATTTTACATAGCATACGGTGAATACTAAGAGATCATACTAGTTTGTTACTTGCCCCTGAGTTGCCATCTGGTTTTCATCAGAGCCCACAGGTGGAATGGTTAGTAAGGGAAAGAAATTCACATGAAGTTGTTAATGGCCATAGCAATTTCTGTAGGATCATGATGGTGGGCAACACACATCCTTACTGGAAGGTATTCATTTAATTTGTTCAAACTATGGCAGGTATATACTCTTGTCCCTGTTTCTGTAAGGAAGAAAAGCTTCTGCATTATGGAAGATCAGCATCTGTATATATCTCCTCCCCAAGATAGGTTAAATGTAAACGTAGTACAATAAATGATACCCCCTGGTTTGTAAGCAAAACTTACTCTCCAGCGAAAGAACAAATTCCTCTTGAACAGCTCCTTTGCAGAACATAAATATTTGAGTATTTTTCATAATTCTTATCGCTGTAGTATTTTAAGATAGGCATATTGTTGCTAGTGAAGCTTAAGGATATTATACCTAATAAGATTTTAGCACGCTCTCTCTCCTTACCCATGCCCTGATGACCACCACCCCCCCCCCCCCCAAAAAAAAAAAACCAGGGGGGGGAAAGGGGGT
>NW_008824186.1:8814628-8826458 GCF_000699105.1 Pygoscelis adeliae | reverse complement strand
AGCCTGGAGAAGAGAAGGCTCTGGGGAGACCTTATAGCAGCCTTCCAGTACCTGAAGGGGCCTACAAGAAAGCTGGAGAAGGACTTTTTACAAGGGCCAGTCATAATAGGACAAGGGGTAATGGCTTTAAACTGAAAGAGAGGAGATTTAGATTAGATACAAGGAAGAAATTCTTCCCTGTGAGGGTGGGGAGGCACTGGCACAGGTTGCCCAGAGAAGTTGTGGATGCCCCATCCCTGGAAACAGTCAAGGTCAGGTTGGACAGGGCTCTGAGCAACCTGGTCCAGTGGAAGGTGTCCCTGCCCATGGCAGGGGGGTTGGAACTAGATGATCTTTAGGGTCCCTTCCAACCCAAACCGTTCTATGACTCATCCTGCTGTGAAGTTCCTGGCAGTTTGTTTTCAAAGCATGTAGCAATGAGATTTCTAGGGAATGCCGTGATAATGGATCACTTGAAGGATGTTGAGATCCCCCTTTGTATTATGCCGAGTTTTTAAACCTTCTGGATAATGCTTGGGAACTGGGAAGGTTACTTACACACTTATATTTTGGTTCATCTGTGGACAGCCCTGCTGTTTCAGGGGAGAATATGGTAGTACAGGAGCTGGGATTGTTTAGCCTGGAGAAGAGAAGGCTTAGGGGAATCTTGTCAATGTTCATAAATATCTGATAGCAGGGCATAAAGAAGTCCAGAGCTAGACTCTTCTCAGTGATGCCTGCCCAATGACAGAAGAAGAGGCAATGGTCACAAATTGAAACACAGGAAACTTGATCTGGACGTACACAAAAATGTTTTTACTGTGAGTGTGATTGAACACTGGAACAGGTTACCCAGAGAGGTTGTGTGGTCTTTGTCCTTGGACAAGACATCATTCTGGGCAACCTGCTCTAGCTAACCCTGCGTCAAGCAGCGGGATTGGACTGATCATCTCCAGAGGTCTCCTCCAACCTCAGCTGTTCTGTGCTTCTATTCTAAGGCAATATTTTGAGGGGCCTTGTTTCTTCAATGAGTCATTAAATCTGATTTTATATGTGTGAGCCTTAGTGGAATGTTCAAGCTGTATATTCAGTGGTCACGTGAGCACTCATGGGGACAGGCATGTGTTTTATATATTTGAATATCTGACTGGGAGTATAATGATGCATTAAGCAGCCGGATTTTAGGTTTAGTGAATATAGGGAAAGTGTTCCCTATGTTATATTTCAGGTGTTGAATTTTAACTTTGAAAGTCTAATGCTCTCCTTCTAATACATCCATAACCTTCTTTCCCTTTTAGGACCAAATGGCTCGCAATCCATCTGCTATTGATATGTTCATTACAGGTAATGCTTTAGATAAAATATGCTGCAAAATCTTCTAATTGCACTGTTTAGAAAATGCATGTCAGTATGACTTGAACAAAGCAAGCGTTCTAAATTTTCTGTGCTACGTGTAAGACTCCAACCTACTTTAAACATCAGTGGTTACTTGAAATGAGATGCGAGTTTTCTCTATTAAAGCTTGTCCTTCTGTGTCTTGTATACAAATCATTCAGTGTACTAGCCTGTCTAACAAGATGAGCAAAACCCTTAGCGTCGCCATCACAGGGGTGATGTAAGCAGTTATTAAATACAACACCCAAGTGGACAGAAAGATTCCCCCCCTCCCCCCCCCAGTAGTTTTTGAAACCATGTTAGAAGTTGAAAATATTTTGTGTCCCTTAATGATACCTAATTAACTATCAATGTAGCTGCAGAAGAACACCTTTCTGTTTTTTATTTGCCCAATTGCTTTGTTCAAAGGGTAAAGGAGGGAAGGAGAAAACTGCGTAATTGTTGTTTGGTTATGTAGTAATCTGTTGTGATCATCTGTCTGACATGTACATTGACTGGAATAGTGTTTTGATTGTTTCTTTTTGTTAATCCACTGGAATCTGGTAATTGTGGCTATGTCTAAATTAATTCCTTTCACTCAGTGGGAAAGCAGGTGTGTAATAAATGGCGCCAAAATGAATATTAAAGTTTAGCCTTGCACATTTCTTAGGAAATACGTATTAATATTACAGTGAGAAACCACATTAGGTAGTGCTATACCATTGCTGGTTTGGGTTGAAGGTAGTCAAACTCTTAGCCACGCTAGTTTTAGGAAACCTTGCTATGTACTGATTGATTGTATGAACTGATTTTAGTGTGAAGTAGTCAACCTGTTACCTGTTTTACAAAGGTCATTGCAGAACGCATTGTGTGCTTTAGAACCATCATAGGAAAGATATAGCAAAAGCTCAAGAGTTTGGTTACTTGCTTCTCTCCACCTGAGGATGATGTAATACTTTAGAGCTACGCTGTGGTGAATTTGTGTTGCTGCTCAAGGTTGCTGCTTTTATGGAATTGAGACGATGGTGAGGTGATCTGACATCATATTTAAATGTATTCCCCTTGGCTGAAAGGGTTGATCTTGGCTTATCGCAGAGTGGAGGGGAAGTTTCATATACAGCATTTATCTTGTAATTTTGAGTGCGGCAGGGTAAATTGGTTCACTTTCTCCATTCGGAGTTATTTTATACAAGGTTTGCATTTTGTGGATTAGTGGTAGAAAGGAGGATAATAAACTTGGAGTTCCTTAGACTTCCAAAAGATCAAAGGACAGTACACATAGCTCTTGCTCAAAGGAAGGAGTGGTAAGTACACTTAATCTAACAGGAGTGGTAGTACTTGATAACATGTAAGTGAAGGTGAGGATAATGATTTCTTCGTATTTCAGCTTAAATCCAGTTTTGTATCAGTAATATTGTCAAATAGTTGAAGAACTCTGTACTTTTCTATTGAACTCTATGTTGCAATGCTTGGAAGATTTGTGGCCAAGAAATTCTTTTATGGAGAGCCAGTATGTCTTGTATGAAACTCTCTTCTTTGAGAGTTAAATGTGACAGCTTGACTGTCTGCTTCGAAATCAAGCTGTTCCTAAATAATGGCTGTAGGTGTATGAAAAACTGTTCTCACACAGTGGGTCTAAGTGTATGAAAATCTGAGGTTCTTTGGAATGACGTACAGCCTTAGTCTTCTGGGTTTGTAGCAGGAGTGCGGAGTATGTCTAAGACTTATCCCTTATCCCAGCAAATTCTGCAACTTGCTAGCATGTTTCTTAGAAACTCTATTCCTATGGAAACATGCATATCAAAACTAAGTCCATAAATCCACCAGCAGGCTTGCATGCCTCTTGTTGGTAAAATAGTTGGAAATAGCTCTACAAGTAGTCTAGGCCACTATACTTGTCATCTTTCCCAGTCATAGCAGAAGAGACACGAGCAGCAACCAGATGATGACAGGCACCAGCATTTGAAGACCATGATTATAATGTGAAATACTTAGCTAAGAGATTCTGTTTGCTGTGTCATTTTTGGAGCATGCACTCTTAACTCTTAGTTCTTCGTTGGTTTCTCCAAATGATCTTTGTTGGTAGAATGGACTGGAATATGGACTGACTCATCTAAGTAAGCCTGAGAGTTTATTATAAAAATATTCAAAACTTTAAACTGTTTCCTTGAAGTATTTAACGTAATGTGCTTAGTGGTAAATTTGCCTGTCCTTATGAATACTTTTCTTCTTTGGCATCTAGGTACATCTTACTTGGAATGGTTTACATCCTATGTAAACAAAGTTGTAACTGGTGGTTATCCTATCATCAGAGACCAGATTTTCAGGTATTGTGACTGGGATTTATAACCTCACTGCAAGGTTTTGATGCTTCTTTTAGAATGCTGACCTCTTTCCAAATAGTTATGGGTATCTGATACAAAAGCTGATGGTGGAGAGAGGAGAAAGCACGTGAAACTTATTGAAGATAAAGCTGTAAAACAGAATGCTTAAAGAAACTTTTTTTTTTTTACCAGAAGCTTCAGAGTCTGTAACTGCGTTAACAGGACCAGAATTTTGCATTATAACTGATCTGAAGCTTACCTAACAACATAATATTTATTCTGTTTGCCATGAGCATGCTGCTGCTGCAGGACTGTTCTGAGTTGCTAAAAAAGCAATTGTTTCAGCGAACTGGTCTCTAAAATAACACTGTTGAATATGTAAATAAACAGAACTTGTTCTGGTGTTTGAATCTTCATGCACTTTTAATTTCTTCTAAATAATAAGCAAGAACCTTAATTCTGTCAAACTGGGATGCTATAGAACCAAGTTCCTGATCTGTAAATTAATTTGCTGTAGGAGTTGCTAGGTTTTGTTTTTTAAATAGCTTAATAACACATCTTTATTAAACAAGTGTGTCTTGATTGACTTCATATCAAATTTAACACCCAGCTTAATACAAGCATTAATGGAGGTACAAAATGATCCATAGCTGTAAGAGTTTAGGTGATGGGGAGGTATACGTCATGAAGACACTGCATACATCCTTTATTTAACTGCCAAATGACAAGAATTACTTTCAACCTAGCACCACGGTGCTCTTATTAGTAATTAACTAATCACTTTCCATACAGAAAGCTAAACACGTAATGTACAGAGCTATTTGCAGAGTTAATGTTTTCCTTTCTGTAGGTATGTGCATGATAAAGAATGTGTTGCTACCACAGGAGATATTACTGTTTCTGTGTCCACATCTTTTCTACCTGAACTCAGTTCTGTGCATCCACCGCATTATTTCTTCACTTACAGAATCAGGTAAAAATAACAACTGAATTAACTCTTACAACACAGGATAGACCTATGTGATGTTCAAAGCATCAGTTGTTGCAAATTTATGCACAGCATTCAAAAACATACTGAAATGAAGAGGATGTGCACAACATGCTGTGCTTTTTAATAAAAAAAAATACTAAATCGTTACCTGGTCAGGTACGCAAAGTACCAGTCAAGTTGGTAATTGGTAAAGTACAGTGATGGGTGGGAGAAAGAAGTTAGGAGTGACTCTCGTGATTTAGAAAGGGGTAAATAACAACAGATAGTGAAGCAGAGGCACGGAGCTGGATCCTGACAACTGATTGAGTATACTTTACCTTAGTGGGGTTTTTTTGCCCCGTCTACTTTGAGAGAGATCCCAAGGGTACTAAAGCATTTCCTAAAATGTATGAAAGTAGATACATAACGATTAAGTATGCTGTTTGGCTTCTAGAATTGAAATGTCCAAAGATGCTCTTCCTGAGAAGGCTTGTCAGCTGGACAGTCGATACTGGAGAATAACAAATGCCAAAGGCGATGTAGAAGAAGTTCAGGGTCCTGGAGTAGTTGGTAAGTAAAAGATTGCTTTTACGAACCCAATAGAGAGAGTAGTTTTGTATTTAATGTACATGTTATGAAAGTTACATTATTAGCCGTTCATCATGGTGACAGAGGGTAGTAGTTGTATGGTTTGTATCAAAATCATTTTGTTGCTCTACTTCAGTCCTTACTATTGTGATCTAATATTTTACCAACAGGGGAGTTTCCAATTATCAGTCCAGGGAGAGTCTATGAATATACCAGCTGTACTACGTTTTCCACAACATCTGGATATATGGAGGGGTATTACACCTTCCATTGCCTCTACTACAAGGACAAATTCTTTAACGTCACAATTCCCAGATTTCATATGGTGTGTCCAACATTCAAGGTGTCTACTGCACGAATGGTAAGCGGAGATGCAGTTGTGCTTATCCTAGTTGTTTTTTTTCTCCGACCTCCTGTTTTCAGAGAACACTTGGATTAGTTTTAATAGGACAGTGTAACTGTGTGTTTAAACTCCAGTGCCATGTCACTTTTCAGTTTTCATTCTTTTCTTGAAAATTGCTCTTTTTCAGAACCATTTCTCAAAAAAAAAAAAGTCTAAAAGTATCACTCAGTCTGAGACTTTGGCAATTTCCCATTATATGAATTCTTTTCAGCTTCTGGAATGTTTATCGATAAGAAAACACTGCTGGTGCAAAAATTGCAGTACTGAACAGTATTCAGACTGGTAACTCCATACAAAACATGGTCCAATTAAGACTAAGTCTAGCAACTGTAGTAATCTTTGTAGGCAGTTTGTACATTGGTAAAGCCGTGTATCCTCATTGCTTTGACATGTAATGCTACCAGTTTAATTCAAGACCCTCGGCCCTAGCTTTCATAGGACGCTGTACATGGCTGTGGGTCTTCCTCCTCAAGTCCTCACCTCTGTCTGGTACCAAGGTCAAACCTGGTTGTATCAATGAGATCAGGGGCTCTGTGGGTTCCCGACAGAGAATGTAACCATTCTGTTGTCCTGTGTCTGAACACAACTGACCCTCAGGATGCAGAGAAATACATGTATATGTATAGAATCATAGAATCATAGAATAGTTTGGGTTGGAAGGGACCTCTAAAGGTCATCTAGTCCAACCCCCCTGCCGTGGGCAGGGACATCTTCAACTAGATCAGGTTGCTCGGAGCCCCGTCCAACCTGATCCATGTCAGTTCAGGGCGTATTTTGGAGGTATATCTGATTATGCAGACTACAGCAATGTTGAGTTTTGTTTGCTTGTTTTGTTTTAAGGAGCTATCTCATTTCTTAATTTGTACCTAGAAACATGGCATGGCGTCAGCTGTTTGGATTTCATAGTTCTTTTAAATATTCTGTCTTGGTATGACCACACTGTCGTCTGTTTTAGCCATAATAGTATATCTACTTTCTTCAACAAGAAAAGTGTCAATTAATGACAACTTAAAAATGATAGCACTGTCTGATGTTCATTAGTCCTCACTGAACGTGCGTTCCATAGTCACTTAATGACTTCACAAATCAGTAAGACATTTAGCTTCCTGTTAATTATGATGTAGTTTTAGTTTGGAGATTGCAGGTGAACTATGTAATCTCTCCCTTTACTTTGGCACATTTCGAGAAGAATGCTTTATTTATTTTATCACTAGCATAGCCCTTAATTAGTGACTAATTCGGATAGAACTTGAACGTTTTTGTGTGAGCATCGAATCTTTCCTTGGGGGTAGACATCTGCTCGGACACTTTCTCATGTTTTTCAAGGGATTTGAGACTCTGATTACCAGTAGCTCTAACAGTAAGTGCCAGCAGATGTCATGCTTCTAACACAAAATGGCATCTCTTAACTCTTGCTCACGTTTGTGGCACTTGTAACCGCCTTCCATTCAGTTGACTGTAAAAATAATTTGCTTTTCTCTTTTGCTCTACCTCTGTTTTGAAGGTAGTAATGACCCTTTGTTTTTAAACTACTTCTATTAAAAGACAACGTAAGCCGCCAAGAAAATTGGTACAGCTTAGATACTGAATTGTGGCTTTACGTAGTTAAAATGTACATATGAAATAATGAAGGCTAATGGATATTTACTGAGTTAACTGTCAAGTAGTTTGGCAAAATGATCTCTGTGGCAAATTAAACTTTATAAGGAGCTGGTTTTAGGACATAGAGCACAATGTCTACTTCAGCTAATTCATGCAATAATGCAGACCAGATTTTTCTAGGCAGTTGGTAGTGCTTTCTTATAACTAGCTGGAATTGAAGATTTTAATTAAATACGTATGTGTTTTGTATTAGGAAACAAATCATAATGAATATGCAGTGGATGAAGACGAAGATTCCACAGACACGGATGAATATGAAGATCGACGTAGAGTGTTGGACATTCCTGCACCTTCTGGACGCTGCCCACGTCATACCTGATGGGATTTTTTTCAGAACAAAATAAACTGTTTTCAGAAGCTGAACTCTTTGGGGCTAGTGCATAAGAATATTTCTGACTATTGTAAATGAACTTTCTGTTGCACATCAGGGCAACTAGCATGAACGTTGGTGCCAGTTCTAATATTCATCAGAGTATAACTTTTTTTCCCCCCTGGTTTGGAAGTGGGGAGGGGGCGTGGGGGGGCAGGGGGAGGGAGGGAGAGGAGGAGAAAGGTGTTTGGGTTTTGTTCACTTTTTTCTGAAGTGCAGAACAGCTTGATAGTCCGAGGTAATCGTATCTTACATTTTTAAACTATTGCCTATTTATGATGATATTGCAAATATGGTGTGGGGATTTGTTTTTATACAAGCATTTAAAATTAGCAATAGACAAGATGGCAAAAAAGGTGTATACTATTGTCCTTTCTCATGAGTTTCTACTCTCGATAACTCCTGCTAAGAACGAAACTTGCAGTTTAGTCTGCGTATCCCATTTGGGTGAGATCAGGTGCTCTTATACTCTTTTTTTTGTTTTAATTAACATAGAGGTACGAGAAAATTCTGGTCATCAAATGCATAAATGAGGAATGAAACTGGCCTTATTTTTAGACAATCTGTCTTTCAGCTTAATTTTATGCTAAGTGACTCTGATTGGATAATGCCTTTTGGAATGTAGTGTATGTGCATACTCTGCCACTCAGTAACCAAGAAGTTTCTCAATTACTACAAAGTATGAATTTGTAAATACATTTTGAGTTTTTTCTTCATATGATGTTTGCCGTTCAGACTTTGTCATAGGTGACAAATTTATGTTGAAGTATCATGTTTCCCTAAATCCTCTGTGGATTTTTGTAACTACGCCTGAATAAAAATAGAAAAGGAAAAAAAAAAAAAGGGAGCCTGGAAGAACACCGGATGACTAGAAACTATATTTAAAGAAGTATCTGTTTTTGCTTTATCACTTTTATTTTGTTTCCGTTGTCATGAATAAACAACTTAACTGCTTCCTTTGCTCTGAAGTGCTACGTGGGACTCTTGTCAGGATTTGGGCAGTGATTGTGTGACTAGGATCGCTGTAGTCAGTTCTGCTTTTTGACATCCAGAATTAGTAGCTCCTATGAGGAAAACCAGTATATTGTGGTTCCAACTGAATGTTTCCATTATTGACTAGTTACTGCTCATACAGAAAGCCTGTTGTTGGTTTTTTTTTTTTTTTTTACAAGTCATAGTATTAGATTCTCTGTGTGCTCATCTTTCTCAAGTGCCACACAGCATCTGGATCTTCCGCAGTGGTACAAGGCAGAAAAACAAATGATCCCTACAACAGTCGTTCAGGTGAAACATCTAGAGAAGCAAAACAATGTGTTGTCCCTCACAGAAGCCTGAACAGCAGTGTGAATTGCTGGAGTGGTTTAAAAACGTTTCCATTTTGAGGATTCCTTGGTGTTAACTGTGAGGGGAAAATGTGATCTTTGTGGCATAATGCTTTTTCTTCACAGAAATTTTATCATCTGTTAAAAGGATCAGTGAAAAAAAGGATTTAGTGGAACTAGAACTTGTTCCAGTGCTGTAAGTCTGTTGTGTGTTTTTAAGGACAGATAACACTCATGGTCGGAGGCTTGCTTGGTACTTTACCAGGGTCTGTATGTTCTAGTTAAGTGATACCAGCTGAAGGTCATAAGGCTCCACAGAAACACTGCCAACTCCTGGTGATTTTATGCTTCTCAGGGAGCGGTTCTCCCTTGGGTTGTTAAAGAGGAACTATAATTATTGCTTACTGCAGAAGACGCCACGGTACAGGACAATGCTATTCTGTCAACTTCGGAGCGCTGTGATGTGAGGGTTTGAGGCCTCTGATCCAAGCACAACGGGTGGTCACGGGACTCCTGCGAACTGTGCCTGTATGAAGTGAGAAGGAAACCAGGTAGGGGCAATGGCATGTCGCCGCTGGTGTACCAAATGTGTATGTATTTGTAACGGGGGGAAAAGGTTATTCCTTTGCTTCGGGCAGCTATTTTAGCACATGGCGTATTGCCTAAAGTTACCAGATGCAGCGTTACTGCAAGCGTTGTAACTCTTCATTATGTGCATCTGAAGTAGGGCTTATGCCAGTGGTTCTCCTCACCCCACCCAAAACTCTGAAGCTTATGCCAGATTGGTACGAAAAGTGAAGGGGCCGAGTCCATTGAAGAAAACAAGGCATCGGCTACGTTTGCCGGCACTGCTGGACTGTAGAAATCTTCGCTTAGAAAACGGGAGACAACTGACTCGAGGTCCCGCTTCAGAAGACAGCACTTCACCAGTGCTCAGGCTGATTCAGCAAGCAGGTGTTGGGTAGGTGTCCTGCTAACTGCCGATACCGTGCACCCAACTGCTAAATGCTTCCTGTGGTTGTTAGCCTGTGCAATATGCACGCACTGATTATAACATACGTACGTCCTTCCCTTTGGCCACCATCCTTCGGGTTCAGCCTGAAGTTCTGTCAGCTTCTCCCGACTCGGATCCTGACTGTTTGATATGGATGCTTGGTTAAGACCTTCTCCCGTCAACGTAAAACAAGCCTTGTTGAACACCTATGAATCCAGCATATGGTTAAAAACCTAGCACATCCAACGCAAATATATAACTAGTCTAGTCCTTTTTTTAGTCCGTGGAAAAGGCCTATGCTGACAGTCTCTTTATAATTGCGCTGTAGGATTCCTTCAGCATTTTTGTGGGCTTTTGCTGACTGGATGGTCTAACGGAGAGAAACTTTGGCCACGATTTCCTTGCTGTGACTGCATCGCGGGAGAGAAAAACAAGTGGTGTGCCAGCCAGTGGGGGGGCGGGAAGTTGCTGTGTAAGTTATTCCAGTGCTGGATTTTCCCCGCCATTGTTTAAAGTAATTTCTCATCATCTATGCGAAGAATGTAAAGTGGAAAATTCAGGCCAAGTTGGAAATGCCACTTACCTGTGACAATACAGGTAAGTCTACCCTCTGTGTGAGGAACTGTTCCCAGATTTCGGGAAGGGAAAACAGGTAAATGTTCAGCTATGGCTGACGTTAAGCGCCTTGTTCCCAGTTCCTCATTGCAAACTTTTCTAAGCGAATTAATAAACGAAGGGATTTTTTTATATCAAGTCTTAATTGAGTGGATTCTCATTTAATAAGTTGCCTGCAGGAACCCCCAAGCATCTTACTCTTGCATCCCTTTGCTTTTATTTATGGCTTAAACAGAGGTAAAACCTTGAAGACGTTTGTAAGATCATACGCTGAGCTGACTGATAATCATCTTAACTACTGTAACACACCAACAGAAGCTGATTTAAGTTCCGAGTGGTTTAGGGTTTACTTTAGGTTTAACAAATGAATTGGCGGTTGTGCTGTAGTAACAAAAATAAACCCAGAATAGCTTTTTAAATACAACCGGTGGTTACGGGTATTCCATATTGTACTCAAGTCAGCACTCAGGTTGTTTTTTTTTCTAACTAACATTCATCTAAATCTCTTAATTTAACAAGAACCGGTTTTGGTGTCCTCAACTACATTTCTGTTGTTCCCCTTCTAGGTTGTGAATGTTTAGACCTATATTCAGCTACCCCTGGAGGAAACTGCCGCTTTCCATTCCTGGTTGTTTCCCTTTGTGTGTTCTAAAACTCTTCATAGTTTTCCTTAGTCCTACCTATTAATTCATACCATTTAACCGCACGCGGGGATGCATGACAGGCACGGCCGCATCGCGCTTTAGGAAGAAAGCGGTTGAGGGCGATGAGCGTTGGATTGCGGTCCAGCTAATCCCATTTTCTTACTCCGTTGCCCTGCCCACCAAAGAAGCTGGGGGCCACAGCTCTCCCCCAACCACCTTTTGAAACCCAGTCTCTGTGGGCGGGAGGGCAGCGCGGCGGGCACAAAGTGCAGGTTTAGCTGCTGGGATAGAAATTAAGCGTGGGACAGCTGCGGTTAACGAAGGGCGGGAAGAATCTTGCCTTTCATGCGTCGAGCCCTGCGAACGATCGTTCGAGCTGGTGCTGCGCAGCGTTACGCGCGTCCACCTGCGGCGTGCAGGGGTGCGTAACGGGAGAGGTGCGCTCGTAAAAGTCATAGAATCATAGAATCATTAAGGTTGGAAGAGACCTCCAAGATCATCGAGTCCAACCGTCAACCCAACACCCCCATGCCCACTAAACCATGTCCCTAAGCGCCTCATCTACACGTCTTTTAAATACTTCCA
>NW_008824186.1:8728528-8813140 GCF_000699105.1 Pygoscelis adeliae | reverse complement strand
AACCCTGAGCGGCTGCTCAAGTGCCCCAGTCCCCACGGGAGTGGGGCTCGTAGTCCCCTCAAGTTACCCTCTTCTTGCCTCTTCCTGCTCTGAGGCTGCTACTTATGACGAAAGTAGCAGCCTAGTCTTGTACGTGTGCTCTCCCAGGTGGGACTGCAGAGAAATTCTGCTGTTTCACAACCAAGGCAATAAGCCTTTCTTGCTATCGCAATTGCAGTTTCTTGTTGTTTCTTGTTAGCTGAGATTGGTCGGATGCTTGAGTTAAAACAGCAAGTTAGAAAATTCCGTTTAGGAAATGTTTTCCGCTTTGTTTCTTTTAAGCCATGTTGTGAATTACTGTCTCTCTCTATATATTTTTTTTTAAATGTTTTTCATAAGCTAAAATTTTCTTGTTGTCTCATCTCTTTGTCATTCAGGAGTACAGAAAAAATTACTCGTTTTCACAAAAACAGATTGGTTGAATTACTACTGTCAAAGCTGTTAGGCTGGCTAAGATGATTTTTATTAATCTGCCTTATATTTATTCTGGTCATGACTTGGTTTTGCTAAAAGGCAAAACTGTTTTACTCCGCTGACACCGTTGGGTGACTGAGGACTCCTGGAAGATGGAGAGGTTCCCAGGGAGATTCTTGTTGCTGTCCAGAATGGCTCTTGCTTTAACCACCAGACTAACAGCGCTCCTGCAGATTCCACATCACTGTGGGATGACCCTCTGGTCTTGAAAAGCTTCTCGCAAAGTTGTTTACCCCAGAAAATCATCTCATCCTGCTCATTATGGTTTTTTTTTTCCCTAGTTTCCCTGCTCAACAGTAGGTCATACAGACAGGAAAAAAAGTGAGTGTGGTTTGGGTTTTTTTTTGTTGGGTGGTGCTGGCTTTTTTCTTGTCAGTAGAAAAATTAACTGGACTTAAGGTTGAGAAGGATTTCAGCATCGTTTTACTACGAAACTGTCTTTTCAAGTCCACAGTCAGTCTTCTGGGTGGAAAAAACTCCATCCCAACGTGATTATGGTCTGCCACGCTGGACTCTTAGCTGCATATAGAAATATGCTTCAAGCATTATTAAGAGGGTCAAGAGCAGCAATGTGACTGTTTCACTGCAGTCTTATCGTAAGTGAAACTTGTTGCCTGGATGCCTTTAATTCTTTGGGACTTCCAGTCCCACTTGGGCTTTGAAGACAAACATGGAATCGTGCCTTCCTAGCACAAGTATGGCCCCTCTCTCCCTCTCTCCCCTCCATGTCTGCTTGATACCCAATCTCAATAGCCTACTCTCTGCAATAGCAGAGATTTTTTAGTAGTAGATATTATTGTTTGTAGTTCAGACTCGGTGTGCAGAAGTCTATCTAATAAAGCCTGCGTTGGAGTTGCCTACGTTAAAAAAAAAATAATCCTGACCTTCCTATCTCACTTACGGATTACAGTAATCGTGGAGGACTCGAGCCATCACTGCAGTCACATGGTGGGTTATGGCATGTGTCAGTACCTCAGTGAGAAGGAGGAAATTTGGGAGAGGAGGGGCAAAAGCCCCCTTAGTGCAGACAAATCTCTTGCAAGCTCATGAGAGGGAAGAAAGGAGCACAGTCTGGCTCCAGGGTTATTGGGGAATTGCTGTTAAAGAAAAAGCTTTCGAGACCTAAATGGTCTCTCTTTTTGTTAGGTGCATTTGTAGCTGTAAGAAATAGGGAGACCTGTTGAATGGTGTAGAGGGGAGAAAGGAGACCCATCTACAGCCTGTCGGGGCTCAAACCTCAGTTCTCAGAATAAAAATCCTGTTCTCAGAATAAAAATCCTCTCTCGGAAAGTGCAAAGTTACTTTTCTCTCTTCTCTTTCACTGGTTTTCCTGGCGAATGCCTTCAGTTCCATACCGAATCAAGTCTTGAAACCTTGATTCCTCGCCCTGTATTTTGCTAGTTCCATGTAGCTTTTAAATAGAATAAACATGTAACATTTGTTTATGCCTTCAAATTAGGTAAGAAGCATGATCAAGATGAACTGCATCCTGTTAACCGCCTGCGTTGTTCTGGTTGCTTTTTGTAGTTGCGGTGAGTACAGGGGACGTACTTTCCTGATGCAATGTCATGACAGGGGCTGAGGAAATAACGGAAAAAATGTTGGAGAAGGCAAAATAACAAAAAAGGCCTGCATTATTTAATACCACTTTGGGGAATGGCAGTAACCACTGAAGTAGGGCTTACTTTCTGTTGCTGATTGTCTTTGGTCAGAAGAGGGAATTGGGGGCAGAATATGGTGCTGCTTAATATGGCAACAGTCTGTTGTGTTTTGCTGCTAGAAGATCGGGTTCCTGTTGTGTAAATTGGAAACTAGGTGTATAGCACGAGAGAGAAATGAGGTGAAATAAAAAAGGGATAGAATAAAATTCTGCTAAAAGTGTCTCTTCTTGTCTGTCCTTCTGGAAACGGCAATCTCTAAGAGTAGGTGAAAGACGCAAACATTTAATATATTATTCTGCAGGGACGTAAAGGTGAGTGTTTTTAAAAATGACATTAAGTCCATGCTTCAAAATCTTCCTTTCAAAATTGCCAGTCTCAGTTTGGACACTGACAAATTTTAGCTTGAGTCTAATAACCAGGCATATGTTTTGGGACAGTTAGATGCAGGTAGTAATTCTTCTTTTTTTCCTTTTTAATGCTGCTACTGTTTCAGTACTTTATTATTCAGTAAAGATAAATCTCTGTCTTCTTAGGTTATACCCTAAGGTGTTACCACTGTGAGAACAGCCCTTCCTTGTGCAAGACCAATAGCACTTGCTTAGCAACTGAAGATACTTGCTTGCAGATGAAATTTGGTATGTATACTGTCCTACAGACCTAAAATAAACACGGTTGTATCAGTTTTCATTGCCTATACACTTCTAATCTGGCCTCAGCATGGATTTCTTAGCCTCACTCAAAAGAAGGTTGTGAATACTTTGGAAGGTCATACTTAGAGTAAATTGATGTATTTTGACTTCCAAGCAACTGATAATGATGATTTACATAGCTGATTTATACTTGTACAAGCATATACACAGATATCTGTATATCCAGATTTAAAAAAAAAAAACCAACAAAAAACCTACCACCTAAGAGAGCTGGAAAAAAATAGGAGACAGCAATGACTTTAAGATACAAAACCTTTGCCCTGAATTTGTTACACTTTAAAAACAGATCAAGCATGTGTAACCCGCAAAATAAACCTGCAGATGAAAACTTAGTTGTTTATGAATTGACGCTATTAAAGTAAATTATCTTATCCTGAGGGTGAAGTCACCTGCATCTCAGGAAGGATGGTCAAGGATATTCAGAGCACAGAGTTACTGTTCTAGTTGTTAAATAACATTTAAGTAACCCTTTTACTATGAGTGACAGGAGTTTCATTGGAAAAGCAGAAGTACTGGGTCAACTGAAATCATCTCCTGCTTTCCTAGCTGGTTCCCTCTGCCCTAGAAAGACCGTTGGGCTGGCTTTGGACAGCGGGAACCAGGACGGGATGGGACGGGACTGCTCTGTTCCTTGGGATGGTCCCTGCTAAAGCTCTTGACTTGGCATGGAGGAAGGAAAGCTGCTAACGCCGTTGGACCAGCTATGCTGCTTGCGTCCTAAGGAATTTTCTCTTTTGCTATTTCCCTTGAGCCTAAACCTTCCTGAGCGCAAACTGTAGGCTTTCTAGCATGCAGCCTACGGCGGTTGTCCTTTGTCAGAGTCAGGAGTCGAGTACTTGAGGTGTCAAGCTAGGGAAGATGGAAGAGAAGTTGTTTGATCTCTGGTGTCCAGGGGAATGAGCGAGAAAAGGGGAGGACTCTTCCGCTCTTCAAGTTCTGTCTTCTGCATGTTGCTTCTGGAAATGAAGCCGGTCAGATCCAACGGGACTTGTCTTCAGCACAAAAACTAGCTTGAGTTACTGGAACAACTGAGCTTCGTGGAGGGAGAATGCCCGTGCTGTAGGACAATGCAAGAGCAAAGCAAGTTGAGCTAGATGGTGATGCACTGTCTTTCTCTGTCAGGAGCCTCAGAGCAGGTACCACTCCAGCTCTGCCCTGTATCTCCCAGTGGGTCATTTGGACTGAATTGGAAGCACTGGTTAGCTTGAGCTGGAAATTTTTCTTAACCTATGGCTGAGAGCTACAGGAGAGTGCTGTGGAGGCAGGACCATGGCTTGCTATCACTATTCGCACTACTAAATTCCTAGTGAAGGCAAATTTGGAAACCTCTGAACACTTGAAAAGAAGCTGAAAAAGCAAGTGCGTGGCAGTCTAGGCAGTGATTCTCTCTCTGTACCAAAAATGATACTACTTTCAATATTCTCTTAATCTGTTTTTTGGGTTTTTTTTTTTAGGTAAATTGAGAACTTCCTCCTGCTGGAAGGCATCCCAGTGCAGTGTGAATGATATTGCTGAATTCTTCCAGTTGGATAATTTTGAATTCTTTTGCTGCCAACACGACTTGTGCAATGAGAGCGCAATTACTGGGGTTAACAAAGCAGCCTTCAGTATTGCCTCTGTAATGACCATGTTATGGATGGTTCTGTAATAATCCTGATTTGTATGCCGTACTTTCAAGCTGAAATTATACAAAATCATTAACTCTTTTCTGAATTGTACTTCTCACATTTGTAGTTCCTAACTGTGGGCTGAAACGTTACCTTTTACTTTTAAATTCCGTTTCCTAAGGTTCCATCTGTTAAATCACTGTTGCCATTCATGGGAAGGAGACGTATATTGTTATCAGTTATAGGGAATTCGGGTATTTTGGCCTGCCGTATTCATGGGGAAAATAACTTGTTATGAAGTAGCGTTATCTTTGTGGAGAACCTGGGCAAACTTCAGTGGGTGATGTGAAAGGAAAAGACTACTATAGGTTTTATGCTGCAAAACACTCGTTTCTCACCGTCCCATAAATTGCAATTAATTTTGGTTGGGATTTCTGGGTTTTTGTGTTTGGGGTTTGTTTTTTTTTTTGGATGCTACCTTGTCATACCCCAAGCAGTGGATTTGCCCTCAACACCAGAAGTGTTGGATCGTGAGTATAAACTTGCTGCAGTCTTCATAAGGAGTATGGAAATACTTAGTGTCAAGCGATGTAGACTCTGTTCCCATCACTGTAACTTTTTTTTTTCTTTATACAAATGAATTATATAACCTTGTAGGCACTGTTATTTTGGGAGAAAGCATCTACGTTTCTTAAACCAAAACCAAAACAATGCTATAAGTGAGAAACACTTTTCCCTCTTTTTATATTTCTGCGAGCATGCAGACAACACATGCTAACTTCTTTTTTTTTTCCTTATACTTTATCCATGTCTAGGATTTTAACTAAGCATGTGCTTTGCACTGAGTATTTACTGGTATACTGAAAATTGTTTATGGAATGCTAAGGAATTGAAATGGCACATCCAGTTTATTTTCCGGCATAGTTAGCTTTTGGTTTTTTGTTGGGAACAGTGACATGTAAACTTAACCCTTCAAGCTTCTACCTAAGAGTATTAAACAAAACCTCGCAGAACTTTATATTTTGCCTTTTATGCGACTCTATAAATGCCAATACAAAATATACATGTATCTATATAGCATGAATAAAACCCACTCAGTTTGTATGTATAAGAGGTCTGAAGCTGAAATACTCTGTACATTGCTCTGCCTCAGTGGTGGAGACAGACCTTTGATACTTCTCCAGTACTTGGGGACCCTCTCAGTCAGGTACAATGTCAAATTCTCCTTTTCCTCTTCTGGAGCTCTTGGCGTGTCCCTGC
The DNA here is from genome assembly GCF_000699105.1 of Pygoscelis adeliae. Classification (NCBI taxonomy): domain Eukaryota; kingdom Metazoa; phylum Chordata; class Aves; order Sphenisciformes; family Spheniscidae; genus Pygoscelis; species Pygoscelis adeliae. Next base: position 8,807,389 of record NW_008824186.1, on the reverse strand, counting down.
AAGAGTCGTGGTCCATTGCCAATGGCGTATTCTATTCCTGAGGACCCTCGCTTGTGCTGTGCAGGGTGCCAGTGACACCAGTTCACCCAGTCATTACAAGGGTGTTACTCCAAATCCATGATGTATTCTGCAATGTATCTTTTGGTTAAGCGTATCTTAGCTATGAAAGCATTCTGGGATCTCTCTGATCACTCGAAATATGGAAGTCGTCCTGTCTTTGATTAATAAAAATGTCGAAAATGTGGAGAGTGTGGTTATTTATCGGCGCGGTATTTACAGCTGGATGTAAATAGTTGTTTCTGTGTGAGATGCATCTTTGCTTCCTACCCAGAGACTCTCAACATGTTGCAAGTAGACTTCCCTCACTTCTTCTCTGGAGATGGGTGCTACGTCTAGTCGGTTAGTTTTGGCAGAGTGGTTATTTGCTTTGGGGAGCTGTTTGATAGGACAAGGGGTAATGGTTTTAAACTAAAAGAGGGTAGATGCAGACTAGATCTAAGGAAGAAATTGTTTACACTGAGGGTGGTGAAGCACTGGCCCAGGTTGCCCAGAGAGGTGGTGGATGCCCCATCCCTGGAGACATTCAAGATCAGGTTGGACGGGGCTCTGAGCACCCTGATCTAGTTGAAGATGTCCCTGCCCACGGCAGGGGGGATGGACTAGATGACCTCTAAAGATGACCTTTAGAGGTCAACCAAACTATTCTGTGGGGTTGACCTTTAGAGGTCAACCAAACTACTTCCAACCCAAACTATTCTGTGCTTGGAAATGAGGAGAGTTAGTGCTCTTTCTCTAGATGAACTAACAGTGATGTGGCACTGGGGGTGAAGCAGTAGAATATGTGGTCCTTCGATCTCTTCTACTTGAGAATTGTCTCATTGGAGAAACAAACATGCCATGATTTGGGGAAAAAAGAGTTCTCCCTGCGTGACTGCTTTAACAGCTGAAGCATGGCATGTAACGTGCTTACTGTGATTGCTCTCGGAGTAATCCTGTCTGCGGTTTTCCACTAGTGCATGTTTTTATTCTCCTACATGCTGACCAGATTTCTTTGTGGAAGTATTGGTTGTTTCTTCTCCTCCCTCACTGCCCCCCCCCCCCCTTAGTTCTTAGTTTAACTAACTTCTAATACCTGTTTCAGGAGGGAAAACAGTTACATGTGATACTCCCCAAGTTGTAAATGATCTTAATAGAAACTGTTGGCTTGAAGTGTGTGGCTAAGTTGAATAGAAAGCATTTTAGTTGATATTTGTGTAAGCCAGACAACTGGAAAACAGTATTTTCCTCCTCTCTCACAGGCTAATTATACTTTGAACCTTTTGATGTGCAGTCTCAATCCAACAGGTACTAGAAATGGTGATTTGATGTTGTACTAGAAAGAAGAAAACAGCCCTTGATTTCCCACTCTTGTCCTTCCATCTTTTTATTTCCCATCTGGTTAACAAAAGCAGACACTTAAAAGCCGGTAATTTCTGCACAGTGACATTTTCCACTGATGCACCACCATTTGTCAAGCTCTTGCTCATTTTAGATGAAAAAGTGGTATTAAAGCACTGACTCAATATACAGTTGGAGGAAGGTTTGTAGCAGAGAAGGAGTCTCGTGTTAGACGAGCTGATAGATCCTGTACGCTTAAACCATCTTGGTTGCAGCATTTTTGCTCTACTATGTTGTCAATGTCTCTCTTTTGACGGTTGGCATTTCTAAACCTGTTTGATTGCCGTACGGTCTGCATATGTAAAATATTCTTTTTTTTTTTTATAAGGGCAAAAAGAAGGTCTGTATTTTGTCTGTCTGATAATAGTTTGAACAATCATTTTTAATATTTGTTTTTTGATAGCCTTGAACACTTTCTTGTCTAATCTATCATATTACTCCTTCCTCTTCTAGAAGCAGCTTGAGCAACGAGTCCTTGTGTTTTGCGCTCTTAGAAGGCCACTTCTTCTATAAAGATCAACAGGCACATTGTTTAATTCTTGTGGTGAGAATGCATGTAGCAAAGTGAGAGAATTTGCTATGATGGCAAACAACTTTTAAAAAAATTACTAGATTTCAAGTGGAAAGTATGCCTTTTGTCCCTCTCCTGGGAAAGGTAGATTAGTTACACAGGCTGATTCTTATCTCATGCCGTTTACAAGCTAAATGGTGATGCAGGGTTTCACATTTTGATATATATTTGCGTCTTCTAAGCCTGCGTGGTCTGGCTGGTGAGCTCTCTCCTGCAGAAGGAGTTGCTGAACAGTGACTGCTGCTTGAACGTTGGCACTTCTCCCACTGCTGCTGTATTACGTCCAGATTTGATGGCCAGCCCTCAAAGGCGGGTAACCAGAGCCATCAAAACCTTCGCTCAAATACAATTCCATTTAGTGATAGTAAGACAATATGGTACAGGGTGCCAGTGATCGATTCTGCATACAAGTATCGCATCAGTGCAAGTAATTGGTTTTGCTTTAGGTTTGCATACGCTTTATAGACAGCTCCATCTTTGCTCTGAGCTACAGAGCAAACAACCCTCATTAGGCTGTTACAAAATTTTCTGTAGCAGTAATTGGTCATCTGTGTGTGTAGCCTTGGCACAGTCTTGTGACTGTTCACTTTTACATATGTCCCTATTCTTAAGTCAATGATTTTTTCACTCTATGTAACAGTACAGTTAATGTGTATGATAATTTCTTGACTCTTATTTATATCTAATTATGGCACTGTTATTGGATGGACTGGAATTTAGCTCTCTTCTGGTTGTAACGGCTAATTACAAGGAACTGAAGGGCTGGTGGGCAGCCACAGAATAACAGAATGGCTGAGGCTGGAAGGGACCTCTGGAGGTATCTGGTCCAACCCCCCTGCTCAAGCAGGGCCACCTAAAGCCAATTGTCCAGGACCGTGTCCAGACGGCTTCTGAATATCCCCAAGGATGGAGGCTCCACCACCTCTCTGGTGGAGGCACTCCTGTGCCAGTGCTCGGTCGCCCTCACACTGAAAAAGTGTTTCCTGATGTTCAGAGGGAACCTCCCGTGTTTCAGTGTGTGCCCATTGCCTCTGGACCTGTTGCTGGGCACCACTGAAAAGAGCCTGACTCCGTCCTCTTTGCACCCTCCCTTCAGGTATTTATATACATCGATAAGGTTCTCCCTGAACCTTCTCTAGGATGAACAGTCCCAGCTTTCTCAGCCTTTCCTCATAGGAGATACTCCCATCCCTTCATCATCTTGGTAGCCCTTTGCTGTACTCTCTCCAGTATGTCCGTGTCTGTCTTGTACTGGGGCGGCCAGAACTGGACACAGTACCCCAGTGGCCTCACCAGTGCTGAGCAAAGGGGAAGGCTCACCTCCCCTGACCTGCTGGCAATGCTTTGCCTAACGCAGCCCAGGATACCATTTGCCTTCTTTGCAGTAAGGGCACGTTGCTGGCTCACATTCAACTTGGTGTCCACCGGGACCCTCAAGTCCCCTTCTGCAAAGCTGCTTTCCAACTGGTCAGCCCCCAGCATCTACTGGTGCCTGGGGTTATTCCCAGTCTTTGGGGTGGGTGTCACAAAATGCGGCTTGGAACCCCAGGGATTCCTAAGTTTAGGCCATCCTCACCTGCAAGTGCAGGTGCCAGGCATTTTGTGTGGTTTAGCTGTGTCCTGTAAGATACAGGACAATGCAAAATATATTTAGGGTGAACTGCAGTGCAAAATGTGCCTATTGCTCTCTGCAGTGAGTGCTGGGTAACTTGCCACTATTGGCTGGGGGTTTTTTGGCTTTGTTTTGTAATTATCTAAATGGTTTGCTCTAAAGTAGTGGCATGACTGAAATGTCATCCTTAGCTGTTTACCTCTCAGCACGCTTTTTTTGCCTATACACATCATTTATATACTAGTGGCCATCTAACCATCAAAGAGTATTCTTCCCTGCATCTCCTTCTTAATATTCATTGCTCTCATAACCACTAGTCCCTTTTCTGGGGCACAAGTTCACAAAGGAGTTATTTTTCCCTTTCGGCATATGAAGAAGGAGCCAGAAAATGGAAGCTGCAGTAGCAGCAAGCGGTGTGTGCAGGAATTCATTCCTGTGATCTGTCTTTGCCATTAATTCCTCCTTTGATCCCTCCTCCTACTTTCTGCCTTCTGCGTGGTGGTGACTAGCTGTCCTTTGACTTGAACTTGGGCATGGAGAGCATGGAAGCCCCATAGTACTGGTGGGAAGGTGGGGCTGGTATACCTGGTTGGTAGGGATTTTGCTTTATCCTGTCTGAAGTCCTTCTCTAGTTTTACCATCATTTGTCAAAGATGAGGTGGGATGTCTCCGTGCTATTTCAGGATGCAGGAAATTGTGAAAAGAAGCAGATGCATGGGAAAAAACTGATAGGCAGAGCAAGCAATTTCCTCCCACTGCTTGTTGGAGTGAGAGGAATGAGGAGGCTGACCAGCGAGGAGCTTTTATTTTGAAAAAAGGAGGAGGAATTGCAAAAATAATAAAGTAGTCGCAACAGAGAACAGCACATTAAGTAACTTGCTATTGCGCTAACTGGGACATCTGGACACTGCTGTTATATAAATATTAAATGCATTTAATAACAGCAGTGTTCTTCCAGCTGGAAGAGAGTTTAATGTGTCTGAATCTCTGTGTGTCTCCGAGGCGCTTGCATCTCGCTGATAAATACAGTCAGTCCTAGGGCTGGCATCATAACAGGGAAGTTAGGCTGCAAGCTAGGCCTAAACATCCAAGCCAGCGTTATCTGTAAGATGCCTGCGTGTGTTCAGGCAGAAACTAGTACACCGCGCTTTCTGACTCGATAACACAATGTTAATATTGCACTAACAGGACGGTGATAACAGCATTCTGCATTTTAGAGAGGGAGAAGAGAACAGCTAATTTGGCTGTGGGGTCCCCAGAAGAGGTAGGTTGTCATTTCCACTCCCATCTTTCCAAGCATAATTTATACATTGGGATAAAATAAAGACCTGCAGATGATCTTATCTTTATGTGTTTATATGCTGCATTGATTATTACAGTATGACAACTTATAGCATAGGAAAAACTGTTCTGGAGCCTAGAAAAGTGAAAGCTTAAAAATGCTTTTGGTTTCTTTCACTTAAGTGGAACGAATAAAAAAAATGTTTGGAGCAAAGTTTCAGAAAATAAAGTTTTCTGAAATGAGAAACTAATTCTGAAGAGTCAATTAAGACGATGATACAGGTGTAAACATGAAGCAACAGGGACCTAAATACAGAGTGTTCCCCCAGGCAACACTGATACGCACATCCCCATGTATGAGAGCTGAAAATTCTGTAATTAGAATCATAGAATCATAGAATGATTAAGGTCGGAAAAGACCTCTAAGATCATCGAGTCCAACCATCGACCCAACACCCCCATGCCCACTAAACCATGTCCCTCAGCGCCTCATCTACACATCTTTTAAATACTTCCAGGGATGGTGACTCAACCACTGCCCTGGGCAGCCTGGTCCAGTGTTTAACCACTCTTTCAGTAAAGAAATTTTTCCTCACATCCAATCTAAACCTCCCCTGGCACAACTTGAGGCCATTTCCTCTCGTCCTATCGCTTGTTCCTTGGGAGAAGAGACCGACCCCCACCTCGCTACAACCTCCTCTCAGGTAGTTGTAGAGAGCGATGAGGTCTCCCCTCAGCCTCCTTTTCTCCAGGCTAAACAACCCCAGCTCCCTCAGCCGCTCCTCATCAGACTTGTTCTCCAGACCCCTCACCAGCCTCGTTGCCCTTCTCTGGACACGCTCCAGCACCTCAACGTCCTTCTTGTAGTGAGGGGCCCAAAACTGAACACAGTATTCGAGGTGCGGCCTCACCAGTGCCGAGTACAGGGGCACGATCACTTCCCTGCTCCTGCTGGCCACACTATTTCTGATACAGGCCAGGATGCCGTTGGCCTTCTTGGCCGACTGGGCACACTGCCGGCTCATGTTCAGCCGGCTGTCGACCAGCAATAATTCTTGCTCCCTGCAGAGACTACAGGGCAGGCTCTGCTCCGAGACCTCTCTTTCTTTAAATGCAAGCTGCCTATATTGACGTCTTTTTGCATATACCTTCTGCTTCTGCTGCTCTTGGTTTTACCTCAAAGCCCCAGATGTTTGTTTAGCTATGGATGAGGATGGCCGTGCTCTAACAACGGCTGTTAGCAGAATTCCAATATTGTGGATACAGTGCAGAAAAATCTCTGCTCAGAAATGAAGGAGGAGGAAAAATTACCTGAATATAGATGGACTTAATGTTTTGGACTATTGCATCTGAACCAGCCCTCCTGCACATGAAAATGTCTGCAGATGATCCAATGTTGGTTCTATTTAAGTGCTTAGGAGCCTTGCATTGACTTAGATGCTCCCAGGATTCAGATCCCAGCACTGTTCTGGGTCTAGCTGAGTTACTCATGGCACGCTACTGCTGTTCAGGAATAGTAACTTCACCGTTCCTCACTGCACAGGGTTGGTTTGATGCTCGATTCAATTTAAAACAGCCACTTACAGCACTTTGGTGGCACATTCATTCCCGTTTCCTCCTTTCTGACACCTATTCAGACATGCTACTTTGGGGCAGGTTTGGAGAAAGACAAACAAGGCTACGGAGATACTGCAGGATGGGGCTAAAATCCTGAAGGTTACAGGTTCAGTAGCTGGAGGCTGTGGTCAGATGCACTCTGGCGTTTGTTTTGGAGACCGCTGCAAACCTAAATTGACTGAAGCAAGAAATAGTGCAAACGTGACTGTCTGCCTTGTGCTCTGCTGGATGAGGACTAATTGGTGAGTGTAGTAATGAGAATACTGGCTTAAAAGTTTCCGTTGCTTTTTAAAGATCCAAGTTTCCTTTGGGTTTCATTAAAATGCACAATATTTTCGAATCACTAGCTAGCCCAACAGTGTTTTGAGGGTGCGACACGGTGCTTTTTTCCCCATTTGTATGGTTCCCGAAGCAGCCGTTATTCTCATGAGCACTCTGCGCCGCATTCGAGCCCCCAGTGCTGCAGTTCATTTCACGCTCATACTCCTGTTTCCAGAGGTGCTAATGTCGTCCAGAGAACTTCAGGTACCCATCAGCAGCAGCTCTCATACGACTAAATGGTCAAGGCATGGACGAGAACACGCACAACGCAGTATAATCATTTAGCCTGCACCCAAAACAAATGAAGAGAGAGTCCGCAGTGTTGCACAAGGAAAACATCAAAGTGATTAAAATAAAAAACACATCTTGAAATCTAATCACTTTTAAAGCCTGATGGGTTACTTCCTTCCTGTTCCCAGTCATTTTACTGTTGTAGTCTCCTGTAAATTAAGGCTTATTCTCTGTTCCGTGTACTATGGGATGAACTGATGCTTATCCGGGAAATGCTGGGGCTGTAGCTGGGACGCACAAGAAACCAGACAGTGCCAGACACTGCTAGAGAGCTGCAGGCTGCACACAGGAAAAATGACTATCTGAACTATTACAGAAGGCAAAATACAAAAGCTGCTGCTGTCAGACACAACGTACAGCTTGCTTTTGTACTTAGGAGTATGTTCTACCCCATAGAAAGCTGGAGGTGGTTTTCTTTTTTCCACTTAGAAAAAGGACTTTCAATCCGTTCCTCTCCCTGAAAACAAGAGCAATAGAACTATTGCTAATTTTCTAATGAAAATTCCCTTCCCTAACTATAGAGGAACCAGTCTTTATAGTATGAAAGTGTTTTAACTTTGTTAATATATTAGTTCACATTGTACACTGTAATGTAATGAGGTAGCGGAATTTTACTGGAGACTTTGGAATTGTTCATGCTCAAGTATAACAAACTAAAGGACAGCCCAGCCCTGGAAAGAAGGACTTTGCTTCTTGGAAGCTTAAAGCTGTCTGTGAAGGACAAAAGATACCCCTGAACAACCAAGATAATGCCAGCATCGGGTTGTACGTGAACATCTGAAGGGTATAAGGACCCCGTGTAAAACCACATTCGGGGTGCCCCAGTTTGGCCGGGACACCTCACGCACATCAACTCTTCACTCTTGGATTTCTCTGCGTTGCGTCCCAGCCTCTCTCCTTGGTCGGCGCGGGCCAGTTGCGAATTTTCGTGATGCTATGTGCACCTATACCCTTACTGACCTTGAAGAGCTCCGCCGAATGAAATTCCTTCTCTCTACAGGAAATTTATCAGAAGGCTTCACTTCTCCCTAACGTTTAACTTCATCTTCCTTGCTGAAATTTAGGTCCGTTACGATCACAGTCAGTACATGCAAAAGACGTTCTGGTCCTTTTTGCAGGGTCACCTTTCCCCCCCGTAGGAATTCTTCATCAGGCTGGGGAAGTACCACCAGCTCATTCAGCCTTTCCTCGATCATTCTGCTCTCTTCCACTGAATAATTACCTTCATCTCGGTTTTTTTACTGTCTTGGGGGATCATTTTTTTCCCCTCGGGTAACGTTGTTTTCTGGTTTTACCTGCTTGCCGAGATGACATTTTGAACGCTTTGCGGCCCATCGTACTTTAGAACACCCCTAGGCTTTTGCTGGCGGCGTCGTGCACCTCCGGTCACAGGTTGGCGGTAGCACTGCACTGCAGAAGCGCCAGGCAGAAGGAACTGCGCCCGGCTGCTCTGATGGAAAGAGCTAATTCTCCGCGCCGCACATGCACCTGCGCTTGGCGGGGGGCTCTGCGCTCCGACTTTCTTTCTCCAGCGGTGCGCTGTTATAAAATAGTACTTCCCTTGCATGTTATTTTTAAGAGGAAAAAGTGGTCAGTGTTACTAAGAAATAGTGTTTATAATAGACACAAGTAATAGCTATATAAATGCGCTGTTATATTAACTTTACAGAGTGCTTGTGGTTTGATTAACACGGCTTCGGTGTCCGTGCTTCTTTTTCTCTATGTCGTATGTTTGTGCAGTTTTTATCCAAGAGCTTTTAAGTCCTAGATGGCACAGACCATTTGAAAACAAGTTTAGCTTATTCAGCAAAAGAACCAAAATCTTGGCAAGCCATCAAACAAGGGTAAAAGCAAAAACGTGCAGATACAAGAAGAAAATAATTATATTAAAATGATTTTCTTTCAGTGTGCATGTTTAAAGCGCAAAATTGTTCTAGGAAATGGATTTAAAATAATAAAACACCCAAGTTTTTACACACTTCTGCTGTTGTCTGCTTTTCAGCTGTAGTCTTGTGGAAGAGAGGAGAAAGGGGACTACCGTTACCTTCCTTGGTAGTCAGAGGAGCGGAGTTCTGCCTCAGCGTTTTCTCCCATCGTCTGTATTTCTGCAAGAGAAGGGAGAAGGGTCCTACCTTAATTGCTTCATAGTGAGAACTCAGATGAGTGCTCTTTGAAGCCATTTTTTATATCGGAACGATTTTGGAATAGATGGGAAAGTTAGACAAACGTGAGTGGTTCTGTGGGAGTCAGTTGACTGTTTCTCAGCCTGGGTAGTCATCCAAATAGGTATTTGTAACAAGGCGGTTCGATATTTTACCATGTAGATTGCTCACACTCAAGCTGTGGGACTTCTGTCACCGCTTCAGTATGAGCTGCTGCTGAAATCTGTCCTGTCTGCTGCTGTGTGCTCCCGAGTGCCCCTTGTGCTGGGCCCTGTGATATCTGACTCAAGGGGAGTAAGTAGGCTGGAAACTACCGAGATGAATAATGCATGCTTAGTTTTTTTAGCTGGATTTGGCTGCAGCTAGTGCTGGGACAACAGAATGGACAAGTATGAAGGCAAAGCTGCCAGTGGGATTTTTAATTTTTTTTGGTAACATCCTGTTGTGATAAGAGCCAAAACCTCAGTTGTACTTTGAGCATCAGAAATAACTTGTTTCATGAAATTAAGTGAGCCTCTGTTGTATCTTGTGGAATTTGTGAAAGGTTCGAGTATCCTGCCTGTTGTTCTTCAGTGAAGAAGAGATTAACGGAAATGAGCGTGTAGTGGATGACAAAGAATGGTTATCAACACAGTAGAATATGCGAGATGAAGAGCAGGATGAGGTACTGGCAGTGAGGAAGCAATGTGAAACCTTGAAAGTGAGGGTGAGCGGTTTGAACTTACAGGGGACAGATAAATAAAAAAAATGAGAAAAAAATTCAGAGAGGGTAGCCGCAGATAATTTGGACTCCCTGCTTCTCTTATGCTTGATGCCTGATAGTGCTATGTCCAGGAGATAGGCCGCCAAAGGAAGGAAAATGGTGATAGAAAACTTAATTGAATTGTGTTTACATGTACTGCAAGGAGAAGGGATCGAGTTGAGCGATCCAGCGTTCGGATTGCAGCTTCGTCAGTGCTTTAACTTGCTGTCTGTACCCCAGAAGAAAAGCAAAAAACATTATTGGTTGACTTGAAAGTTTGTTCAGTTTTGTTTCCCAGCTTGATTTGGAAAACTTGTCAATATTTAGTGTCCCTGATGTAAATAAAAACACATCAGAAAGTAGCAGTTAAGGTATTCGGGTAGGAATGCTGGCACATGAAGTGAGCAAAAGTGATTGCATCAGTCAGAGCTGGAAATGAGCTAAAATATTCATAAATTAAATACAAATGCACCACCACGTTACATCTAGTGAGTCATTTTGTCATCTGTGTACCTGGGTGACCCTTTTATGTATCTGTAAATGAGCTTTTCGCTGAGAACACATTTGATGTTACGGCTCTGGAGTAGTAAGTAAAAAGCTTCTCTCATAACAACTTCTGTAATTCCCATGGCTCGTTTGTTGATTTTAATGTTGGGAAAGATTCTTAGCAGAATCTGGTTTGGCCTTGTAGATAATGTAGGCCATAGATTGCAGTCTGTGATTCCTGGTTTTAGCTTTGAAACGATAAATGGCTTTAAAAGCAGCCTCTGCTGTCATTCAGCATGCTTTTTAAGATAAGCTATGTGCTAATGTTTATAATAAACTGCTTTTCAAATTCAGGACTGATCTGTGTATGCGTATTTCAAAAGTCTGTAATACAGGTTAGAAAGGACACATGATTTTCCTCTGGGTGTTGCTAGTTGAGAGTGAAAATTACTGAACATGCACAGCGGTGCAGCTTCTCTTTTCACTTCATCCTGCTATTGGGAATATTATTGGGAACAAGGTATGTTAGTCTGCTCTTAAGGTTATATCTCCAAGACACGATTTGGAATTTACTGCATGGGCTTTTATATATTTTGCCCGTTTTTTTGCTCAACCAAGTTTGTCACTGTTATTCAGTAAAGGTCTTAACCTTTGAGCTGCCTTGTACCTACTCGGTCTTTAGGATTTTGCTTTTTAAAACCTTGTTATGGCCTATACTTGTGTTTATTAGGAAGCTACGGCTTTCCGTGATCAGATACTGCAATTATGTATATGTCTGGTACTTTGGTGCCACTTGGAAATTTGTGGTACTTGATTGCGAGCAAAAGAAGCAAGGAACACTTGCCGTTCCTGGGGTTTCAGATCCAGGCATTTTATATGCTGACCAGTGACCTCAAGGGTTGCAATACTCGTTGTATTTTTCAGATATGCAGCAGTCACGCAGCAATTAATGCAGTTTGGTGTTCTTTAATGTTTTTAGTCTTTTTGTATGATTTTATAGAAATAGGCGTTAGTATAATCCCTGTTATAGTCTACTGGCAGGCAGTGTTTAAGGTCAGGTTAAATATTAGCAAACTATATGTGGCTCGTATCTTCTATTTATATGTGGAAGAAGCAACTCTGCTGAATAATATTTCATGGCATTTGCTTTTTAAAGACTACTTTGGATTATTTTTGATAGTATTGACATTTTACTGACTAGCAGTTTTTAGAAAAGGCATATTATGCATATTTTGTACATAATTTCATTATTTCTCAACAACTAGTAATGTGGTGGAGATCAGAGGTGCTGTCAGAATTGAACAAATTAGATTCAGGCGTTTTACAGTGAAATATGTAGAGAGAAGTATGAGTTAGTTACAGTTATCTGAGAGTCACTGATACTTACCGTGGTATTATTTCATTTATTTTTTCATAGCCATCGTGAAACTATGTGGAAATGGGGTAGTGGAGATGATTCTCCTTCCAAAACAGTAGTAAGTATTGAATTACTATTAAATAATATTTTCTTAAGAATTTCTGACTTAGTAAATCTTTAATTGATGATATGTTAATCGTATGTATTTGCTCTTTCGTAAATAATTTGCTTAACTAGTTTTACCATGACTCGGTTTCAGGACTCTAAAAGTCAGGTTGGGTTCTTGCTTCCTGTCTGCTTGGTATTTAATCTCTCGTGCGTAATACAGCTGCTCTATTCCTCTTCACTGTGCTTATCTTGCTTTAAGAAAACATCTGTAGGAATTATATAAGCTTTATCCCAAGTGTATTTTTTGTGTATAGTATGTTCAATATCAATATTTTGTTGCCACTAGGTTCAGTAACATTACTACTGGTTGTTACGATGCAAATCCAGTAAATGAGGAAATACAGTTTTAGATACCTAGATGCTTTGATGGTTTTGCTGTATCTCAAACAAATATTCCTAAACCAGTTTCTAAGATTTATCTGGTATAGGTACACACGGTATATGTAAGTTTTAGTATTGCACTCTTAAGGAGATTTGCTGAATGTGTTTAAAAAAACCCAGACAAACACCAACTGATGACTTTTTTGCAGAAGCAGTATTGTCTGCACCATTTTGTTTGTTCAAAGTATACTTAATGTCTGCAGGCTGCAGGCTCACAAGATGCAAGAAGCATGTCGGTGACAGATTTGACTGAACAGCTGACAAGTACTGAACAGCTGGTAACACAGCTAAAGGAGCTTGTCAGAGAGAAGGATGCTGAGCTTCGAAATAAAGATCTTCAGTTAAAGGTACTGCGTGTGTATTCTTGTCAAAAAGACTGGTTCAAAAAAAACCCCTTTAGTCCTGTTTATCATGAGCTGTTTTCGTAGCTACAGGCTTATATTCAGTTATAGCAACTCTAGAGACACAGGAAGCGTTGGTCACAATTAGCTGTTACGGTTTCTGGACGTTAACCGCTTTTTGCCAGTGTATTTTCTGTTCCAAAACTGTAACTGGGTTTGGCAATTACACAGGCAACATGTGTTCCTTGCATGAGCAGATGCACTTAATAATTGCAAGGGACAGACTGACTTCCCAAGAGCTAGAGGTGCACAGTCATGTTAGGCTAAATATGGGGAAAAACACCATCCAGATCATTACTGGACACTTAGTGAGATGCCAGCTTACCTCAGACTGAATTTCTGTAGATAATTTTTTATTTCTCTTTCCACTATATATGTCTTTTTGTTGTATAATGATCTTACTGTTAATGCTACTATTTATGCTCTGCTTTTGACTGACATTAAGAAGGACAGAACTAGAAAGAATTTATATCTAATATCCTGAAGACTTTTGAGGGTTTGTTGTTCTTTACTCTGTTTTTTAAACAGTCCTAAGGTTGATGTGTTCCTGCACGTTGTGGTTTGACTCTGGTCAGCCGCTAAGCACCACACAGCTGCTCGCTCACCCTCCCCACTGCAAGAGACTATTTTTATAAGTTTAAAAAAAAAATCTTCTGTGGATGCTAACAGCCAGGTGTTAAAATATTGAATTTTCTAAAACTCATTGTAAATTAACTTGTCTCTTTAAACAAAATGAAATATGCTTTTATGGTATTATGAAGGTGTCTTTCTTTTTGCATCCAAAAAAAACCCCTAACTCTTCTTGTTAAAAAATCAATTGTATTGATTTTTGTATTTGTATTGCTATCAAAAAAGCAGGAAAATTTCTAACATTATAATGCCCTGGATTCTATACAATAATAATAACCATGTGCAGAAAGTTTAAATAATGAAAGGAAGGTTGTTTCATATATGCAGACCTGTTGCATGTGACATTATAATGTCTCTTCAGGGGAAAGATTTTAGATTTCTCTCTCTCTCTTTTTTTTCTTCTTAATGGAAGAATTGAAGGATGCAGTTGTTCATGTAGCTAATTTAGTCCTTTGTGACTTTGATGTTTGTAGGAGGAGAAGGAATCTGCTGATGCCAAACTTTCCAAGTTGAAGCTGCAAAACAAAGCCAAGGTTGCATCATTAACCTCACAGTTGGAAGAACTGAAGAAACAGTTATCAGTATCAGGAGGCTTAGAGGCAAAAGCAGAACAAAAAAAGGTAAGTGTCCTTACATTTTAAAGCAGACATAATTTCTGTAAGGCTGTAGACAGTTTTGCGTGCTGGAGTCAAATGTGGAACCGAAGTTCAAATTTTGAGCTGAGTCAGATTAGGATCAGGGTAGACTGTGTGGGTGCTGGCAGTCCGTCTGTGTATTTCTATTTCATTCTTCTTTTATCTTTCTATAGAAATTTAGAAAATTGTACATTCCTTTCAGATTGTTTTAGTAAAAAAAATTCTTACTGATCTTCATCTTATTACCAGCTCAAACTTTTAACACACGTGAATCAGGAAGATAAGTTTTTGAGAAGAAATGGAAGCAAAACCTAACTTGTTACTTCAGTGTCCAAGATAAAAATGAAAATACAAAAATGTCCTTGGTAGCAAAATGTAAATTAAGCGTAGGAATGTCTCATTTAAGTGACCAGAGTTTTACTGTTAACAAAGATTCTCAGATCTGTTTGTAGTAGCGCAGTTGTGTGAGTAGACTTGTATTTCTTCAAAATAGCGTATTTTGACTTCATACAGCTTCTAAAATAACTTTAGTGAGGTTTTAATATTTCTAGGACATTTGCTTTTTAAAGGTATGCTGAAAGGGAACAGAAACAGATCAGTTTGTTGAAGTCCCTAGGTGTTCTCAAAGACACACGGTAGCTAATTATTTATGCTTTTGAGCTATTTTGCTAATAAAATGTATTCTTAGCAATTGCACTAGATTTCTTTCATAATGGCAAATAATTTCTATAACCCAGTAGTTATACCTACTGAAATTCTGATTGGAAACATTGTGCTTAGGAACAGTTCAGTTTACACTTGCAAACCGTGAGTAAAGCCCACTTTTTCTCACCAGTATTGTCTGAATAGGTAGAGGTACAGAAGTGAGGTGTTACCTATTTACGGAATGCAGAACTCCCTGTTTTTGCAGGCATCAAAAGATGGCGATCAGGAAAATGCTGCGGCAAATCGTGGGAAAATATTGGTACTGAGGAGGAGAATTGAAGAACTAGAATCCCAGATCACACAAAAAAATGAAGAGTTACAAAAAAAGGTGGTGTGTTACATGATGCCGAGTGTGCGGCTTTTCACATTTGTGGTATAGGATTATGTTTAAATATATTTATTTAACTATATTTATATATTTAACTATAAGTTACATTACTA
This sequence comes from Pygoscelis adeliae, assembly GCF_000699105.1. NCBI lineage: Eukaryota > Metazoa > Chordata > Aves > Sphenisciformes > Spheniscidae > Pygoscelis > Pygoscelis adeliae. Next base: position 8,792,151 of record NW_008824186.1, on the reverse strand, counting down.
AACAGGTATTCTGAGAGTTTTCTGTTGAGTAGACAGAGAAGTTTATATGCTACAACGTGCCCGAGCAAATGCAGCGAGAATTCTGTCACTGTCTTCAGTGAGCAGTGAATCCTCAAGCATTCTTGTGTAGTCGTTTGAAAATGAATGGAATAGGATACACAAATATGAACTTTGTGCATTAACGTTGTATTTAAATCTTGTATTTTGAACAAAAATGCTGCTTTGCTTCAATTTTTCTTGTTGCAAAAATAAGTCGTAACAGGAAGAAATGTAGGCAAGGGATGATTTCATGTTACGGTTTGTAGCTGTTCTGTGCAGTGATGTGTTTTGTGGACGTGACTGTTGACTGTGGCAAGTGGCAGGAATGTGAATGCTGCAGAATTTCAGAGAGAAAGGCTCAGTAATTAAAGATTACAATTAAAATTCAACCAGGTTATAAATTTGATTGTAATTTTTTCGTACCCTAAACCAGGCAATAAGGAAATAGTGCAAACCGTTCTTCTGTGCTGTAGATGGTGGAAGTACAGATTATAAGCAATGCTGTCTCTTCATTTTCAGAGTGTTGAACTGGAGACTCAGCGCTGTCGTGGAGCTGAAATGGATGTCATGCTGGCAGAGAAAGAAAAGAAGTTAGCTGAAAGAGATGCTTATATCATCGATTTACAGATAGCGTGTGGATCAAGTGGTGTTGCCAATGACATACCCTTGCCCAATGAAGAATTGAAGGTATATTAGCAGCTCAAATATAAAATCTCCATAGAGGTTTCAAGGAATCAACGAATTCTGATGCGTTATACGGTGGATCCTTCCCTGAAGCACAAATCCTCTGCAGTTATTCATGTGAATAAAAATTCTTTACTGATTATTTTCATTTATATTAGTAGATCTATATTTCTTTGCTACTTTTGTCAGTACCATTTATACATGTTAGTATCGACTTCAGAATCTGCTGACAAATTTCATTCAAATTAAAACCAAACCTGAATTTTGAGTTTAATGTTGTTTTATCTGAGGGAAGGGCTAGGAGGTGGCTTCATGATGATGGCTTTATCTTTTTTCTGGGTCCATTTTTTTAATTGTCTTTTGATTTGCATTCTAAAGAATCAGCTGGCCGTTAAAGAGTCATCACTACAAAGCATGCAGATTCTAGTTCAGAACCTTACCAAGAAGGTTGGAGACAGTGAAGAAAAATGTAGCTTATTCCAGGAACAGATTGAGAGTCTTAAAAATATTCAGAGCAAAGAAAGAGAGCGTTTCCAAGGAAAAGAAGCTACATATATGGAAAATGTAAGTAAACATGCTGTAAAAATATTTACATTCTTTGGTGGAAGAAGTGGCATCTTGGCTGTAGTGTTTCTATCTCAATAGTTAAGAAATGCCATTTTTAGTTTGGGATGATTCTTGAGTAAAGATCTATATGGTGATCAGATGAAATGAGAATAGTGAAGCACTAGATGGTTTGTGCTGCTGATAGCTGAAGTTGAAAGTTTTATGCAGGAAAGGAGTTTAAGGATGCAGCTGGTGTTTGGGCACGGAGGAACTAGTGTGTAACAGAGTGAAATGAGTTGTGCAGAATTCTAGTTGAAGAACCTCCAAACATCTCTTTCTCGTAGCACTACATTTGAAGGTGCAGAAATGCACACATGCAGTGGCTAGTTTTTGGATTATTGTAATCATTCTTGGCACAAATGTCTATTTGGCAGATTACTTTCACTTGTGCTGTGAGCTATCTGGCACACTTTTTACCATGAGAGCATAGAAAAAAATTATTTTCCTTCTGACTGAAAAATAGCTGAAGAAGTTTGGTATACGTAATGGGAAACTTGTCTAGAAGTTAGCAGCTGATTAACAGGCAAAGACAAGCAACAAGAAGTTGTTAAACAATACTTAAAAAAAAAAAAAAAAAAGGAACTAGGGAGCATGTTATCCAATCCTTGATGTTACCAGGCTCTTCCAACTCCCTTGGAAGCTAAATCTCAGATTTTAATGTGATGTCCTTGATCTCTCAGCGTTTGAGTTCTACCATGTATGAGACTATTAATCTCAGTATTCCCCACATCATTTGATGTCTGAGTTTATTTTATCTGTAACAAAAACGCTACTTTTGATGCTGAACATGACCGCACCTGTTCAGTAGCACACAGGGAATTAGTTTTGATACAGGAAAGAAAGAAAAAGGCAAACAGTTGAGACTGTAAAAGCCATTTAGGTGAGCACAGTGTCGTTACTCAGATACAAATCTGGGTAGGAATTTATGTGAATTTATTCAAAATAACTTTTGGAATCTCACTAATGATATCTCCAGTTCTTATAAAAATTGTAAGATGGCTAACAAAGACACGTTGGAGGTAGAATACAAGTATTTGAGGAGGAGGCAGCTACACTTCAAAGCTGCCGTTTGGGCTTAATTGGTAGAAACTTTCTAGAAATGAACATGATCATTGCAATCTTTTAGAAATTAGAAGTCTCAGAACAATGGCATCCAAAAAAGAAAGGTGAAGATCTGTGATCTTAAACAAAATTGAATGGTACCATGCTTCTCATTTAAAGTTTGTTATTGTGGAATTGAGACAAATTTTATGGAAGTTGGAGGTTTATCCGCATGCACCACTGATGTCAGTAATCACTGACGGATTAGTATATTTACTGTTAAGTAGAAGCAAAATTCAGACTTAAGATAGAATACATCATCTTGCTGTACCTTTAGTTAGACAATTCAGTGTACTTCTACTATACCTTTGTGACTGGTTTCATATTTACTTTCTATGTGTTTTTAGGTACGTGTGTTTCAAAATATTATCCAGGAAAAGGAAAAGGAACTGGAAGCACAGAGAGAAAAGCATGAGCAGGAGCTCTTTAAATTAGCTGCTAAATCTGATGCAAGTGCTGACCTGGAACAGGTACGTTGCTTTGGAAACTCAACAGCTTGCTTTGATTTAGTTGGACATGGGAATTTGGCATCATGTAATTACTAACCTCTGCAGCACAGTTCAGATGTCTGGTTGGGAAAATAAAGATAAGTCTTTTTCGTTCTCTTCTGAAAGTTTTAACTCCTTTATTGATGGCTTGATTTTTTTTTTTTTTTCCTTTTGCTAGCTACTAAAGGCCTTGAAACAGAAGCTCCATGAAAAGGAAGAAGTCATGCTGGGAAGGACACAGGTGATAGATGTCTTGCAAAAAGAACTGGATGCCAAGGACCAGCAATTGAAAGTAAGAAACAGCCTACATGCACAACTAAACTCAACAGGTCAATTACAAGTTCAAAAAGCTGTTTGGATGTGCACAAAAGATAATTTTGCATAACACACTTAGGCAGTTCTCTGGAAGGCTTTGACGTGCTAATAACGCAACCATAGTTGTGCAAACAAATGCTAATTCCAGTTAGGAAATTAACTTAAAGGAGAGGTCAAGTCCACAGAATATAAAACTGTCAACTCTTGCCTGTAGTTTGCCTTGATTCATTTTGGGAACTTGCCACGTAGGGAAGACTTTTTGCTGTCAAAAGATTTCAGCTTCTCTAGTTAGAGACTGGAGTGAGCCCCAAAACTGAGGGGGTGCTTTTTTTTTCCCCCCAAAGAGAGTGTTTTGCTAGTAGTGTGCCTTTCCTTTTGCTGTATTTCTCCTGATTGCAAAAGCAATACGTCATCAAGGTTCTTTGTGTTTAAGCACCTAGCATGAACTTTGCTTATAGCCTTTGAGTGCTGCTGCTTCAGTGTACAAAACAGTGTACAAAAAGGACGTTGCAGTCCCTCAGACAGGCTTTTGGGACACTGCTGAAACAGACACGTTATAGCCTGTCTGGGGTGCCAGGTCCAGCGTTTTAGCTATGCTATTTCCAACAAATTTTCCACTTATCAAGAGGGCTGCCAGAATCAAAATCTTACTAGAAATAGTTTCAGCTATGTACCCAGGTAGATGTCCTGCTCAGGTAGTTAAGATCCACGGTAGTTTCAGCCTGTTTCATTTGTCCTTCCCATTTGTTATGCCTCTGCCTTGTGCAGGGTTGTCATTTTTTTTTTTTGTTTGGGTTAGATGCATCTTCCTACACTGATGCTCTGCAAGAACAGATGGTACCTAGTTCTAGCACGTTGAGGGGACAGAAATGCACACCTTGAGGGTAGGGGGAAGGTTTGACTGTGACAACATGAACTTAAAGCACTTTAAACTGTAATGGAATCTCAGCTTTAGTATTAAAATAGCAGGAAGCCTTGCTTTATTTACATAAGCAGTTTTAACCGTATTTTGGAAATGTTCCTTCTGCTGTTTTGCACAACTTCTTTACCTGGACAGTTTGTATTCCTAGGTCTATGTATTATGAAAGTAGTTTTTTGAACAGCAGGTCTAATGTGAGTGGACTGCTCTGTTAGTGATCTGTAATCTTTTCTACCTCTTTTATGTATTAAAATAACTAATGTAAAGGCACTAAAAGTAGAGTAAGCACTAACAGAAAACCAGATAGCAACAAAATACTATAAAGAACAACTAGATCAGTTTGCCAACTTTAATTTTAATGGATGTAGGTGACAGAGCCTGGGTAGCATTGTAGTGAGCATTCTTAATCTTTGGGATCACTGTTGAAGAGATCTGCTTCTGTTTGTTTTTTGTTTTTTTTTTTAAATATTTCATAGAATCAAACATTCACTTTTTTATTCCATTTTCACCTATGGGAGAAGTTGCATGTAGTTTGCAGTCTAATAGTGATGCCATTTTGCTGAAGTCACCACTTCTGTCTTGGAAAGTTAGAGCTGAGTAGCTTTTGTAGTAGAGCCAGGTTACCAACAGTAATTGTTGATTATTATAAATTACAGAATTCTGATTGTAATGTGGAGAAATATGTGGGAATACAGATATTTGACAGTAGTACTGAAAATACTTTGCATTAAAATATAAAGTTGTTTTTTTTTTTTTTATACAGGAGATTAATGAAAACCTGAAACGTCTTCTGTCTGAAAAAGAAAACCTCCAGTCTAAACTGGATGCTGAGAAACATGTAATGAGAGCCCAGTTAAGAGACATGATGGAGAAACATGAGCTTGAAATGACAAAAGTTAGGGAGAAATATAATGCTGAACTGCATGAAATTCAAGAGAAACATGAAACTGAGCTGCAAGAGAAAGATCAGGCCCTGTTTCAGCTTAAGAAACAAGTGGCAGAATTAAGTGGTAGTGGACAGACTAACTCAAAAGAAGTTAGAGATCTGGAGTCTATAACCAAAGAGAAGATGAAAGATTTAGAAGGTATCCTGTTTAAACAGTTGTTACATATGAATGGTTCCTTTGCCCCGTACTGTTACATATTGTATGCCAATTTCCTACCTCTTGCAAGTAGAACTATGTTAAATTTGGTGGAAGAGTTATTGCCACACTAATTTAAAAGTATCTGTGCTCAAATACTATAATAATGAGGTTTATAGGAATACCAGGATAATCACGTGAGCTGTAAATCTCTCGCTACATTTCTTATTGTTATGTTTTTCTTTAAATGCAGTTGGCTTCTCTAAGAGTATAACTTCCAATTGCTAAAGGAATTAAACACAGGTCTTGTATTAATAATATTTCTAGGGTTTTAAATAATTTTTTGTCTCATTTCTTAGTACAAGTGAAATTGAAAACAGAAGAGGCCAGCAAATCTGAAGCAAAGTTTCTGAAAATGAAGGCTTGGTCTAAATCAAGAATCAAACAACTGGAGGATGAACTAAAAAATGTATGTGTAACATTATGTTTAATATTCCATGCCTGTCTTAAAATCTACTGTGCTAGGAGATTTGACTGAAAAAGGTAAAATATGGGGTAAATAGAATATTAAAATAATTTACTCCAAAGTATCTTTATATATGAATTAATGTATAAAAATTGAATGGACGTAAAATGTTGATACAGGATGAAGTTTCAACAAAAAATAGTACAAACTGGGGTTACCAGCATTCAGGAGTAAAGTTGTTAGAGATCAGCTAGTTTATTGCGCTTTCAAATATTAGAAAAACAGCTATTCTAAATATTATTAAAAAATCAGAAAAAAACCTTACATTGACTTTGCAGTGTTTCTGGTGTTTTGGTGCATTTGAAAAACTCATACCTATTTTTCTTTTAGTTTTCATCAAAGAATAATGATGTATCTGCCTTAAACAATCGTGTCTCAGAATTAGAAATTGAAAATGAAGAATTACAGTCAAAACTGCAATCGTTATATGAAATCAGAACTCAAAACGGTAAAAAAAAATAAAAATCTATTTTTCTTTTGCAGATGATTCAAAGTAAAGAGACAAAGATAAATGAACTTTCTCATTTTTGAAGCGTATCTTTGTTTTTAAACGGATTCTGAAATAACTTCATGCAACTTTGAACAATAGCGTACAGTACTTAAGTCAGAGTTACAGCTCAGCAGTTTCTTCCCTAAATCTACTTGTGCATAATACTTGTTGCGTTTTGGCTTAGGCAGGGTATGTGTAAACTTTCCCAGGAAGTGGAGGAGGCACCTTCTTAAGAAGAAAAATGAGTCCAAACAAATTTATCAGAGTCTATACAATAAACTTTTGAGAGCAGTGAATTTCAAGTAAATTAAGAGTTATCTCAAGTTTTTTTTCTTCTGTAAGGATTTGAGGGAGAATTTTTGCTTAAATCTCAGGTAGTTTAGAGTTCTGAGAGATTTTTCTGTTTCACCTTGCGTTATTTCCTCTGACATCCTTTCTGCAAATGAAAAAAGGTGGAATCTTCAGTTCATCAGTCTAAATTGTTAGCAGGTTAGATTTAAAGCACTCATCAATATTTAATAAGTCAATTTCATGGGTACATGGACAACACAGCCCAACAGAGGTCTTCTAACTGAAATGAATTATCATCTGAATTTTCATTTTGAGTCTTTCTTTTAAATTTGTATTGATCTTCCTATTAATATTTTGTCCTAATGAGCCAAATTTTTTATGTTTTTATAGAAGAATTGCTGACTAAGCTGGAAGTCTATGAAGAGCAGCAAAGGAAATTGCAAGCTGATCTTGACCAAGTTACAAAAAGGGCAGCTTCACAGGTTAGCTTTGAAATTTATTTGTATGAGTTACTGATTAACTCAAACAGTGCTAATTAGACTTTGAAAAGTGCGTTAGCTGAATTTTGGAGCTGAAGATTAATTTAGTGATATATGGAATTGTCAGCGTCAGTAGCTGTTCAGTGGGATAACAAGCTGACAGGTTTTGAATTACTTAAAAAGATTGCTTTCTACTTACTTTTCCACAGACCTTAAATCATATTTTTCCAAGCAGTTTACTGTTTATTTAGTTACACTTAAGATGAGTCATCAAAGTGTGGCTGTTATTTTGTATGCAATGCAAATAGCTTTCAGAAGGAAGTAATAGCTGTGACCTTGTCAAATGTACAGGTCTGGATAACAAAGAAAATTCTGCTAAAGGGCTTCAGATGGATTAACAGTATACCTTAGTCATGGCAACTTTGTACAGCCCTAGCAGCGGAGCCAGTTTGAAACAGTTAATTATATTTTGCTAATAAAGAATTATTTTTTCTAAATTTTGTGGAGAAGGTGGGTTTTTTTGGTAAAATCTTGAAATAGTTTTTGTTTTGATGGGAAGGCAGAAACAGTTTTATTCTGTTCATGGAAAAAAGGTTCATAGAGATTTGTTATCCCACATAAAGACCATTGAATATTGTTTTACTTTGAAATGTTGCTAAGATGAAAATGTGCAACAAAGAGATATTTTGGTTAAAAAAGCCATTTTTCATTTAAAAATAATTCAGGTTAGAAGTGCAACTGGCAGTAGCATTTTTGATGTTTTACGAAGTGGTGAGGCTTGATTTTACATAATCTACAATAGCAATTATCATCACTTTCATAGATTTTTATTTATGCAAAGTGGTGAATTATAGTGGCTTGCTTTCTCTGTGAATGGTTTGCCAACTTAAAATGTTATTTACATTTGCAGTGGGATTTGGTAAATATATTTTCATGCGCAATTTCTCTTGTTAGGCCAGTGAATCAGGTAGTGTGGATGAATTGCAGAGTCAGCTCTTGGAATGGCAAGAAAATGTACCAGAGTCAGAGGAGTCCCATGATCAAGTCAGAGAAGAGAAATCTGCTATGGCCTTGAGAATGGCTCAGATTGAGGAGGAGAGAGAAGGTGAATTGTTTTATTTACGATAAAATTCTCATACATTATATATATCTGTGTGTGTGTGTTTGACAGCACACCACCATGACTCATTTCTGTAGTCATAAGATTAGTATAGCTAGTGAAATTGCTTAAACTTGCAATTTCTACTTTTTCCTATTTCTGTGAATCTGTTTTTCATACATTCATCTTTTTTGTATCATTTTTATGAGTAGATGTGCTTGTTCCGTTTGCCATCTGAGTTGCTGCTCTGTAAGACTGCTTGAATTTACTTCAGAAGCTTATTGTCTGCGTTTGAATGATCAATGATAAAAAGTTCACCATTGAAATATTAAAGCTGCCTGCCTAGAACAAGCCGTGAAGGTGTGGAGAACTATAGTGTTGGTTAGAATTTGATGAACGAAGGTGGTGCTTTGGTAAAATGTACCTGAGACAGAGTTTCTCTTTAAATATAAGTAATGAGAAACCTTTCTTAGGATAGTTAGTAATCTGTTAGTAAGCGTCACTTGTATAGGTCATCTGAATAACATTAACTGGCAATAGTTTGGAGCTAGTTAAAAATATTAAACTACCTACAGAAAATAATATTTCAAGTAATCTCAGGTTTTATAGTTTCCTAAATTATTAATAACATGATGAGAAAGTGAGGCAGCTTCTATTAAAACTTACAAAAGTCTGGTTAAATTTCAGATAGTTTTTACTGCTTTTTTCCATGCCATCTAGTACTGCATTATAATTTTTGTCCTGTTAGTTAACTGTGTGGGGATTAATGGCAAATTTTAATGTGCACAACCTACTGTCATAATTAACCCAGTTAGTTAATTTGAGCCTTCTGTTTTTTTATCTGCAATTGAATTATTTTTCATTTACATGATCAATTTGGAAGTTCAGTATGTAAGCATAGAAATGTTTTAAGGATCACATCTCTTCTTTTTGAGCGATTTACGCATGTAATGCTTTGGAATTGAAAGAGAATAATATTCCCTTCATTAAAACTACCTGTTATCTCATCTGTGGTAACTACAGATCCACATGCAATATTAATAACAGTTGTAAAATTTCATCTGCGTCAGTCCATGTTTAATTTTGCATTTTTTTTCCCCTTGGGATAAGCATGACCTTTCTGTTTCTCTTTTCCTGCCGTTACACCTGATGAGCACTCAGCGTCCCTTCCCCCTCCACTCCTACCCTACACTGCGATTTGGTCAGCCAGCGAGAACATAGTTTCCCATCAGTTTTGTGCATGCAGGTTCCTGCAGCAATGGCAACTTGTAATGTACTGTTGCTGATTTCTTCTGTTGTTGCTTCTTTTGAGGAAATCGCCAACGGTACCTTATAAGATTTGCCATTGATGGTATGTGGTTTTTAGCAATACATGTAACAAATACTGGTTTTAACTTAATTTTTTTTTCTGCCTTGCAATACCTGTTTCTTCATTTATATTAACTGAATCATCTTTCTTCATTTTTCTTTGTAGTAACAGCTGACTCCATATTTATGTTGTAACCTTATCTAGAGAAAAATTTCTTGGCTTGCTGCAAGTGGTTGTGACTAAGAATCAAATTAATTGAAATATTTTTAGTGGTACTTGAAATTCAGTAGTATTTAAAAAAAAAAAAAAACCAATTACATTCCATCCCATAAATTGCAGAACTTTGCATTCGTTAATATTAGCTACCAATATTTTAAGCAATATATAAACTCACTACTCATTCCATCATAGTCTATGACAATTTGCCATTGTCTCTTTTGGGTTGAATGTGTGGGGAGCTGCAAAAGCGTAGAGGATGACAGTATTGATTGTATTTATAGACTGGGGCTTGTTTCCTCTGCAAACCACTAAAGATCGTTATATTTAGTGTGAATAGTGACACAAGGAAATATAGGCATGTCATTAGTTAATTTAAATGCAGTGTGTATCTGAAGAAAGGTATTCCGGGAAGTTTTTCAGCTTTTACGTTAGATATAATTGCAAATGAAAAGCTCCCTAAGCTGCTGGAATACATGAGAAAATGCATTTACTTCCTAATTGTTGTTAAAGCGATGCTGAATTTAACTGAAAGTGTTTTAACACTTGCCTAAGTGTTCTAAATCATTCTGAAGCTCTGATTTCTATACTTTTATTTTTCATGTGACAATGGTAATTTCATTCTTTTTTTTGTTATCCAATACTTAGGAGCCTAAATATTTTGGGTTCCTAAAGGACAGTGTGTTATTCATTCTGATTATACTTAAAACCGGATTACCTCAAGTTCAACTTCCAAGAAATTGATTTTTTTTTTTTAATTTTTTTTTTTTCCCCTCCAAAGAAGGGGTTAAGTTCTTATCTGGAATAATGCTTGCTCCTTGAATCGCTTGACTGACTTCAATGACCGTTCCTGTAAACAGAGGTTTAAGGCATGTGACCAAAATTTGGCATTTATTTTTATGGCTTTGAAGAACTATGTATAATGATTTAAAAAAAAATAAAATAAAATTGTAGAATCTATACTTGAAAATAGACAAAGGTGTGTAAAATGAATGCTGATAAAGTGACAGTGCCAGAAGCCAAAGTGTAATTAAAACCAGAAGTACAATCCAATTTAGCAGTCCTACTATAAAAGGGTCATTAATTTTTTTTTGCTTTAACTTTTTTCCTCTAATCTGTTCTGACAACATGTTAAGTATGTAATTTTGAACTATTACAGGAAGAACTTAAATCTAGTAGGTGTTACACAATTGTGTGTTAATGAAACTTGCGGTACAAGTAATCCTTGGACAACTCAGATGAAAGCTGCGTATTCCCAGTAGGGCTGAATCTCCTAATACTTTTTGGTGTTTACCTCACAGATGCATTGACATAAGTTCTCTGAATTTTGCATACTGTGAGGACAACTGTGGAGTGATGTGGTTCAATTGAAAGCTAAATTTGTAATTATCTAATTAATCTAATTTTCAGTTAAAGTATGGAGCCACCTTTACTTTCATTTCTTTTCACTGGCTGCTCTGTTTTGTCTGCTTTGCATGAAACATCTATTTCCTAATCTGTTACCCCAAACATGTTTTGTCATATCACAAAACAGATGGGAATGTACTTTAAATGAAAAATAATTTCTAACCATGAACAGGATGCATACCTAAGCTTTCATATTCTGATTTTATTCAGTGTGTTTTATTTACAAGTGATTCTGTATTTGCTTTAAAAAAGAATGGTATTATTAATTTATGATAAGATGGTTTGATGCCAGTTTGCAGTGTAACACATGCTTGTGACTTCCTCAAATTATCTGGCTTTGTAGCTCATACTAAAATTAAAGTTGAAAGGGACACACGTCACTTCCTTAAAAATGAATGTGATTGTTCAGATTATAAAAACCACAGCTGTTTAGCTGATGCCTTTATCATACCAATTAGGTATATTTTAACCTGGTAAATTGAAATGAGATGTAATTTGGCATTTTAATTGGTTGGCTTTTTTTTTAGTATCAGCATAACCTCACCCTTTCCAGTCTCCTGTATAAAGTCTTCATTTAGAGCTGATGAAGAAGTAAAGTTAGACTTCGGTTTGCTTCTTCTTAGTGAGATATGCAGACTTTATTCTTATGTTCTACATAGTAATGTTGGAGGGAAATCACAAGGTGAACGTAATGGATTGCTGCTTTAATCTTGTTCCTGTCAGTCATTCATAGAGACTTTAGCCTGTCCCTGGTCTCTTGTCATGTAGTAGTGTCTGATAGAAATGTAATTGCTTTCCTGTGGCACAAAACTGATTGAGGATGACTGGTTCTTTCCTGGCTGCTCTGATCCAGCCATAGTCTCAGGGCAACAGGAGCTGGAGGAGGAACTGACCACAGTTCAAGGAATGGGCAGGCTGCAGCAGGCAAGAAGAAAAAGCAATCAGGCCAGCAGGAAGGTTCAGGTGGGTTAAAAGAGATAAGAGTTTATTTCTACCTGTATGTTAATAAAAATACGGAAAGTACTATTATTTATATGGTGCTTTTCCCTTAAAAACATGACGGGCTTAAGAACTAATCTTAGTTATGTAACTGAAAACTTTGGTAAATTTAATAATCATGTATGTAGCCAGCAGATGAGAAATTCCGATGGCATCATGCCTCTCTATTCCTTGAGTGATGAGTCTACTTAATTTTACACTGAAAAATAATGAGCTTCCCTTCGGAGTAATTCACATGCTTGAAGCTATGTGCATGCTTAATATGTTAAGGACATTTTTGGTTTAGATACAATCTTTACAAACCTCTCTGTTGGTGGGCTTTACTGAATAATTAGTAAGCAGTGTCTGTTCATTCAGGTGTACTTCTAGGTAGTCGGTGCTGTAACTTGCACGAAAAAATGATCATCTTTTGTAAGAAGAATTAGGATGTCATTGTCACATTAACATACCATTGGAAGAATAATTTTATGTTCAGTTAACTCCGATACTTTACCCTGGGATGCAGAGAACCCTATTAACTGTAGAAATCAGGGGACCAGTTAAGGTATCCAAACATAGTTATCCGTTGGCCTTTCAGATGCCTGAGGGTATCTTCAAAGGCCTGGCAGATACCATACAAAACCTGTGGGAGACTCTGCTTTTCTGGAAATAATGGTTGGAAGCTGGGCAGGTTACTCTAGTGTCCACAGCGATCCCATGTACTTACATTTAGGCACCTGAATCACTTGCTGAGTTTTACGACTTTTAATTGGAGCTACGCTTTTAATAACAGAACATGTATTTTACCCTTGCTTCCTTTCTTCTTTAAATTAAACTTCATTCTCATGTTTTGTGTATAGGAAGAATACAACTTTGATAGAAAACAATGCTTTCAAGAACTGAACGTCACCTTGGATAGCACTGATTCAGCTGAAGGAGAAAATATGGGAGGTTGGTGGCCAGAGTACACTTCACCTAATGCAGGTGTGATAGCGACTAGACAGTTTATTAAAGCATGCACAGCGTCTGTATTTTGTGTCTATTTTTGTTTTCAAATTCAACTAACAACCCATTTGTGGTGTATTCTAATCTTTGTTGAATTTTTTTGGCTTGTGTTTTCTTCCTTTTCATTTTAAAGCATGTGCGTGCTAGATGAACTGCCTAGTTTTGGTTCAGAAGTAGAATATAAATATGACTAAACACTGGAATTGGTTGAGCCTTGGTGCCCATGAAATATCCTATGTGGCAAGATCATGTGTTCTTTAAGTTACGAGTCTTGTTCCTGTGAATGTGTTTCCAATCTATATAACAGTTATGTTGCAAAACAGAATTGCATTCCATCGCTGTATGCAATTTTAATTTAAAAATCAAATTCTTATTTTTTTAATGCAGATGTGTTTATATCGGTAGTAAAGGCTGCAAATATATCTTACTGTTAAAGTGGAATAGACTCACTTGCAAATTTTGATGCAGACCAGTTTACTTTGTTTATTAATAATTGCTTAAGATCTGATCCTGCAAGTAACTTGTGATTAAAGCAACATGAGCCATGCTGTTGATTGAGCCGCAGTACTGTTTAGAATATTTCTGCCAGGTTCTCTGGGTTCTTGAGCTATGCAACTTTGTTTTGGTTTTTCAACAGTTAAGGGTACTTTTGCCATCTAATTTTTGGAAATGCAGGGCCTCAGGCATTTCCACTGGTAATGGTTGAGATCTGATTGTGCCCAACACTGGTGAGAATAATGAATAAAAAGCTGAAACCATTTCTAGACTTCAGGAATTTTAGTAGACCTTTCTTGAAATAATTTTTCTTCTTCGACTTACGTAGGTTTACGGAGTGTGGTTGAAGAGTTGGAATTGGAAAGAAATCAACTGCAGGAACAAATTCTTTTTCTAGAAGAGCGTTGTCAGGATTTGGAAGATAGATTGCAGCTTCAAGGTAGAATGGAGGCTCTTCAGGTGAGCTTTTGTAGTTGTGTAAAACCTGATGATATAAGAGAATAATTTTATTCTCTGTTTATATTCTTACAATCATAGCCTACAGTAAGACAGAACTGTCAATTTGCAGCTAGCAAAAATCTCTAAAGCCTGCTTTATACTTCCTAATTATGTTGGCAGAGAGTGTAACACGTACTATATTATGCTCTGAAGTTGAAGCCTGTCACTTCTGTTCAGCAAAAGTAAAAGTCGTTACACAGAGAAACTTGTTTGGAAGTAAGCTTTGTTATTTGTTTTAAAAACATAGTAAAAGGCAACGTGGTTTTCATTATTCTTTGTAGGGGGCCTTTGTCAGAAGGTCCAGAATTAGATTTTGTTACTACTGGCATAAGCCTCCCTCTTCTTGTATCCCTCAAGATACTTTTATATAAGTATGTGTGTGTATTATTATTTTTATATATAGAAGAAGAAGAAACTGTGTAAATATATATTAAAAAATTAACAATGTAATATTTATATATATACAATCTAAACCCCAGATATTAATTTGATGTATATTTATGTTGTAAAATTATTCAATGAAGGCACCAAAAGGAACAGTGAAGTAAATATTTAACAGAAAAATTATTTTTAATATTTGCTGATTGAGAAGTTACAATGTTTGATAATTTGTAAACCTTATTTTCACTAAATGCCACAACTGATCTCTTACTCAAACTCTTTCAGGCTTGGTGCATTATTCATAGTTCTTTATCTGTTAAGTTGCACATATATAAAAAAGAATGATTTTACGATGAAAGACAACCTTATATTAATTATTACTTGAGAATCTTGTAACAAAGCCTTTCAATACAGGTAACGTTTGGTGTAGATGAAGAAGGGCAGCTATTGAGGGCTGTACAGGTGTGTTCTGCCTCCTCCAAAATGCTAGCTTATTTTCATTAGAGGTGACAAGTTTGCCATGTTTGTCCTATTTGCTGTTAATTCTGGATATGTGTTCTGCTTTTGGTTTTGGTTGGTGTTGTCAGATTTTTTTTTTGTGGTTTTATTTTTGAATTGGTGCAGTGGATCTGGCTAGAGTAGGAGATTTGTACTGTGTTTAAAAAAAAAAAAAAAAGCTGTGTGAATGAAGCTTGCTTCCTTTTTCTTTTCTCCACAATCCCCCATATGCAGGTTTTTGCATTCCTTCAACCTGAAAAAAATAGGCAAAAAAAATTTGCAAGTTTGGTACTATCCTCAAACCAATGAGGAAAGTATTTTTTCAAAGCAGTAGCTTCCCCTGTTAAGATAAGTAAGCTGCCTTAACACAGTATGAGTGTGTGTGTTGTTTTGGGGATACAGCAATCATCCTTGAGTTCATGCTATCATAGCATTGCTGAAGGAGGTGTTTCTGAAAGGTGGGTTGCACCTATTTGAACTAATATCACATCTGAACTTGTGATATTAGTGTTGTATTTTGCACTGATATCTGCTAAATTGCTAGAATAACGGTGTCTATTACCGTGTAGGATGTAAATCTGCTGAAGAGTCAGATTTTCACGACTCCAGTTATCATATCCTATTCTGGGTGTTTGTATGTGGTAGTCCTCTTCATCATTATTATTTTGTTGCAGAATGAAAATGAACGTTTGCAAACTCAACTCGCCCAATTACGCAACCAACAAATGCGAGATGCGGAAAAGCATCAAATTCTGATCTCTGGCTTGAATGAGCAGCTTAAAGGGTAAAATAAAGGTTCTTTACAACTCTGTAGAGGATTAGCTTTCTTTGCTTTAAGCTTAAACTTCTAATGAGAAGTATAATCTCTTAAAACACTTGAAAGAGAGTTACTTTATTTATGCTTCTGTTTGCAGTAATGTTACTTTTGTACTTGGAAGTTTAAATGGAAAGTGTAAAATTAATTATTCTTTTAGGAACAGAGTTTGGGGCTAATAAGTCTAGAAAGCTTAAAGCAAGCTTTGTTTTCAAAATATCTAAATACGCATTTTCTTCTTAGATTAAGTGACAGAAATAGCTTCCTTGAAACTTCACTTGGAGAAAAAGAACAAAAACTGTTGAGCACGACAGAAAAACTAGAACAAATTGAAACTTTGAGGAAAGTGCTTCAAGAAAAGGATCTTCTGAACAAAGAGCTTGGTGAAAAGTTTGTGCATACTGAGCAAAAAGTAAGTTAAATAGTATTTAATTTATTAGAACTGGCGAGCATTAGCCATAACTTTCTATTTGTGTCCCAGCGGCAATATTGCTGTTTTCTGTACCTGAAGGTTTTTGCTCTGTTTCTTCACAGTTTTGTTCACTTCGTGTAATTGCTTTGCTTTAAGTTGAGTGTAAGGATTTCTTAGACCCAACACAGAGCTTTGCATGAAAGTAATTGTTTTATTGGGGTGATAAGTTATCCTCGTTTATTAATTTCAAAGTATAAACTCCACTGTTACGTAAACTCAATATTATAACTCTAACATCACAGTTTTAATATAATTCTATATATTTCTATCACATTGACTTTTACTTTTAATACTAAGCTGAACGAAGCCTTAAAGAAATGCAGTGTTTATGAAGTGGAGAACACTGAGCAGAAAACAGTCATCAGTGATCTAACAGAAAAAGTTGCTGCGCTGAAGGAAAAGGTAACTCATTAAAATAAAGTAAGAGAAGAAATGTTATGGCTTTTTGACATGGCCCATTTAAATGTCAGCAAAATAACAGCATTAGCTGCTACAAATTACATACAGTAAACTTTTTGTATGCTAAAACAATTTAGAGAATAACATGGTTATCTTGTGACTATACAGTTGGGTACGGATTGATTACCTTAGATACTCATTCTACATGTGGAATGTAACTTCCGTTCTCCCTCTAACATATGTTTGAAGTATTCTTGTAACATTATTTTCTTGATGTTTAGACTTTGAAACAAGATGGTGTGGTAGAGTCGATGCAGCTGGATCTGGACCAGACAAATGAAGAGCTTGACAAATTGAATACAAGCCATTTAGAGGAAAGATCTCAACTTATTCAAGATCTCCAGAAACGTGAAAGAGAAATTGATAATCTTAAAGAAGCACTGGCAGAAAAAGACAGGGAGATGTCTGTCCTGTCTTTGAATATGACGGAATATTCTGAACAGGTTATCATCCTGAAGCGTCAAGTGCAATGCAAAGAGGAAGAAATACGAGGGATGGAAGAGGCTTTATCAAAGGCTGAAAGGGAAGCTCATTTACTGAAAGAAGTACAAACAGCTGATGTAAGAGATGCAAGCCTGAAGATATCTGTCCTTTCTGAGCAAAGTAATACAATGAAGCTAGAGCTAGAAAGAGTTAGAGTTGAGAATGAAGCTAAAACCAAAGAAAATGAGGAATTAATAAGACAAAGCAGTGAGAACAGCATTACAATTAAGGATCTCCGTTCTGAAATCAAAGCCAACAATGTTGCATATCATAACAAACTTGCGGAGTGTGAGTCACAAATTACTTTGCTGAAAGAACAAATCAGTAAATCATCTGAAAAGCTACAAGAAACTGAGGATAAACAAAGAAAAGAAACCGAATATTTGAAATCTCAGCTTGAGGAAAACAATACTCTAAAGGAAAAGTGGAACAATTTGCTTAAAGAGAAAGAGAGTAAAGCACAGACACTTGAAAATGAGTTAAAATCAATTAAAGATTCATATAACAAACTGGTATTGGAAAATGCTAAAAAAGATGAGGAGTTGGCTGAGTTATCTAGAAAGCTTATAGAACATACTGAACATCAGGAAACAATTAAACAAGAATTACAAGAGAAACAAGAGTTCATTATTTCATTAGAGCAGAAGCTGGGGGTTTTGGAGCAGCAAAATGAAGAGACTAAACTTAAATTAACTGGAGATCTGAAAGCCAAAGAGACGTGTTGCAAAGAACTTAATAACCAATTAAATGAAATACGTAAACAAATTAACAAGATGGAAATAGAGACACGGGAGAAAGCTTCAGCTAATAAGCAATTGCAGGCAGATCTTGAAGGGCAAGAAGAAAAATTGGCAGAGCAAATAAAAGCAAATGAATATCTGAAGAAAAGTGTAGATATTGTGCAAAAAGAGAAGGAACAGCTAATCAGTGAAAATGAGAATTTATCCAAACTCCTGGATGTAAAAGAGTGTGAATTGTTAAAGAAAATCCAGGCTGTGGCAGAAATAGAGAATAAGTTATCTGTTAGCACTGCTGAGTACGAAAGAACTCTTTCAGTACTAAATTGTGATAAAAACACTCTGGCAAAAGAGATTGAACAACTTTCAATACTTGCCAAGCAAAAAGAAAATTCAGTTGCAGAACAGCTGCAGGAGAAAACAAAGGAATGTAACGTGCTAGCTGATCAGTTGTTTGAAAGCAAGGAACAGACACAACAGTTGCATGAACAAATGCAATCACTTCTCATTCAGCTGAAGGATACTGGAGACAAAGAAATAAAGAAAGAAGAAATGTTAAATAATAAGTTATCTGAATGCAGTAGCCTAATCCAAGAGCTCAGCCATAGTAAGGAAAAGAATTTACTACTGCAGGAACAAATTCATATTACAACTTTGGATTTTGAAGCTGCGAACAGGTCTCTGGAAGAGAAAATCCTTCAAAATGATTCATTACATAAGGCAGTGGAAGAGAGTAAGTTTTGTATTGTAGAGTTGCAGGATGAAATTAAAAGTCTTAAAGATGAAAAAACAAAGTTATCTCAGTTGGTAGAGGAAAGAGACCTGACTGTAAAAAGTCAGGGTTCAGAACTTGAGAAGTTTCATAGGCAAGTTTCTGAAAAAATGGAAGAAAGTACAGTGTTAAATAATAAGCTACAGCTATTAAGCAAAGAAATGGATGTGCTTAAGCATGAAAAGGAGGACTTTTCAAGCTTATTGAGCGAGAAGTCACGTGAATGTGAAGTTCTTCAGTCACAGTTGGTACAGCAACAGTCTGAAATTACTTCAGCAAGGCAACAAGCACATACAGCAGCTCTAGAAAATGAAAAATTGAAAGTAGACATTGAAACAGTTAATGTTATGGTAATGAAAAAGTCAGACGAAGTAGCTGCTTTAACGTCACACTTGTCCCAACAAAGTCATAATATTTTAGCTCTGAAGGACCAAATTGATGGCCTCATGATTGAAAAGGAAAACTTAAAAACTGTCTTTGATGAAAAAGAAACTCTCCTTTCTGAAAAGGAGGCTTTGATTCAGCAGATGAAAGATAGTAAAATGGCAGGAGAAGGGCAATATATGCAAATCATTTCAGATTTGCAAAACCAAATACAAGCCCTAGGTTTTGAAACCAGCCAGCTTAGACATGCGGTGCAGGAAAAAGAAAATGAAGTTAAGAGGCAAGCCCAAGAATTAAAGTTATTAAAAGATAAATCTGAAGAGTCTGATGTACTTAGGGTTCAACTGTCTGAGAATATGGAGGTTATTTCTGACCTTCAATATCAGCTTAGAAATGTGACGGAGAAATCATCCCAGTTGAATGATTCAATTATACAGAAGGATGAATCTTTAAAACAAAAGCTAGATGAATACATCAGTTTAAAAGCACAGCTTTCTGAGGTACAGGCGTCTTCTGTTTTGCAGCAGAAACAGTTGGAGCTTCTAGCCTCTGAAGCAGAACAACTAAAAGTACTTGTTTCAGAAAAAGAATTAACCATCAACAATATTTCACTATCTAGTGAGAATTTAAAGACGCAACTTCAAGAGAAAGAGAATGAATGTGAGGTCTTAAAGAAACAGGTGGTAGAGCTGGAGGAGGTGAAAGTGAATTTACAAAAAGAAATACAACATCAGAAGAATGTAATAATTGAGATGGACCAGTCCTTATCAGAAAAAGAGTCATCTCTTAGGGAAAATAAAAGTCTCCTCAAAACTCTGAAGGAGAAAGCAAGGAAAGATGAAGAGAAGACAAATTTAATTTCTCAGCTCAAAAGTCAGGTACATGAACTAACACAAGAACTACAGAAATCTAAAGAACTAGTCCATGAGAGAGAAGGTGCCTTTTTATCTCTTCAGGAGAAAATTGAAGCACAGTATGAACTAAGAACTGAGTTGAATGCAGCTCTTGGGAAAAAAGAAGAAGTCATTGCTGAACTGCTTAATTCTTTAAAGGAGAAAGATGCCAGTATACAGTTGGCAGATAGCAACGTTAATGTTCTTTCTAGTGAGATTGAGGTTCTCAGAGAAAAATTAGAAGAAAGTGGTACAGCCATGAAAAACCTTATTAAGGAATTTCAGGAAAAGAATGAGAAGCTTGATATTAATCAGAAGAAAATTGATTCTTTGACAATTGAACTTGACTCGCTTAAAAACGAACACCAAAAAGCACTAGACCAAATAAGTACACGGGAAGAACAACTACAGCAAAAAGACTTGTCTGTGAAGTCTCTGCTTGTGAAGTGCACTGAACAGGCAGATAACATAGCATGTTTGAAGTTAGAGTTGAACAATGTAAATTCCAAATCATCTCAAGACTGCCATGACAATGCGCTTTCAATAGTTAGTCTGCAGTGCCAGGTAGAGTCTTTAGAGGAAGAAAAAAATCGGTTGCAAGAAGATGCTGATAAACTGATGGCTGAAAACGCACAACTTACTACGTCTAAAAATCATTTGCAAAAGAAACTGGAAGAGCTCCAAGAAATCAATGAAAAACTAGAAACCAGCGAGAATTATTCAAGAATGCAGATAGATGCTGTCAAACTGCAGATGAAGACTGAAAAAGAGAAGTTACAGATGCAGGTTAGTGTGAAGGGTGAAGAACTTTCTAAATTAGAACTTAAATTTGAAACTCTAGAACAAAGTCTACTTGAGTCAGAGAGCAAATGGGTGACAGAACTTGATAGGGCAACTTTACAAAATAATAATCTTACTGAGCAATTGAGCAGTTTAGAAAGTGAAATGAAATCAAAGGATAACAAAATCCAGTCTTTGCAGCAAGAGCTGGGTCTTATAAAAGAGGAATTAACTCAAAGCTTATCTCCATTACTTAGTAGTAGGCTTTTATGTAAAGAAAAGGCACAGACTTCAGATTCTGAACTGCAGCTAGCTGATAGTAAAATTCAGTTGGAAAAACTCTCCACTCTGATAACCACTATTTTGAGCAAAGAAACAGAAGGAGAACAATTGCAACTGGTGCTTTTAGAAAAACAGAAAGAAATAGACATCATGAAAGATGAATTAAAAAGTATGCAATCACTTGAGAAGCAGAAGGAGTTGCTGCAGAATGATATTGAAAAGATGAAGGGCAAATACAAATCTGAAATTGAATGTCTGTCAAAAGAAATGGTCGCAGTCAAGGAAACATTATGTAAACAACAGTCTCTCTTGCAAGAAAGGGAGGAATCTTTTGCAGAAATAAATAAGCAGGTTGAATTTCTTCAAGACAACATAAATAAATCAGAAGAAATAGTAAGAACCAGTCAAGAAAAACTGCACATTGAAGGTAAAAAAGTAGCAAGTCTCCTTGAAGAAATGGGGAAAAAAGATCAACTCATTGAAAACTTAACTGCCCAGGTAAATCAGCAGAAGGATTTAATTTCTGGTCTAAGCCAGCAACTGAAAGAAAAAGACTGTTCTGTTACCCAGATCATGGAATCATTGTCTAATGAAATGCTGAATTTTTCTGAAGAGAGAAACACATTAAATACCAAACTGCAAGACCTCGAAGCTGTTCATAATAGTTCTGTGGGAGAGCTAAAACGAGTATTGCAGGAACTTGAGAATTGTAAGAAAGAACTGGAGCATAGTCAGGTTATGTTAAGCAGTAGAGAAGCTGTGTTTAAAGGTTTAATGAATGAAAAAGAGGAGATGCAGTTTAATCTTGAGAAAATGGGCAAGGAAAAAGAGAATCTGAAAAAGAAACTTCAAGCAGCCTTGATAATAAGAAGAGATCTAATGCAAAAAGTTGGAAAACTAGAAAAGAGTGGACAGGAAGAAATAGAAAAAGAGCAAAAAAAAGCAGAGGAGCTGTTGAAGAAAGTTGATGAGTTAACAGAGAATCTGAACCTAGTTGAAGTACAAAATAAAGATTTTAAGTCTCATCTTGGAACTTTGAAGCAACAACTTTTAGAAAAAGATGCTAAAATAAGTGATTTGACTGAAATTTTGTCTTCAAAAGCTGCTTATTTAGAGGATCTTCAGGACAATATTGCAGAACTAAATGATGTCATTGCTGATAAACAAAATACATGTGCGCAGAACCTAAAATCTTTAGAGGAGAAGGACTGCATGCTTGCTCATATGCAATCTATGCTTGATGAAAAAGCAAGTGCATATGAAGAGGAACGTTCTCAGCTGCTCTTAGCTCTCGAAAAGGTGAAGTCTGAAGTTAAGAAGAGGGAAGAACTGTTGAAAAATTCCAGTTTAGAAGAGCCTGGTTTAAGTGGTGGGGACAGGAAGAAGTGTCTGGACCCCAACAATGACATGAGTGTCATGAATCAATTAAAAAAAGAAAAAGAAGCCTTAGAAAGGGAGCTTTTGGTCAGGAAGGAAGATATGAAAAAATTTCAGAAAGAAAGAGAAGAGCACACTAAACTTGCAGCAGATTTTGATGAACAAAAAAACTACCTTGAGCAACTCAAGCAAGAACATAAAGCACTCTGGGAAGTTCTTCAAACAAAATGTGAAGAACTTGACTTTCTTCAGTTAGGAGACTACCCTCTGGGGAAAGAGCTGGCTTCACCGACGGCAGTGCTGGGAGAAGAAGCAGCTGACCTAAGGAATTTGGAATCGGACAAACCAAGAAGCAAGGTTCAGGTTGCATCCTTAAAAGAGTCAGAAAACATGATCGCTTCAGTGGCAAGTAAAGACGCTGAGTTAAAACAACTAAGAAGTAATTATGCAAAACTTCAGGAGGAAACAGAAACGTTAAAGAAAGAGTTGAGAAAAATATCAGTTGAATTTGGTGATGAAAGAGACGAAACAGTCAACTTAAACTCTTTGAGGCAGCAGGAGCAGTACCAGGAGCAATGTAAAGGCAGCTTGTTGGAGGACATAAAGCAGCTGCGGAAAAAGCTGAAAGCATATGAGGCTGAAGCTATAGACGTTAAGACAGCGCTTGAACACGTGAATAATGAGAAAGAAGCACTTATTAAAAAAAGTGAAGAGGATTACAAGATGAGCCAGGAGAAACTGCAGAGATTGAGAATTGAAGGTAAGAAGGAGGTTGCAGAAAAGAATAAGGAAATAGAAGCATTACGTTGTTCACTTACCAATTTAAAAGATAAACTCGATCTGGAAAAGGAATTATTAAATGAAGCTATAAAGGAGGGCCAAGAAGCAGCCCGCCATTACAAAACGGCATTTGAAGAAATGAAGAGTGAAAAAGAGAAACTTCTCAGTTGTTTAGAAAAGTCCAGTTTGGAACTAATTAATATGAAAAAGGAGGTAAAACATTTCAGTGAAGAAAATAAAAAACTTCTGACAGAGCTATGTATGCTACGTGAGAAGGCTGAGATGAGTAGACCTGTGGTGTCATGCAAAGAGCTTAAGGAAGAAAATGATACTGAAAAAGAATTGGGAGAGTTTTGTTCGGAAAGTGATTCCCTTCAAGGAAAGTTACAAGGTAAAGGCACGTGTTTTCAACTATCAGAGACTGATTACTCCAGGAAAACTAAACTGAGAGAAGCAACAGAATGTCAAATCCAGAAACAAATGCAAATGATTGAAGAGCCGCTGGCAAAAACTGCAAATGTAAATGATTCTAAACCACAAGAGCAAAGAACTATAGCAGAAGAGAAGTCCAGAGAGCGCCTTCAAAGAAAATTACAGGCGGCTTTAATATCACGTAAAGAAGCCCTGAGAGAAAATAAGTGTCTAAAAGACCAGATTGATAAGCTGACGTTGGAAAGAGAAGAACTGGTGAACAAGACGGGTATGCTTGAACACTTGTTAGAGCTTGGTAGAGAAAAACAAAGTTCAAGTACTGTTTCTGCATTGTCTGAAGAGGAAAGCCTTGTTTCTGAAAATGCTAGGCTGTTGACTGAAAACGAAAACCTCACCGCGGCATGTGAAAGTCTTAAATCCACCATGGAGACGATAGTTCAGGAAAAAGAGGCCTTTTCTTTCCAGCTGAATACCTTAAAAGATTCTCAGACAGTTGAATTAACAGGATGGAAGGCTAAACATAGTGAATTAAAGCAGGAGTATGAATCACTTCTTCAGGCGTATGAGAATATCAGTAGTAAAATAGCAGATATGAGGCAAGTTATTGATCTCAGTAGAAAAGAGAAGCAAGAGGCTATTCAAAAACTCAGGGAAGGAGAATCTGAGAAGGAGGCTCTTGAGAAGCATTTACAAAAACTCATTGATGAAAATGAGGTTATTAAGAATCAACTGAAACAACTCGGTGAATCCAAGAAAATGGAAGTTGACGAATTACAAAGTAAAGCAGAAAGGCAGATATGTGAGCAAGAGGCAAGAATGCGAGAACACCAGGATCGTCTCCATGAACTCACTGAACAGAATCATCAGCTAATGGAGGAAAATGAGCAACTGAAACAAACTTCTGAAAATTTAAAGCAGGCTTTAGAGAAAATTGAGAATGAAAATGATATCCTTCATAATAACATCACTGTAACTAAAGCAGCTCTGGGGGAGCTCCAAGTTCAAATGGAAGCGTACCAAAATGATATGCAGTCTAAAATCAATGATGCATTATATGAGAATGAATCATTGTTAAAGGACGTTAATGTGTTAAAGGATAAACTCTCTGAAAAGGAACAAGATGTGCTTGTCCTAGAACAAGAAAGAAAATTAATTTCAGAAAAAGCAAAAGAAACTGAAAAATCTTTGGACCATAAAAATCATTGTCTAACAAAGCTGGACATGGAATGTAAAAGTCTTACACAAGAAATTGTTAGTCTAAATGAAAAAGTAAAGATTTTAGAGGATGATAAATGTCTGTTACAGGAAGAATTAGAAAATGTACAAGAAAGTTCTTACAAAGTGAAGAATGAGAGAGAATTTCTTGAGACAGAATTGCTTAATCATGTTAAAAAAGTCGATCATCTTACTGATAGAATGAAATCAGTACAGGTACAGAATAACTTGCTGTTACAGCAACTGGAAGAATTAAAGGCAGAAAAATGTAACATGATTAGAGAAAAAGAAGAACAACAGTTACATCTTGTAAAAATGTTTGAGGAGAAGGTGAAAAGTGCTCAGAGGGATAATAATGGGAGTAAAAACAAAACGAAAGAATTGCAAGAACTCTTAAAGGAGAAACAGCAGGAGATCAACCATTTGCAAAAGGATTCTATAAAGTTCCAGGAGCTGATCCTGGATTTGGAAAGATCTGTGAAACTGTCACAGTCAAAAAGTGAAAAATTCGAAAAGGACTTAAGTAATACGTCAGAAAAGCTTGCGAAGTCAAATGAAGAAATATATCAGCTCAAGGGAAAGCTTTCTTCACAGGTGAACTTGTTGGCTCAGTCAAAGAATGAAGTGGGCAGGCTTACAGATGAGAATCTAAATTGGAGAAAAGAACTGAAGAAGAAAGAAGACGAGCTACACATTCAAAAGAGAGAATATGAGAGAGAATTGGGATTTAATCTTCAACAATTAAAATCAGTTCACAAAAGAGAAATTTTGAACCTAGAGGAAAGACACGGTGCCCTTGAGAGAGAAAAAGAGAGGGCAATTAGTGAGATTCATGGTTTGCAAGACGAAGTTAGCATTAAGGACTCTCAAAACAAGAAACTTCAAGCAGATTTGAATGCGGCTTTGGCACGATTAGCTGCTTTTACAAAGTGTATGTCCTCTCTTCAGGATGACCGGGACAGGGTAATCACTGAAATGAAAACCTGGGAAATGCAGTTCAAAGAGGCCATCCAAAATAAAGAGAAACAGATAGAAGACAGTAATAAAAGAATAATGTCTTTACAAGATGAATTGAAAGACAAAATTACTCAGATTCAAGAACTGAATATCAAATGTTCTGTGGTAGAGGAAACAAAGGATGAACTGTATTTGAGGCAAAAATCTGTTGATATACAACGCTATGAAGAGCTCTGCAGAATAAAAGAAGAAAATACGGTTTTTTTTAACAGGCAGCAAGAATTGGAGAGTGTTCTTCAGTCCAAAGAAGCAGCTTTGCAAGCACTCCTTAAAGAAAATAATTCTCTTAATCATCTCGTAGAGAATAGTAAAAGTGCAGGAAGAGAGATAAAAACTCTGGAAAGTAATTTTACAAGACAGGAACAAGAGTTGCAGCAGCTTCTAGCTGAGAAGGAAAAAATTAATGCTGAATTGCAAAAGCAGATTACCATTTCTGAGCAAATGAAGATCATGCTAAATAATAAAGACAAAGAAATTTCCTTACTCATTTCTTCAAAAGGTGATGAAATTTCTGACTATCTGATTCAGGTACAGACTCAACATAGAAAACAAATCAAAGAGTATGAACTTCAGTTAAGGTCTTTGCAGATAGAGAGACAACAATCTGAGGAGTCCTGTCAGAGGATGGAAAACGAATTGAGAAATCTCCAGATGAAAGCAGACAAAGCAGGTCAAGATAAGGCTGCAATTGCCAGTGAAATAGATGCCTTTAAAAAATCAATGTCATCTCTTCAGAATGATCGGGATGATCTTTTTTCTAAATACAAAGAGCTGGAACATCTTCACCAAGATGTCTTAAATCAGCGGGACAGTCTTATAGTTGGCAATGCGAGTGAGAATAATGCTTTGAAACAAGAATTAAGGATACTGCTCAATCAGATAGATGATCTTCATTCCGAAAATGCAATGCTAAGTGCACAGCTGATAAAGTATAGGGAGGATCTTAACCAGGTTTTATCTCTGAAAGACCATCAGTTGAAAGACTTACTTAAGCAGAAATTGGATTGTATTAAAAGCCTTGAACAAGAAAAATACGATCTTCAAAAACAAATAAAAGAAATGCAACTTTCCAATGAACTGCAAAAGGATACTGTTGTATCTCTGGAACATGAAAATAAAAAACTAGTGTCTAAAGTAAATGATTTAGAATCTTTAATTGCATCATTAAACAAAGAGAAACTTGTTTCTGAATCTGCAGAGAAACTGCGAACTAGTGATAGTGTTCAGAAAAAAGAATGTGTATCAAATGGACAGTATGGAGAAAATCTTCAGAAGAAGATTCAAGAACTCCAGAAATCAAGAGGGAGAAATACTAAGGGCGCAGATGAAGAATACAGTAAGACTCTGTTGCATGGAGATGAACCTGGTGCTTTTGCAGAGAAGATAATATTAGAAGTTCAATCTCAAAATAGTGACCTGAGGTCCCAAAATGAGGCTTTTGGGAAAGCAATGACTGCTCTGCAAAATGATAGAGATAGGATAATAGAGGACTTAAAGGTACTTCAGAGCAAATACACATCTGAACTCAAAACTGAAAAAAAGAGAGGAGATGAACTCGAAGCTGAATTGGATGGCTTTAAATTACATCTTATCAGTATGCTCAAAGAAAATTCTCTTCTGAATCGGGTTATTTTTGATGCTGCAGATAAGGTTACACTTGATCAGCTTGCTGATGAAATTGAAAATCTCTGTAGGACGTTTGTTAGTCGTGAGATGGAGATGAGCAGGCTCTCTTCTGAGTGTGGGAATTATGTTCACCAGATTGAAGCGTTTTCCAAGGCTATGGCCAGTCTTCAGGATGACCGAGACAAATTGCTGCAGGAACTCAGCAATCAGAAGGTAACTTCTGAAACAAAACAGGGCGCAGCTTCATTTCCCATTGGTTGCAACAGCATCAATGAGAGAGATTCTTTTAAAAGTAATTTGGATATGCCTCAGAACAACAGGGAAAGATCGGTAAGTTTTAATTAGCTACATCACTTTGTAATTTTTCTTTTATGCAGAGAATGCTTAGAGACACTGGATTCTGAAGTTTAACTTTGTAAATTATGTGAGTGCTGAGAAAACATTGTGTGACTAGAGAAGGCGTGCTTACAATTTTGGGAGCTTAGGTAAATATCCTGTTAAACAGGAGCAAATGGGGGAAAAAACATTATTCTGTAATTAGAGTTCTAGCACTAATAAAACTTCAACCATATAGTTTTCATTCCAGTTCACTAATCATGTTTATTAAATGTAGGCTAAAGAAGGAGCCAGCTTTGCAGCTGTTGAAATATCAAAACTGAAGACCAAGGTCGATGATTTGGAGAAGGCATTGCATCAGACAAAAGCCTTCCAAGCAGAAACTGAGAGAGAGATTGCAACATACCAGAATGAGCTTGCTGGATTAAGGTATAAATGTTAAAATTAACAAATAGTACATGTGGCGCTTGTTTAGAATTCTTCAATGACTTCACAACCTGACATAAACTGACACAAACCCCAAATTACGTATAGTTTAGCAGGAAGTAGGATAAGAGTATTTCTGTAATGTGCGAAATCAGCTTCCACAGAGTTGTCTTTGTTCGTGGTTATCCTTCTATCTTTATGTAATGCTCTCTTTGTTTATGTAAAGCTTCAGGCAGTCTTAATTGAATCTTTTCTGTTCTGTTGGTGACTTGGATATATGGAAGTACAGTTTAAGAATCTTATTTCAATGCTTGGTATTACATTCTCTTCTTAGAGTAACGATTGATATGGCTGAACATTGCCCTCCAAATCTCTTTTTAAAAGAGGTCTGAGGTGCTGCGTATTTGGCCCAACTACATACTGAAAATTAACTTCATTTCACATTTCACCATTATTTTTGTAGATTCAAGAGTCCGCTTCAGCACTGTTCACATCTTGCATCATCTGTGACAAATGAATAATGTGACACCTTGGGCTAATTCGGTGAATGCATCATGAGGTCTGCTTCAAAGAAGGCAGTAGGCATTTTTAAGTGGCACTCAGTGGAGGCAGATCAAGATTTGGTCATCTCGGACTGCTGTTATCGTTCAGGCTTTTAAACTTGTGCAGATGATTGAAATGCGAAAGCATGTTATGATCAGTTCAGTGAAGATAATTGTGTTTGAGTTTGAGGCCAGTAGGCAGTATCCTAGTGCCGTACGGCATTTTATTGTCCCTAGTGCCACTTCTAGATCTCTAATTAAAGTCTGTGTAAGATAATATCTGTTTTATACTAGAAGCTCTTGGGGGAGGGGGTGTAGAGCAAAAGGCCAGCCCCACATTTATCTTTGCAAATGTGAGCAAGTTAGCATGAAATACTCAAACCTCATTCTAACTTGTAGACTTAACCAGTGAACAGCATGAATAGTCTTTTTCCATTTTTTTCCCCAAACTTCAAAACCATATATTAAATGGAATTCAAAAGGATTTAAATTACTCTTATGCCCTTTGTGGTATTGCCTGTGTATGACAGCAGTTTCTGGAGATGTGGTATGTTTGTTCATTTCAGTCTTCTGAGTCTAGGGTATTCCTTTTCAAACTTGTGTACTCGCAATAGGGTAGGCTGGCTATCTTGTGCAGCACTCTACACGACTGCGACCTAGAGTTTCTTTGCTGTGTGACCTTATTTTTTAGGTGCTGAAGCATGTACTGTGTTAACAGATGTTAGTATCTTTACAGCCAATTAACTTCTCTTATCTCTAAGCCAATGAAGCAAACATGATGTTATCACTTTCCAGGCTTTATTTTCTGATGTGTTTTTTTTTAGCAGGTGTCTTTAAACTGAAGTATGTATTGAGAATGTTGATATAGTGCTCCATATTTGCATATAACCATTCAAAAATACCGTTATTTATTTCAGAAATAACAGTGAGTACAGCTTTATCCTTTTCATTCACTAGTATGTAGTATATTTCATTTAACGTCGAGTCTAATATTTTATGTTCAGAATGGAAAACAACCTCCTCCTCACAGAGTCCCAGGCACTGCGAAATCAATGTCAAGTCACAGTTGCTGAGAAAGACCGACAGATTGCAGAACTACAGAAGCTGCAACAAGACATGATTGTTAAGAAATCAGTCTCCGCTGGCAGCAATTACCCCGTCAAGGTAAACAAATGAAATGTAGCAGGAGGCACGAATCTACTTCCATCAGTTTATTGCATTAAATTTGCAGCCTGCTTCCCAAATGAGAACTACACAGCATATGATAGTGAAGTATGGAAGGCTGATGAGTGTGTTACCTGTATGTCAGTGTTGCCTGGGGTCAAATCAGCAAGTTACAACTATTCCAAGAAATGAGTTGCAATTATTAAAAACACTTTTTAATGGAGTCTGATATATAGATCAACTTCTTTTAAACAAAGAAAAATAGTGAGTTTCTCATCTGTTGAGAAAATAACAGGGAAAACTCACCGGTGTGCTGTATTTTAATGGTTAAAAACATGGAAAGCACCTGCATAAAGAAATGAAATGGTTGTGAAGGTCATGAACCGATAATGGTTACTGATTCTTAGTCAAAAAGGAGTAACAATTTGCTGTGGTTTCACTGTAAGATAATGGTATTTGCTTGTTGCTGAGTTGCTAATGGTAGTAGATTACTTAAGTAATCTTGTAAATTACTATCTTAGATTAGTTAAATCCAGAATATAATAGGAAGACATTTAAAAAAAAAAAAGATTCAAACATGGTTCAACAGCAGACCGGGTGCTGATAAAGAGACAGACATACTGGAAGGGGTAAAAAGAACAATTTACAGGTTTCTTGGTTAATTCTTTCAAATCAAGAAGAGGGTAGGGAATTTTCAGGTAACTCAAGGAGGAATTCATCTCATGTCAGAGCTGAGGTGAAACATGTTATGTCCGTAAAGTGGGAATATAATTCTGGCTTCTTGTGCCATATCTATCACGAGCCTCTTACTGTTCACGCTATTATAACACCAGTGTTGTTACTTGTTCCTATAGCACACTTGTTCAAAAGAGAATAGGATGCTGTACTATTACATGTAGGATGCCGGCAATGTATTTATTGTCACTGAGTCCTTGCATGCTGAGTGACGTAATCACCTGCCAGACAGCCTGTACTACAGCTGTGTTCTACCTATTTTTTTTTCTCTCAATAGGTAATATCAAGTTGGATCTATCTTCCCCCAGTTCAGAAGTTCCCCCAGTGTAGAAGCATCATAATTTTTTGAGATGTGAACCTCTTAAAATCCGGTTTTAGAATTGGCTAGCTGATGCAAATATTATTGGGGGAACAGATCGACAAACAAGATGACTGGCATATATCTTCTTTTTAGAAAACCAGTCTAAATAAAATAAGTTATTTGAATGTTGAAGAAATGGTAGGAAAAATGGCACAGAAAACATAACTGAGTGTAAATAATTTGTAGTACACTTCACC
Source organism: Pygoscelis adeliae (assembly GCF_000699105.1). Taxonomy (NCBI): domain Eukaryota; kingdom Metazoa; phylum Chordata; class Aves; order Sphenisciformes; family Spheniscidae; genus Pygoscelis; species Pygoscelis adeliae. Next base: position 8,760,961 of record NW_008824186.1, on the reverse strand, counting down.
TCAGCTTCACAGAAGTATTACATTGCAATACAAAAACGTTTCAAAGGAGGGAGGTGGAAAGCATGATACAGAAAAACTTCTAAGAAAGATTGGGATTGCTTACATTAAGAAAGAAAGAAATGAGAGGGGGAAAGACCCAACCTACTAGTACTGTGGGCTGTAAGTGAAATGAGAATCTACACTCTCACTTCTTGTAAACCCAGAATAGGGGACATTAGGTCACAAATACAAAACTAGTAAAAGGATGTGCTCTTTCAGGTAATGTGAACATTTTTTCGGATATATTACAGCTGCAACCTGTTTTCAGGGACACAGTTTTTAAGAGGATCAAAAAAGAACTTGGTAGTTTACATTGACGGCAGTTTTCAGAATTTGTATACTTGATGCCAACACATTTTAAAGGTCTAATGAAGTTCATTCTTCAGAGCCTAAATCAATCCCTAAATACTGCAGATTAGAACAGGACCTAATCGGGGGGAGAAGGGAGAGACGTGCCTAATGGAAGTGTTCTTGCCCTTCCTCTGAAGCAGCTGGAGTTGGCTTCGGCCAGGAACAAAATGCTAGGTTTAGAAAGGCAGCAGCTGAGACCCGGTCTGGCAATTGGTGTCTACTGTTGTAAACTGTCGTTAAAGGTTCAAGGAAAGTGTTATTTTAGAATAATATTCTTATTTGCCTTTTCTGTGCCAAAGGAAGTAAACCGTATTCCTTTTAATTTCATTAAAAACAACGTTTTGGTTGGTCAAGTTTGTGTCTCATATGCCTTTCATTTTCTGTGATTAAAATCACGAATAAAAGCTATTGAACAGTAATGTCTGTTGGGTCATGGAATATTTTATGTGGTAGGAGTCTTTATTTCATGATTGTATAGGAAAATAGATTCCATAAAGCATTAGAGATGGCACACTTCCCTCCCTTATTGGAGATTAACATCAAAATGTTGACCTGCCAGAGATAAAGAAGGCCAAAGCTGTGAATCAGTGATAAGTTGGGTGGTTCAATTTTTTTTTTTTTCCAGAATGGACTTTCAGCTTTAAACTTGTATTTAAAAAACAGCTGTTCTTCTACAAGTCATGAATACCATATGCTATTAGTTGGAAAATAATTTTTGAAAGGTGTTTTATATTCATCTGGCTTTTTCTATTTTTGCTTTTTTTTTTGTGCTTCACGCTGTTTGCAAATTAAAAATTAAGTTGGGTTGCCTTTTCATGGTAGTTTTTTATTGGTTTTTTAATTGAATTATTTAAGTTGAAAACACTAAGTAGAAGGGGTTTTTTTATATAAAGTCTCTTGCAAATGTGGTATTAACTTGTGAGAAGGAAATGATCTTGTGAAAAGGGTATTATTATGTAGTCCATATGTATATTTAATGTTGTAGTTGTATATTATTTAGAGAACTCCTATACCATTTACCCTGAATATGTTAATCCTTTTTAAGGTTTTAGAAACTGCCTCCCTCGCTGGAAGCGCAGACATGCCGGAGGAAATCAAACACGTCTTAGCTGAGAAGAATCAGCTTCAAAATGAACTGCAGCACTGTCTTCAGGAGATACACCAGAAGGATCTGCATTTTCAGCAGATTAATTCAAAGGTAACTTAGAACAACAGCTGTGATCCTCAATAGCTCATGTGAATCTGAGCTGGTATCAACATAGAAATACTGCTAAATTGGCGGTGTCTCATATAATTGAAAGTTAGTGCTTTAAAACTTAGATTCTTCAAAACAACCCTGTTGGCTCAGACTAGAAACTGCAAACTAAATGTCAGTATTATCTTTCTGTCAGGCTTTCCTGACTTGTTTGACAGAGAAAGGTTTATTTGCATCTGCATTCTGAAGAGGTTGGTGGGGCACTGTTGAACTTCTCAGAGTAAAGTATTTTTCATTAGAGACAGAAGTCTGTCTTAGCTGGAACAAGATTTGAGTTATCTCACACCAGATTTTAAATACCTACAAAAATGTTTCCTTACAATTTCTTAATGAACCCTTTTGTGGCTGTTAAGATGGTGAGTGTGTGTTTGTGTCCGCATGCACATGTGTGTTTGTGTTCAGTTTCCTTTGCAAAAGTTTTTAAATGTTCTTGGAAATTCCCTTAATGCTTATTTCTCTTTGTGTGGCCTGGTGTTGGAAGGAAATTAATTTTATGTTACCTTTCGTCTGTCATTGTGTCTCTTTTCACTCCTTCACCCAAACATTTTATAAACCTAGTAACAGTTTTAACCAAACTTTGAAACAGGTGTAGAAATCTCAAGCTCCTACAAGTGAAGATGAGTGTTTGGTTAACGGGTGGAGACCTGAGTTATGGTCTGTTTTTTGAAAAGATGAAAACTCGACTGCTGTGCGTTCCTGGACTGCCTGGTGAACATGTTTATGTTATCAGGCTTACTTGGCTGTATGCATTGTCCTGAAGTAGCAGCTATGTATACTGTCTTTTGCCAGGTGGTGAAATCGTAGCAAACATGGGGAGGAAAGCATTGGGGTTTGAAACCCTGAGTTTCTGATTTGGGCATGTTGATGACAGGGGAAATCAATCCTCAGGTGTCATTATTTCCGTTGCTCATAAAACAACTAGTTAAATCTTGCCAAACTGTGAGCTTGCCAAAAAAGTTGATGCAATGTTGAAACTAATACTCAGTTGTTTTCAACAGCAGGTCTCAAATCTGTAGTAATTTCCTGGAGGAGATAATTCCTAATTTTTATTTAATTAAATGGTACTTTCTTTCAGGTTGTGCAGTCAGCAGAAGAGAATGCCGTCTTGTCTGCCCAGTTGAAGACACTTTCGCAGACTCTAAGGGATAACCAGCTTCGTTACACTGACTTGCAAAATCGTTATTTAAGACTGGAGAGGGAGTATCAGACCATGCAAGTGACATCTTTCCAAGGCACTGTTCAGGTAAACAAACACAAGGCAATGTTTTTAGGGTTTTTTTCTTCTGCACTTACGCTTTTCTGGTTTTCATGCTAAAAATGAAGTAAATACTTTTTGTTGTACTGAATCAGTACTTTTGCTAGCCCATGATGTGCTGAAGATAACTGTCTTTATTGTTGTGAAGCTGATTTTGTTTGACTTTTCATTTAAGGAAGCTGTTTATTTTGTTTTGAAGTATCATCTTGAGTTGGTCTACAGCTGGCAGAGATAATTGGATGATCACTAATCATTGGATCAACAAAGTTTAGTAATAATTTCACAGCAGTCATGAATCATTTTGCAAGGTGTTTGAGTAATATTTTCAGAAGTGAGATCTATATCACCAGTTCAGCATTTCAGTACCCTTTGCCAACCCCTCATTTACACCTGTAGGCTTATTCCTTTGTGATCTCTTCATTTTTCAAAAGTTTTCCTGTACTGCCTTGGTTATTCCGTAACTATCAGTTAATATAAGACCCTAAAATATCATATCGATACATATATAACAACCCTTACTTTTCCATAAACAGAAATAAACACAAACAAGGAGAACTGTGAACTACACAATAAATTAATCCCCCGCTTCTTATCTCACAGACCATTTGGATTCTACCTCTTTCACATATTGATTGCAAAGCATGGGGTTGCTTAACCACAGTTCCCAGTGCTTCCGCACTGCCTAGAGCTCACTAGCTCTGAATTTAGACGTTGCTGATCGGGATGCTTTCAGCTTTGTTAGGAAACTTCAGACTCCCAGCATCACCTCTTCTTCACTTACATACAGCCGTTACTCCCAAACAGTTAATCAGTGCCACCCTGACTGGTGATCCCAACTTGCTCATGACTTGTCCTAGTCCTACTGCGTGTCCAGGAATTTCTGCTCTGCCGTGCATGTTATGCTATAGCAGTGACCTAGGCAGCTATAGCTGCAGTAACTAGTCCGGATAGTCAGGGGGTATTACGAGGGCTGGAAATATAAAGTCAAAATTACGTGCCTGGAACGAAGTCCACAAATGTGAGAGAAAGAATGCAATCCTGTGCAAAATATTTCCGCTACCTTTGTGTCAACTGGCATGTCTATATGGCATCGTGCGATACCACGCAGGTGTTTTGTCTCAGGTTCTGCTAGTGGAACAGCTGTGTTACTTTGGAAACTGTGGTCAGTGCTATATTACTATGTGGATGTGCAGATGCGTTTCTTCCACTTATTGTTCAGGGATTGCTGTGTTATGTGGTGTACGTGTATCCTTCAAGTCCTGCAGCGCACACAGGCAGTACTTTTCATCAACTTTCTGTTAGAAAACAGGTTTGGAAAATCGCAGTTCCGGAAATTAAAAGATTAAATGGCACAAAGAGTGGTTTGTTCCACTGCTTTGTGGTGCTTATGGCTTCTTTAATTGAAATAAAGATTTTTAGCAACTAGAAAAATGGTGACTGGCTTTTTTTCCCCCTTTAATATTTTCTAGGATGAAAGTAGAACAGAAGTTCCTCCTGGAGCGCCACAGGAAAGATCTGCCGTTATTGTTGAAATAGACAATATGGAGCTAAATGAACTCAGAAAAAGGTCAGGACTGAGAGCATGTATTAGCAATATTGTTTTCCTGACAGCTGTGCTGTAAGTGTGAAAGTAATGCTTCTCTATCCCTCTAAGGCATTTTGGGAGAAAAGGGAAAGAAGTGGATTTACAGTGGATTAAATGAATCGTAGTCATATTCTTGAATTATTATTATTATTATCTGGTAATATTTGTGGTTTGTTTTTTAAAGATCTATACTTATCGGTGACTTTAGATTAGATATTGCAATAAAGTGTCTCATTATAATTAAGTCTTCATCACAAAAAAAGAACATTCCTCAATAAAAAAGAACAAGAAATTAACTCTTTAAGTACATAAAATACTGATTTCAGATTTCATTTTGTCATAGGCTTGCAGAGACTGAGCAACAATATGATTCAGTGCAGCAGGCGCTCTCACAGCTGACAGAAACACTGTCAGAAGAGAAGAGGAGGAGAGAAGCTGCAGAAGAGGCTCTTGGACTCTCTGAGGAGCGAAGTAACAGGTAAAATACTCCTGTCCATAAAACAGGGCGTGTTTTTCTTTTGAAAGAAAAGCGTCCGTAAAATTTCTTTCTCTTTTCTTATACTTTTGAAGTATGTGACAGTTAGATTGCTGCATTAAACCCTTATGTGGGTGTGAAATAACTTGCGTGTTCAGAGAGCCAAAGCTGTCTTTTGCTTCTGCTTTTCATTTGCACTATGTCTGGAGTAAATGCAAAGCGTACTACAGAACTGGAAACGGAGTGTCAGATGTTTTGTTTGCCTTCTATTTTAGTGAGATTAGCGATAGGTTTTCCTATGGGTGTTAGATTTCTGAGCAAATAAAAGAACAAACAAATAATAGAACCTGTTTGTGAGTCCACAGTACCTGAAGCAATGAAAACACATGTGTAACTGTGTTAAAACCCTATGTCTAACTCTGTGGATCAAGAAATGTTATGGGCTTTGGGATTTTTTTTTTCTTTTTCATTTCTTGCTTCAGATGTTGGACTCAACAGTGAGTGGTGTTTCTTTTTTTCCGAGTTAGAAAAAAAATCTCACGTATTACAGCTTTAGTACATCCACTGTTTAGATTTAAAATATCATTATCCATCTGCCTACATAAAGTGTCCATCACTACCATCATCTGAAAATCACTCTTCAATCAGCTAGTGATGATGGGGGTTATTCTGAATAAATAAACCACCTTGAGAATAGATTGCAAATAGAGACTGAAAAAGACATAGCAACATAAACTAAGTCTTACTGCTTTTTGTGGGGACCTTCCCCCAGTAATGTAAGTATACAAAATAATGTTTCTTACGTGAATTTGGTACTTTAAAAGAGCAGATAATTTAGTACTCCATTGTCTCCCTTTAATTTTTCTCTAGATTTGAAGTAAGCAGTTACAGGTCTGTACCTAGCGAATACACTGTTCAGATGGAAAGTGAGGAGGAAAGAGAAGCCTTAATCATCAATCCTAGTGAGCATGTTATTGTACGAAAAGTAAGTAAACGAAAGCTTTTTAAAACCCGTGAATTATAAGCTACTTAAAAGTGGTGTGCATATTGTGTGCTGCTAGTTGGAGACTGGATTGAAGACAGCACAGTGCACAATCTCCTTCATGCTACCCCTTTCTTTTTTGTCTTCCCTCTGCTATACCTTTCTTTCAACTGTCATTTGTTCTTGGAGTGTGGATTTCCCTTCTGAGTGACTGGGAGTCACTGATTTTGGGTTGTCCTCTTTATACGTAAACACCAGCATGAAGCAGCTGCTTGTCTAATCCGCCTTGTCTCTGGAAAGCTGACTGTGAAGTACTCTTTTGTTGTGTTAGGTATCATGGGCCACAGAGGCATCCATTCAAAGTAGCAAACTACTACTGAAACTACATTTTACTGAGAAAATGTCCTTAATTTCTTTCTGTTTGGGTTGTGGATGGTGAGGCAAATAGAGGCAGCTGTGTAAACCATGCCATAGAACACATTACATATGTCCAAATTAAAATGTGAGTAATATTTATATTACACATGTGGCCATTAAATAAAATGTGTATGCATATAATTATGCATTTTCATCTCTAGTATGTAAATGTAATTAAATAATATGCAAATACATTGTATCCATTCCTCTCCCCTTTTATTAATGCTGTTTTCTTCGGCCTTTAAATCATTTATGCTTACAGCCTGTGCTGTGGCATCCATTGCTGCATCAGTGGCAAAAGGATTATAGTGCCTCAGAAACCTAAGCTGCAGTGGCGCTTCTTCTCGTTTGTATTCATGATTACTTATTTGATGTTTTTTGTTTCCTAACCAGGTGAAAGGAGGAGCCCTTTCCTTCCGAAGATGGCTTCGAGGGCGAAGTCTTTACTGTTCTAAGCTGCTGACCTCCAGGGCAAAATCCCGCTATTTATTCCTCACATACCTAGTTACACTACATCTTGTTGTTTTACTGTGCCTCACTGGTGTTCTCTGAATACACTGCATTTTCTGGGTAAATTATTTCCCTGTAGGTAATGGTGTGCCAATTCAAGATAATAGACTTTTCACATGCTGCTGTTAAGCTATGCACTGGACACAGTTGTATATATTCTTGTTACACTACATGAATCTTGAGCTTCTTAAAAGAAATTTGTGTATATCACAGTTGCTCCAAAGTTGACTTGAATTGCTCTTCAACAGTGGAATATTATATTTGCTAAGGAGAAAATATTCCCCTCTGCCCTATAAAGAAAACTGCTGCATACAAGTTATTTAATATTGTTTGTGAGTACATAATGATTGATTACTACTGAATGGGTTGTAAATGATATCTTTTCTATATAAATTTTATTTTAAGAGTTAAACTATAAATTTTAAAGGAATATTCAGCTATTACTGTTTATTGGCTTCTTGATTACAACAAGAAGTTTTATAGAGTGCAATAAAGGAAGAACTACTGGATTTTTTTTTTTTTGGCTGAAAATAAAAGAATTTAAGAAGGTTGTTCTTTGGCCATACGGTTTGTAATGGCTCTGTCAAGTGCACGGATATGTATGTGGTAATGAGGTAAGCCGATGATTAAAGATTCAGTAAAGATTCAGAGTTGAGATGACATTAAGAAATCTCTTCAACTTCTTATTCCTTTACTGTTGTTTAAAGGTGCAATTTCTGTAACTTTTCTCGTGGGTTTTTTTTTAAATTCACTTGCACTTCTTGTCTTGGTGGGTTTAGTTACTGCCTGTCTTAGGGGCAAAATGTTACTCAGCTGCTCAACACATGAAATTCAAGCTTGTAAAGATGCAACCTTACATATTTTACATGTTTGGGCTTCAAGATACAAAGGAATAAAGGGTATATTTTCAACTAAGAGGCTATAAGAAGCAGGATTTGCATTCAGTTTCTGTAGACAAGTAATAGTGTTGTGTGTTGCATATTAATACATCCATGTTTTGTTACTATGTTCTCTGAAACTGCACAACTATTTCTCTGACTCAAAAAATAGCTTATTTGTGAAGACTGTGGCCACTGGAAGCTGGCAGGTCGTTTTTACACCCTGTATTGTTGTTTGGTGTTTGTTCTCTCTGTGTTTCCGCTCACATCTGTATAAAATGGAGATACAATCAAAACAAGCCGAGTCTAAAGGAGTAGATAAACGGCTACTTCTTTTTTGTGACTTTGACCTCCTGTTTGCTAGACTAAAATCCTAAAAATCTTGTGGGGAAAAGAAAAACCTAATGAGTATGGAAATGGAAGGATTCCATCAGTTTTACCGATGGGCAGATACAAGGTTGGCTTTGAAGAGGTGTTAGTGAAGTGGATTATCTGCTTAAGGTCCAAGGATTCTTGTACGCGAGGTCGGCGTGACAGCTAAGAAAGAAGGATTGGTTGGCATTTACATTTGCAGAGTAAACATTTACCAAATTGCATCTGATGTTCTGCATCACTTGTGTTTGTCATGTGGAATGGGGAGTATTGCCAGCCCTAGTTACCACTGTAGGTAAATCCTGTAAACTTTCTTCTTTCGATGGTTAATATTTCTTAGTCTAGTAAAGGTCTGGATTTCTATATCAATCCAATATATTCCAGTGGAATTGATGTCGTTTTTCTTTTTTTTTTTTTGTAAAATGGTAATGGCTCATCTCTTTTGAATGGCTGGTTGCTGATTCAGTCCCTGTTTTCAGCCATAGTGTCACCCAAGTACTGAGATAAGTCAGCTATTTTCAGTCTTTGCGCCACACAAACACACACCAGGTACAGTTGAAACATGAGTACTGTACATGGTAAGACTTTTCCCTTTCCAGCTTGAAGATGAGTGTTAACAGAATGATAGCGAGCTATTCTTAGCTAATTGTGTTATAATGAAGCAGAATGCTTTCCAATTACAACAGTGGGCCTACAAATCCTTCCAGTCTCACTCATCTAGTGTGAGGGATTTTTGTCCTGAGGGGAGAAAACAACCCTCTGTCATGAGGCATAGCAAGTTAGCGAGTGGGAAAGGATCCAGAGATGTTAGAAATTCTGCCCTAATTTATCCAGGCCTTTGTGCTGTCACTGTGATAAGCACAAACTGAAAGAAAGTTTCCAAAAATGGCTTGACGCATGTAGATACTCTGTGAACTCCATTCCAGAAGCTGATATAAACGTAATGGAAGGTGAGATCGTGTCATTTGCAAAGAGGCTTCTACAAATCATCACCATTTCCTGGGTAAGTATCGCCCTGAGAGTTCTTTCGTGTTACAGATCATGATTTTAATGCTTCGGTTCCCTTGGTCTGAGACCTTTTGGGGATTTACACACTTCTTCCTGTACTTGGATGCTGTTTGCCTCAGGCTTTGAAGGAATTCCAAAGGGTCTCCTGGGGTAAGGTAAATCAGGTTTGACTACACGGTTGCAGGGAAACGTGCGGACGTTCCTCCTCATCGCTGGAAGGATCAGTAGTGTGCAATGAAACCTTCTTGGTCTATCTGGAACCTGGAAGAACACTTCAGTAGTGTTTGCTGTCTGGACATGAGGCCTTATGCAGAAACCAAAAGGAAGGCTTCTGTTCATTGTATTTAATTTTGCACTGGGAATTAGAAAAATAAAAATCTAAACTAAAAATAAAGCAAATTTAGGAAATGTATTTAGGAACTTCATCTGGTGAAAAGATTTCCAAATAGTTGCTTTGTGGAAATGATTATTAAACCTATAAATTCAGCAGCTGTAAAGCAATATCATGACTCAATCAATGAAAATTTTAAGTAGTGCTCTTTATTAGTTCATTCACCTTGTAATGATAAGCAAAGCAAGATAATTAAAAAAAAAAAAAAGGAAATGAACAAATACAGCCATTGATTTTACTAGTGTCAGTGCCTTCTCCGGAATCTAATGGAGTGAGTGTAAACAATTGCTGCCAGCACTCTACAGTGTAACTTGCACAGATCAGCTGGGGTTTCCCTGTGAATTTTGTTTCTCCGAGTATGGCTGTAGTGACCTTAGTTTTACCTCTAAAGCTGTATATGAAATGCTGCGTGTATGAAAGAATGGGAATATTATTTCCTACCACGGAGGATTAAATGTCTTGGTCCTATCCAGCTTTCTTTAGAGCCAAGGCGCAATGCTGAGCTCTCAGAGCTTTGTAGCATTTCTCTACTTTAAAATTCTCTACTCTTAAATTCTAGTATCTCATCTGATGTCATTTCTGAGGTATTTAAGAACTGAGTTTCCTTGTGTTTTACATCGATGGAGTTGGAGTCTGGGTGCAGTTCTGTGATGTTGGATACTGCTGGTAAATGGTTGGTTTATTGCATTCTAAAAGCCTTTTACTGAGGGTTTTAGAAGAAAATAACAATTCGTGGCAACATGAACGAATGTTCCAAAATACCAGCTACTAGAACTAATGGTTAAACATTCCTATATTAAAGCTGTTAGCAAATTTATGTGGTAAAATTATTCTGCTTCCTTATGTGAAAAAGAATCTTCCAGTCACAGGCACATCAACAAGACTTAAAATGCTTTTTCTGATTTAAAATAATGTCATATTTTCGAATTATGCTTCCATTTCACCTGTGAGCGTTGGGATCAGTCATGTCACAGCCTTGCTTTGTAAAGCATACGGGAAAGGATTGAACACCAGGAACTTCGTGCAGCTCAAACTTTAAAAACCATAACTGTTCCTGTTTGTAAATCTCCAGGGACTTTGGTATTCGTGCAGGGATTGTCTGAACAGAGCGTGAGATATTTCAAACCCCACAAATAGGACAGCATGAATTGGTTGCAGGGCAGACCCTAGTGCTGGTGGCTGTTCTGCCATCGCTCCTGGCCTGCCTGTGCACGTAGCACTCAGGTGGAACTGTAATACCATCGGAAGTCAAATACATTTTTGCATTAATCGCAAAAAAGATGCTTAATATATTTTTGCATTGTTGGGGACCGCAACTTTGCTGGACAAGTGCTGTTTTTCATTCCTTTCCCATTTCTGAAGTACCCTTACCGAGTGAAGTGCCAGAGAAGGAAAAAGAAAATCCTTCCCTCTCCTTGACTGCCTAAAGAGGCAATCGTACAGTCCTAAAAATAACCAAGGAATCCGAAACAGAAGTCTTGGTGAAATTCAGGCCCTCCCTCGGTGGGAGTTTTGCCATGAATTTCAATGAGTTCAGGACTTCGTCTGATGTGTTGGCCAACTGCTGAAGTCGAGTTGTTCCTGGGCGGTTGTGCCAGCTGCCTCTTGTTCTGTTTCCCAGAATAACCACTTTGATAAGGTGTTTACCGCTTACAAATATGGGATAGGTCCTGTAGTGAGCACTTCACATTAGAGAGGAGCTGTCACTTAAAACCACACAGCAAACGCTTCCCTGAAACTTTTCTGTGTAGTTTATTTTTAGTTGTTTAAGATTGATGATGATGCTCTAAGAAAAAGGCAAATTTAAACACGCCACTGGGGAACAACTGCGGTCTTTGAAGTAATGAATGTTGAGGATTCTTATTTACCATCTAGCTACTAATATTATAACTGGTAGGTGCATATGATCAATTCATTTTTAACAAATGAAATTTCTAGAAGATAATTCAGCCTTGGAAGAGATGGGGTTATGCTTGCTTGCGTCCAAGTAGAGCTGAATGTGTATCCTCTAGCTGAACTTGTCCCATGGTCACAAGGCCAATTAACAGAATATCACAGGACCCTTTGAGGCTACAGCAGGGGAGATTTCCCTTTTGGAAACAAAAGCTGAATGTCCTCATTAATTTGTTTCAGTAAAACCTGTTCAAGCTGAAATTTATGTAGATACTTAACATTCTTTGCAAGACTGGGACTTTAGCATAGACTTTGCTGTTTAGGTTTATTCTTTTCCAAAATGACTCTTTCTACAGCAGTTCACTCTCTAAATGATGGAGAGTTGCTTCTGTCCTATTCCCTTCCATCTCCTTCCCCTCCAAATTACTTTTGCAGCCAAAATTGTGAGGCACTATGTGTGATGATGATGAAACCACTGCCCTTGTATGTGACAATGGTTCTGGGCTTTGCAAAGCTGGGTTTGCAGGAGACGATGCCCCAAGAGCTGTATTTCCATCCATCGTTGGACGTCCTCGACATCAGGTCAGCTGGTACCGAAATGGAAGTGCTGTCTGGTTTGGGTGGTTGTTTTGGGTTGGTTTTGGTTTTTTTATGGGGTTTTTTGAGACTTTAGATATGGCGGTGATAAAGCCTCGGATTTATTCAGGCAAAACTCCCATCAGCCTTTGTAGTTCAGCTTGCTAAGAACTGGAGGATTGAGCTGCACGTCTTTAACACTACGAGGTAAGCTTATTGATCCTTTGGAAAAGGCGTTCTTCAGCCATAAAGTGTTGACCGTAAAAGAACATAAGTGTTTTAATGATATTAAGGTGTCTTATGGAAAAAAAAACCACCACCCAACTTGCTGGATGAATTAATACTTGCTGTATTAATACAAAGAAAAAAGATAGAACATTTCTAGCATGAGAAACCAAATGAATAATAGTGATAAGTTCCTCTTATTGTTCCATTAAGCAACAGTGTGGCCCAATAAACTTCAAAAAAAGGTCTCTAGCACATCACTTTCTCAACTCAAACAGGACTGGAAAGGATAAATGTGGCTTTTCTTGACCTTAGAAAGGGTCTTTCTGCTTAATTAGTTTTCTAACAGTTCCTTTAGAAATAGAAAAGGCAGATTTTTGTTCTTTTTTTTTAATATCTGAGTCAGATTTTAATTTTCTGGGCTATAAAAACCCTTCCCTGAAGTTCTATGTGGTCTTTTGCTGAGCTAAATAAGCCTGGTTTGACGGGCGCAGAATACTAAGCACTTTAAGGAATGCGTTTTGAACACCTCTATGAATTGTTGAAGTTGAATATCGGTTGCTGAAAACGTCCATTCTTTAACCTCTCAAATTGTTCATTGGCTTTTGGCATGTGATTTTGCACAGTTAAGCAGCTCAGCAGCTGTATTAACGAATCCATGGAATTAATGAATCCATGAGAAAAATTAAATATTTTTGTGCTAGTTGATGAATAATATTTTACCTCGTGGGTCGTTACATTATTTGGGGCAATCATGATAGGCTTCCTAATGCAAACGTAATAAACTTAGTAAAACTATTATTTAATAAGTGAGTCTTCTTTTAGAAAACCTGTCTCTGTCTTATATAAATTAATGCTTTTTTGCAAAACGTGTGTTTTTCAAAACCATTTCACTTCCAGCAAAGGGGAATCTCACTGTTTAAAGGCAGTAGTGGAACTGCCTAGACAGAAAGGGCAACCAAATATATAAAGTAAATCTGGAGAGACTGTATCTTTTTCACCTATAATTCCTTCCCTTTATTCCTCTGTGCAATGACGAGGGACCCGTCCCTTGTGGAGAGCCGTGCGTTTGCTGATGCCTGCCTTGGGTGGGCTCCTGCATGGGCATTAGTTGCACCGAGCGTGAGATGCCTTCTTTCCTCTCTGAAGCTGCCTTGCCGTTCCTGGGGGGTTGACGGGGGAGTTAGTGCAGAGTAGGTGGTTACCGATAAATTCACATTTTAGTTCCTTGCACATTTTGGGGGTTCGTTCTGGAATGGCAGTAGCAGTAGCAGGTACGATATTAAGTTTTAACTTAAAAACGATATTCTCTCTCTAATGTGCATGATATACTGCACTAATATTAGAATAATATACTTTGCAGGGTGTTATGGTTGGAATGGGTCAAAAAGACAGCTATGTAGGGGATGAAGCACAAAGTAAAAGAGGGATCCTGACACTGAAGTATCCCATTGAGCATGGAATCATCACTAACTGGGATGACATGGAAAAGGTGGGTGTTTATTTTTAATGTAATTTTGTTGAGGCACCGTCTTATCCAAGACATACAATTTGCCGTTAACCTTCTTGCAAACCAAAGGGAAAATCCTTGCAGAATGTGTAATTGCAGTAAAGGTAAAGGGATAGTACGATACACTAGTGCAGGAGTTGATTGGGTCTCGGCACTTCTAGAGTGACTATTCTTTGAAAAAGTAAGTGCTAATTACTCATCAGATTTGGCAGTATGTTATAAAATTATGCTTTATACATACTGTTTTCAGTCTTGAAGTTCATACTGAGGCAGAACGTTTGACAGATAGAAAGTAGCTAAAGTAAAAAAAAAAAAAACCCAACCAAAAAACCCGAAACCACGTTGTGATTCATCAGAGGTGAATCAGAGAAATATTAAAGATGCATTACTGAAGTTGGGAACAAAAACTGTGAGGTGGAGGGGTGATTTTCCCTCCTCAGTACTTGCCTACAGGAACAAAATGATGGGCGATGCCCACATCTTGTATTGCACATGACATTCTCACTGTCAATTAAATAGGAAAAGACAGATTGGGGTTTCCTAGCCCTATACTAGTTCTTTGAGAGTGGGATTTTTTTTTTTTCCTGAAGGGTGTTTTTCTGTTGCCAATTCCAGTTAGCTTTTACTGTCTGGATGGCAAGAAGGTGTCTTTATTGCCCATCAAGCCCGACTTGCTCGGCGTGCGGCCAGTGCAGTGGCCTCTTTGTGAAATACCCGCTTAAGGATGTCCCAGGCCAGGCACAGGCGATGAGGTGTGCTCGTGGGAGAAGCTGGAGAGGCAGGAGGAGTCCTAACGGCTCTCTCACTCTGCTAAATGTCTCCGATATCCCATATGTCCTGGTCTCTTCAGGAAGCATCGGACTCTCTATGTGGAAATATTGTAGGTGGTCTTTAAAGACAGGATTGCAATTCAGTCCCTTGTCATCTCCAGGTGGGATGGTACGGGAAGGAAACTCCACGAAGACATGCTTCTGGTAGTGTTTTCCTGTGGAAAATACCACTGAAAGGAAGACACGGGGCCAGTGGTGTTCCGTCCTCACACTTGCGGAGACGAGGCGTATACAACTATAATACGCATATCTAAAGTCAGCTACTGTGTCATATTCGTGAACCCAAATTGATAAGCACAGAGTGTTCCAGATGAACAGACCAAGGTCGATACAGGAGCAATGGGGGTTCCTCAGTTCATATTTGGAAATAAATTGCCCACCTACTCCTCTAGATGGAAGCACAGTATTTGCATTTCATTATGCACTGCTTGCTGGGAGGACACCTTGCTTGTTTCTGCAGAGTAGGAAGCCTACCTCATACACCCCGTTATGATGTTCTTCCTGATAATTTTCCTGCTGTCTGCATTCAGCAAGAAATTCTATTTCCCTGTGTGTGTGGGGGGGTAAATTAGAGGTCACTATTTTATGTTCTTCCCTCAGCGATTGGTCTCTGCATCTGGAAATTGTCCTGTGTATAACACATACTGGTATGTGTTCTTTTTCTGGGTAATGCTGGATGCTAGAGCAAACTATCTAAAATCTGGTTAGGAAAAGGAATAGGTAGGTAAGGTAAAATTAGGAAGGTAAATTAGGAAGGTAAAAAAGGTGGCGTGTGCTTTACTGTAGTGTAAACTCGTGGCTAAATTGATTGGTTTTAGGGTGTAATGTGGTGGCGGCTTCAGGCAGTGCTGTAGTTCAACTAATGGTCAGATACTATATGGGTTCTTGCAGTTTGAACTTTTCTTCTCTTTGTCACTTAAACGGATGAAGGAATTACTTGTGAAAGTGGGTCCCTAGCCCAAACTTACCTTCTTCTGACATACAGCTTGCAACATGCAGTAGCTGGCAAAGATGTCCCAACACTGAGTTGTGCTTGGACTTCTTGCTGAGCCCAGGAGCAGAGTGGGACAGAAAGTGGAGGCTGCTTTCCAGTGAATGAGCAATGAGCGACAAACAGAAAAAAGAAGCATGAGAGAAAGGCAGTGGTAGGAAAGAGACAAGAAACAGTGTTGCTAACTTTTGTGATTATTGCAAATAAGAAAAGCAGCATTTTTTTCTTATATACGGGCTTCCCTGATTCAACCATGTATCTCAACTTCCCCGAAGCTCTGTAACACACACACACGTGCACACACGTGCACACACTCTTATGGCTGAGAGAAGTTCTGAAATGCTATTCCTAAAGTTTTGATGCTAAGGGAATATCTTTTGTATATGCATATATATTCCCCGCCCCCAAGATTTTTAAACCAGTTGCATAATTTTGATCCAAACCACAAATTTCTTTCCAGTGCTTGGAAATCATACTACTAAAAGCCTCATGATGTAGAAGAAACAAGAGAATTACTGGGTAACGTGCCAAAAATGGGACAAAGGCATGATAGTGCAGTGCCCGACCATCCACACGTTACAGAAAGAGGGGGGTCACCAAAAGATTGGGCTGAGTGTGCATGTGTGCGAGAAAGCGAGAGCGAGGATGCTGCGGGACGTGCGGACGTTCGTGTGAATGGAGGAGGAGAACATGTAGGCGATGAAATGAAGCATTCTTCTTCCCCTGTGCTTCAATTCACAATATTCAAATTGGGACTGCTCTGTTTTCCGCTGGATAATAATACAGGGCATTGTACATCACTGTTAATTTGCTCACAGCAACTGAGCTGACAACGTATGGGAGGGAAAGCGTTGGGATGGAGCATTTTCTGGCTCTGGTGACTACGTAAATATTTTAATATAAGTGTTGGAATAATTCTTCCTCAGTCATTTCTCTTTGCTATTGTGCTTGCTGCTTACATTTAATTCTCGTGACCTATAAAATCCAACACTGAACTATTTTTGTTTCTTGTAGAATATCATTATCCATTAACATTATGGTTATCATTAGGTTGGATCTAATGGGCTGTACAGTGCCTAATCCAGCCTGGTTTTGAGGAAAACCCTGTAAACTGCCCGAGGTTTTAGGCAGGGTCCTGCTTTATGAGTCCAGGTTTGTTCCTCACTGCTGAAATTGCCAGTACTTTGTTAATTATGTAAGCATGGAGGTTTCCTTCTCTTCCCTTAGTTCTTTCCTGTCTGAAATGGCAGTCTTTTTCTTCTTGTATCTGATTTATATTTTAAAATTTTACATGATTACTTTCTGTTTTATTCAACTTCTCCCTGTATTTGTATTCTAAACCTTCAAATGGAAGATGGCCTGGCATCCCAAGCCCCAGTTCTGGAAACATCTGATAAATTTTTTTAGGGGATTGAGATGGAATTGAAATTTTTTTTTAGGGCTGATAATTTTCTTCACAATTCCAGCTCTGGACAGCTATTGACTTTGTAGGTGCTTCGGATTTAGAGAAGATCTTTTTTCCACTTAAGTTCATTTTGGAGCATAATGGTACTTGTTTCTAGGATATTAATCAAATAAACTTACCCATAAAACTATCCTGATGTTTTGTGCTCAGAAGTAAACTTGTTGGGTCAGGCAAAGCTGGAATATGATTAAAAAAAGAAATAAGGATAGGAAAGAATTGAACAAAAAGGTGAGAAATATTTCATCATGTTACTGAACAGTCTGTCTTTGAGCTGGCATCAAGAAAAAAATCCCTTCAGTTCCTCACAGCCATAGTCCTCAGGCAATCGAAGCCGGCATCGTTTGATACAGGTAGCACCAACGTGAAAAAATACGGCAGTACTTTACAGACTGTGACTAAGAAATTTAGTTACTCTATAGTAAGTGGGAGTTTGATTCAGGGTTTACTGGATGAAATATCTGTGGCATAAAGGGTCTTTCGTTTCTGTGGAGATAATTAGATTTCTAAAGAGCATCTTGGCAATGGCTTGCAACTGGATCAGTCTCCAAGCAGCTTGAGGTGGAGAAGTGTTTCCAGGTCTAAACAACTCAGTGCTTGGCTCAGGTTATGTATCAGAGCACTGGGGGTGGGAACTAACCGATGCCCCTGCTTAGAAAAGATCTGTACTCTGTTTGGGGAATCCTAACTGGAAGGACTCTGTTGTGTAGGTTATATTCTGTTGTTACACGCAGTAGAAACCCAATGGTTTTGGTTCTAATTTGGAGTTGAATTTGGCAGATTTGCTCTTGCATGCTTTCTTTAATTTGTTTTAATGCTTTATTTTAATATGTCTGTAAAAAAAAAAAAAAAATCACTCAGGCTATATTTGAAAAGCTTTCTGTGTAGTTCTGTGGACAGAAGAAACAATTTCCAGAACGCTTTTCTAAAGTGATTTTCATTTCTAGATTTGGCATCATTCTTTCTACAACGAACTCCGGGTTGCGCCGGAGGAGCACCCCGTCCTGCTGACCGAGGCCCCCTTGAATCCCAAGGCCAACCGTGAAAAAATGACTCAGGTAATCGTCTGAGTGTTGTGCCACAGATCACTTCTGCACAGAAGCAGCTAGAAATATAAATAGTCCTGGGTGTACAACTTTCTTCTGAATCTGGGAGGTAATCCCTTAAGGGTTAGTGTGGGTTTGCATGCTGGCTAAGCCACGGTGAGAGAGTGAAAGTTTCTGCTGCTCACGCAAGTTCTCTGGATGGCCCTAAAACGTTTCGTACTTGTGTGTGGCAGTGAGATATATGGAACTAGCCTCTTAAAAGCTTGAAGTAATTTTCTTTGTTCACAAGACTGTGTGTGTGCTCAGTTCTGGAAGTGGGGAAGCTGGAGGCTAAGGCAGCTTCTGATGCTGAGTTTCAGTGTGTAGATAACGTCAACCCAGGATTAATGTAATTTTTTGAGTGGAGTTATGAGTCATTGATGTATTTAAATCTGAGGTTTGCAAGTGCTGTAGCACGGGTCATGTACCGGCTGAGTCATACTTGTGTGCGAGTTTTGGGTCAATGACGTCTTTCATGTGCCTACCTCTGGCCACCAAGAGTGCTCAACCTGTAGTAGCCCAACTCCTCAGCTCATGCTGTATCAGCTCCTGCTTCCTACCCTGAAGACTGACACTTTATCAACACTTTTGCATCAGGCAAAATGCTAGTTATCGTATCAGAACTGCAGGTTTGTTGGTTTGTTTGGTTTTTTTTTTTTTTTGAAGATCTGAATAAAGATGTCTGAAGGCCATCATGCAGATGACTTTGTGGAGCTCCCAGCTGGAGCACCTCATTAGGGATCAGGGGAAAAGTGTTCAGAAACTGGAATGTTTGTGCTGGCTTGGGAAAATGCGTTGTCTGAAGCATTCAAACTTAAATGATGCTTTGCTAAACATTTCTGTCTGTGACATACCCAGTCTGGTTTAGCAAACTCAGATCAGAACCAAAAGTCGACCTCTGAAATTTGTATATTTTAGAGCAGCCTTCTGGCCAAAAGTCCACGTTGTAAGTTTAGCCAGTGCTGTAACCAGAAGTAAGTGTGATTTAAATACAGATATAGGTATAAAATCACCTGGGAAAATTAGATGTGGCTCCGCACTTCCCTTTGTGCCCACTTTTGGCATATATTTAATAGGAAGATTATGCATCAATTTAGCAACAGTGTAAATAAACTAATTAAGTAGTGAGCTTGACAGCACGCATTACTGGGAGATAATACAACTGGGAGATAATAAACAACAACAGACCATAAGAAAAGCCGAGTTTATAACAGCCAGGAAGTGTGGTTCATACAGTAGACATGTCTAGGACTGTTTCTCTGTCATTATACTGTAATGATAAATCCTGTTTTCAAGATTGTTTAAAGGCTTATTTTTTATTACTGATTGCATTAAATTCATTACATTAATTAACTATGAAATATCGGTAATTCATGTATTCTTTAATTGAAAGCATACTTTTCATTAAAAGTAGACTTCATTGGCAAAGGTATTAGCTTATGAAATCCAAAGTTTAAGTTTAACCCCCTGATGTCAGTGGTTCTGACGGGTACAATGATGATGGTTGAGTCACCATCCCTGGAGGGATTTAAAAGACAGGTAGACGTGGCGCTTAGGGACATGGTTTAGTGGTGGGCTTGGCATTGTTAGGTTTATGGTTAGACTCGATGCTCTTAAGGGTCTTTTCCAACCCAAATGATTCTATGAAACGTGGTCACAGCAGCACCGCTAGTGATGGGGTAGCACTGCCGAGGGTAGGTGGCGTTGGTTCAAGAAAGGATACAGCGCATAGGGTTGTCCAGAGTGTGTTAGTTCACTGTGTGCCCTTAGTGGTTTTCCTTAGCAGAGCTCCAGTGGAAGTCCAGCTGGAAACAAATGCTATTCCATCTGCTCGGGTAAAATTGCAGTGTATCTGACACAGGAGATGGAAAGAACTGGAGCTTGTTAGAGTAGAGGTGGGGGATGAGACAAGAGAATATGGCTAAGGTCACCATGAAGAGAAAAGATAAACTGTTGTGTTTGCTGGGGGGGGCCAGAATGAGATGTAATGGGTTGAAACTAGAGCAAGTGAGGTTTTAGCTAGACACCAAGAAACCCCTGATAATAGTAAGTATAGTGTATCACTAGATTTGTTTGCCGGAGGAATCTGTGGATGCTCCAGCAGAGGAATTCTGAGACAGAACCAAAGCTGTGTCAGGAATGGCTGATTCTTCCTTGAGATGGGAATAGACGTCGTGGCTTCTTCCAGCTGTGTCTTCTATAAATTTTTTTCATGTGTGTATATATGTGTGTTTTTTATATATATATATATATAAAAACCCCATATATATTAAAAAAAAAACCCCAAAACAAACCAACTTAGATTGCTGCATTGTTGCAGTCCTGCCATCAGGGTAAAAAAGTTATCCCAAGGTGTCATCTTCAATTAATATTATCAGTAAAAATCTGACCTAGTCTGAGATTAATGGAAAGATATCCACTGACTTCAGTGATGATTTTTTTTTTTTTTTTAATAAAATCCTGAAGAACACATAGTGTGCTGTTCACAGAAGAACCATGGCTCAGGAGGGGACTCAGGATTAGTAATTGGCAGTATTCATTTAAAAAACCATAAAATTTACTGTCACTTCAGATACTCTTAAGCGTAGATCCTAAAGGTTTTCAAATTCTTCATTCCAGATTATGTTTGAGACGTTCAACGTGCCAGCCATGTATGTAGCAATTCAGGCAGTGCTGTCTCTGTATGCATCTGGAAGAACGACCGGTGAGTCTTTCTGGGCGCCGTATTTTCCACCTGTCCTTCTCTCGTGGATGTATATGCACGTAGGCACAGGCACAGACATATGTTGATTGTGGTGCACCAGCTGCGTATTAAGAAGAACAAATAGCCATATGGAAACTGAGTACTTTCCACCATGCTGTGCAAGTACCTCTCTGTTGTTTTCAACTTCATGGCAGGTATGGGTGTAGATTTACGACTTTCTGCTTCAAAAGCTCAAGTGGCTACGGCTCAACTGTATGAACAGATGAAAGATAACACAGTTTGATACTGCCCTTAATTGCACAGCATAGAGAAGAGGCTGTATCTTAACTAGATTGTTCCAAACCCATGGTTCCTTCTTATTTTAGCCCAACCTCTATTGTTAAGCTCCATTCACAGCAGAAAAAAACCCAAACCATTCAGTAGCTAAAGGAAAATATTTCATTTAAATGTTGAATTTCAATCACCTAATGATGTCTGCTGTTAAGCGATCATTAGAATTAGCATGGAGGTCTCTTCTTATTGCCATTTAGAGTCTGATCAGGCATTGACACGATAAATTACTTCTTAGCAACCCTTGAGTCTTCATATACTTTGAAAAAAATTAAAATACCATCTGTCTTTGTAGCCTGATGCCACAATAAAATTTTGTATAAAAAGATCGCCGGCTTAGAGGAATTACAATTGTCATAAATACTTGTTTTATGTTTGAAATGAAACTATTTGTATGCATGTTTGGTATTAGAAATGTTTTATTCATTTTGAGTGGAAAACACGTACTTCATTTCCTATCCAAGAATATAAGTAATATGGCTGTGCACAGATAAACCGTTGTTATATTTTCCCTAATGGGGTGGTTTATTTTAATGGCAGATTCAAATTTTCAATTGTATAGATTTTTTTTTTTTTTTTATTTACAGTTTGTACATTATATCATGTCTGTAAAGTGCTAGGGGTCATCTGAAATGAAAGCCTCTGCATCCATGTAAGATCATTATTGCTAGCATCCGTTCAGCAAGAACAATACAATCAAATTGCTGAATGTTACGTCTTTTTTTTTTCCCCAAAAGCAGTTGCTGCTTAGTTTGTGCTAACGATTTCATCTCACGTGAGCAGCTCTGTAGTTATAGGAATGACAGAAGTAATTGCCATGTGCGCATCTTTATTTGTTGTTGCATGTTTCGGGTGAGAATATGGAGTATGTGGAGACCCTGTACCAGTGGGAAACAACCAGCTTCTCCTTTTCTTTCACTTTCCAGGAATAGTTTTGGATTCCGGGGATGGTGTCACACACAATGTGCCTATCTATGAGGGCTATGCCTTGCCTCACGCCATCATGAGGCTCGATCTGGCAGGCAGAGACCTGACTGACTATCTCATGAAAATTCTTACGGAGAGAGGCTACTCTTTTGTCACCACTGGTAATGAGCTGTGTTTTGGATGCACTTCGCATACGTTTGCTCTGTTGGTTGTCTTATTACACAGGAAGCGTGTACCTGGCGAGATGCATCAAAATCCCTATCGCTAAGTTGGCCTGGGAAAAACAGTTCACGTTAGCTAATGGGGTTTTCCTGACTTTGGCTTTCAGCGTATATTTTGAGCATCAAGGACGAGGATGCCACCTCGTTAGGAAATCATAAGTCACTGAGAAACATAATTGGTTGTTGCGTTTGATCGTACCTCTTCCACGGACAAAGGAACAAAGTTAGTAACTGGTAATGGATGAACCTCTGGAGATTTGATCAAGGTTTTGGGACATAAACACGTAAACGTTAATCTTTACAGTATTCTGTAGTACAGTATGTCTTTTATTTGTCGATGAAGGAAATTTGGCAATGCAAAGGGAAAGTAATGTTGTTGAGGCATTGAGAGGTCAGAACCCAATGAACTGTACGACCGTCATGAACTCGGGGAAACGTGCATGAGAGAACCTGTGTCCTGGCTGTCATACTGTATGTTGATTTAAAAACTTGTTGGCTGTCTGCAGCGGAACGGGAGATTGTGAGAGATGTCAAGGAGAAGCTCTGTTACGTGGCGTTGGATTTTGAAAATGAAATGGCAACTGCTGCTTCCTCCTCCTCTCTTGAAAAGAGCTATGAGCTTCCTGACGGACAAGTCATCACCATTGGGAATGAACGGTTCCGATGCCCAGAAACTCTCTTCCAGCCATCCTTCATAGGTGGGACAGGACTTTTCTTTCTAGGGACTTGACAGAGAATGAAAAGAAGAATTTCTTAGGAAGTATAGATGACCTTCAGCTGTAAGAACTGAGGCATTTGTCCTCAAATGTCCTTAGAAACATGCAGCTTCTATTGACTTAATCAGTTCTTTAGAAGCTATGAACGCTGCTGCTACAGCTGCTGGGCAAAAAGATGCCTGTCAGTTTAGAAATACCTGAATTCTAAGATGGTTTCAACCTCTTATAAATGCAGTAGAGTTTCTAAGATGATGTTTTAGAGTACTGTCAGAAGATCATGCTTTTTATCTTGACTGGCTGATATATAACTGCACAGTGCTGCTTATGTGGGTTTTTCATCCAGGTGCTGCTTCCTTTTATCATTTTATTATATTAATCTGTAATGCAATCATACAAAATCAAATCGTGCATTATTTTCCAGTAGTTTTATCTGTAGTGTTAAAACTCCCATTCTATCCAGTGGATGACTGACACTTTGTGTGTGGTAACTCGTACTGCCCTCACAAATTTTCTACTTTCCACTTAAATTCCACTCTTGAGGACTGAGTAAAATGGCTGCAGGCAGTTTGGCACGATTTCCGTTAAACTAAATGGTGACGCTAGCTACATATGCTTGTATGTAGAAAGGAAACTATTCAAGCATTAATATAGCTCCGAGTTCTGTATTTGAACATCAGCGGGAGAAATCCTCTTTAGTGATAGAGGGATTTGGCTGCCAGAAGTGTATCAGGGATCAGAGCTGGTGCTCAACAATGGTCAGTATCAGAAACGTAGCGATGGAAATCAGGATTTCCTGGATCACAGATCTTTGTCAAAATGTGCATGTTAAGCTAGTTAAAAAGTCTAGTACTTACAGCCCTAGGAATACAGTTTGAACTTTATCCGGTCTGTTCCTTTTCTTTAGCAGAAGATAGTACCGTAAGTGAACTTCACTGTACTGGCATTCAAATTAAACCAACACCTCAAAAGCAAGGTAGCTCACTGAAATGCCAAGTGGGCTTCTATTTTTAGCTAACAGCATCATAAAAGATTATAAAAATGGCAAACTACTGCAGTAACACCTCATTTTAGATTTTTCCTTAAATAATGTTAATTTTTTTTTTTTACTTGAGGAAATAAAAAACCCAGTATGAAATCATAATGGGGATCTTTCTTCTGCCCAAGTGTATTTTGCTTGTATAATTACTATGCTGAGATTACAAAGAAGGTGAGGAGTATGTCCTGTCTTTCTCCTTCCTCTCCTAAGCATTGCATAGCTTTTTTTTTTTTTTTTTTTTAGTTTTCTTAAGGGAGACAGCTTGGACTAGTGAGCCTTCCTTTCATTTTAACAGTAAGAAAAAGAAAGGGACGAAGAGGAAATAACATGTCGAAACTTCTTTCCACTCAGGGATGGAATCTGCAGGTATCCACGAAACCACTTACAACAGTATTATGAAATGCGATATCGACATCCGTAAGGATCTCTACGCTAATAACGTCCTCTCTGGAGGAACCACAATGTATCCTGGGATTGGCGATCGTATGCAGAAAGAGATTACAGCTTTGGCTCCAAGTACGATGAAGATTAAGGTAATTTTGAACACCTGCGCTTACAAAAGAAGCTTTTGTTGGAAAGTTAGGTCGTATAAACAAATCAAAATGTCCAGGTCTTGCATCCCAAGTCCTGACGTTAGGAGAGCCTCGGACAGCCTGCTTAATTAATACCCCTTTTCCTCCTACCAGCCAAAGCAGAATTAAAAGAGGGATTTGGGAGGTACTGGCATAAAAATGGTTGCTGAAGCCATGGGAGTTGATGAGGTCAGTTTGAGAAAATGTGAAACAACAATTAAGGAAGAGAGTCCTGTGGGATTCCCAGTGAAATAGGGCTACGAGGGAGAAAAGGGCTCCTTGAAAGACACCACAGAACAAGCGAGGGAGGGATGAACCTAGAGAAGATGGACCTGTAAATACTGAACGGGGCATGAACAACTTGAGAGGATACTGGGAATATTACAGGCTTCAAGGCTTAGCTATCAGTGAAAGTCATTAGTGAAATGAAATTAGTGTGTTATGGGCCATCTGCAGATATCTCATGGGTTGCCGTTTTTGTCTGCTCCTAGTAACGTTATAGCATCTCTATTGATTTGAGGTGGAAGGCAAAATACGGCAGCCTTTCCACCTCTTAGCTGCTTTACTTTGGAGTTGTGCTTCTGTGATGAAAAGGCTTTCACCTAGTTATTTCATCCAAAGAGATGCTTACTGTGTTATCTGCTTGTCACTTTATTTACAACAGATTGCACTTCTCTTCTAGATGATTGCACCACCGGAACGTAAATACTCTGTCTGGATTGGGGGTTCGATATTGGCATCTCTGTCCACTTTTCAGCAAATGTGGATCAGTAAAGACGAATATGAGGAAGCTGGCCCTTCTATTGTCCATCGCAAGTGCTTTTGAATACTTCCATCATGTACTGTCAGTGTTAAGTAGTGCTGATTCTCTACACATCACCTGCCCTCATTCACCTCTGAGGGTGGCTTGGCTTTCTTCCACATGTTAAAAAAAACACACTGTATGGATGTCATACGAATTAGCAAATTGCTTCTAATTTTTGATGCTAAAATGAGACTAATATTTCAGTGATGGGTGTTTTCCAAGATTAATAACAGTAGTTATACTAGACTCTTTTACAGACCTCCCTCCCCCCCCAGTTTGTACGTGTTGTACTGCTGTCCGGGAGGTGACACACAATGCTGCTGTGTCTCTGCTAATCGATGGCAAGCCTGAAGTGTGCACGTAAGTGATTCTTTCAAACTCAAACTTAATGCCAGGTTTAGGTACCAGAGAAGGCTTATTTTACGCAGTTTACTGGTACACAGGCTTCTTCTAAGGGGGTTTATTTTACTGAAAATACAGCGGATTTATGTGGGTACCGATGTGCACATGGGTACCAAAAATTTCCGTAGATCTTGTATGGATGCCTTTCCTTGGTATCCTGCAATGTTGGCAGGAGACTTTTGTCTCCCTGTGACCACCGCTCTCCACCAGTAAAGAGCTTCCACAAGCTACAGTACTTCTGAACTTACTTGTAACAGGTTAATTTATTGGATGTATTATTGCTTTCTTCATCTCTCTTCCTAAGCAGTTAACTGAGGTTTCATTTATTTTTGCTATATGTGTGCTATGCTAAGCTAATGATTACAGAGTAAATAATAACCTTTTGAATATGTTATTGAAATACTCTGGGTTTAATGGATCAATAAAAGTGTAATTATCCATGTAAGGCTGCTGTGGTTACATTAATTTCATGGTGACTAGTTTATCTGTTAAAGATAAAATAATAATTACTAATTTATATTTTAATTTTATTATGAAAAAGGTTTCATTCCCTCTAAGCTTTCTAGCTAAGCAATGTTTAAATGAAAAAAGAATTGTTTCACAGTTTCTATTAAAAAAAGAATATCTTCCTGGATGACAAATTTTCATAGTGTTCTCTATGAAGATTAGAATCAGCTGGGGAGACTTTACTGTTTCGGATACCAGGCAGGTGTGTTCTATATGATTCTGGATGCTGCAGACTTTGAACTGATGTGATGTCAGGCTTGGTGTGCATTTCATGATTTAAATCCAACCTGTCAAGTTCTTGCCAGTAAACACAATACCCTCTTTCCAAAGATGGGGAAAAGATACGAGCTGGATTTACGGACTTCTGAAAATGCATCCAGGGGATGTTTTAATGAATCTTCTTATTACAGCGAGTTTCGACTCAGGGTGATCTCATTTCCTTATCCAAATGATCTCGTAGTGGTAAAAGCTGAAAGACCTATAAGGGAAGGATTCTTCAAAGGCCAGCTGTAGCTTGCACTACCTAGTAAGTAAAAGAGATTGACCTTACCTTCACTCCCACTTGTGAACAGCAGTCAGTTCTAATTGCCAGTATCCATGTCTCCTCAAGCAAATGTAAATCATTGCAAATTTCTCAGCCTCTGAATGCATTTTACTTTTTAAGTTTATTATCTTGGTCTCAGCTTATATGATTGCTCACTGCTTAAGTTGATAATGAATCACCTTACATACAGGAATAGCACTGTTAACTGGCCTCATCGCTTGCCTAAGAAACATAGATTTTAATCTTGACCTCTTGTAGGTGTGATGTTCAAGAGCATAACCCTAGGTACTCGGATCTCTGGAAGTGAGTTGCATTTGCAATCCCCTGTAGTATCAAAGCCAAAATTCCATTCAGTTTGCTAATAATCTACTTGTCCTTGTTTCAATATTAAAAATAAAGGATCTTCTTTAGATTTTCAGTTTTCTTTTTAATATATCCTTTCAGTATACATGTACAGCTTGTTAATCAGGGAAAAAAAAAAGTAAATGTTTGACTGTGTATTTTTTTGTAAGTGGCAAGGGAGGTACACGTTTACAGCATTTGCGTGTACCTGAAAGAGTTCTTTGGGCTTTTCTTCTTCCCTCCCTTCCCCAGGTCTCCTTCCCTCATCCTCCACAACAAAATTCTCTTCAGTCCTTGGTTGGCATCTCTAGCTCCTGGCACAGCTGGGGCTGAGACGTGAGCTCTCAATGGTTAGAATATGAATCCTCATCCCGCAGCTGACTCCTTTTTCAGTGTGGAAAAGCATGATTATGCTCTGAATACCTCCCTAACAATCTGCATGTGGAATCTTATTCAAAATTAACATGCATTTTGAAAATAGAATTAATTATGTGCTAAGAGCAAATACAGATAAAAATAAGTAAAACTGTTAAGCTCTTTGTGTGGTTTGGCAAACCTCTGCTTCTCTGAGAGGAAATTGCCTTAGCCGCCATGCAAGCCCTGCTCTTCTACATGTGGTTGTACAGAACGCTACAGCGGTTGGAACCGAGAGCAGGGAATACCCATAGTTGAGAAAATAGTTCACAGTTTTCTCCAAACGCTCGCCTGGTGTTCCCAACTACTCCTTGGTTACCATTTCACTTTAAGATTATCTTTAAACCCCTGGAGGTGTTAGCATTTATACTCGGTCATACCTGTGCATGCCTTACTCGGTAATCTGATGTGGAAAACTAGTATGGCTGATGATAAGTATCCTAAATTTGAAAGAGCTTCTACAGATCATGTCTGTGTAATATGAACAGTGCCACCAGTGCCAAACATTCAGAAGTCACCTCGTTCTGGAGAATGGCTCTGCGTTTCAGTTTTCTAATTGAGCAGGTTTTGCGTGCTTAATATTCACTCAGGTTTTCTTCCCTACAGCCATACAGGCTATAAATATCTTCTTTAAAAAAAACAAACAAACCAAATTCCTCTCAACTGTAGAAGTTAGGGCTCAGAAGACACCTCCCCACCGAACTAATGTATCTTGAGGTTCATGATAAATCATGGCTTTACCATATCATATCAAGTAGACCTCATGGGCAGAGGTAGCCCAGAAATTTTTTATCTTAAGAGCAGATGATCTTTCTTCTTTCTCTATCAAGTTCATCTTCTACAATGAGACTTTTAGGTAAGAGCTATATGTACCTTTAATAGATTCTATTGGCTCTGTAAACAACATCAGCTTGTGGATGAGACACTCCAAAAGTAGAACACTTACCTTCTCAGAAATGTAAGACGGCAAATCAAAGGCTACAAATAACTCTTTGTATGGCTGTCGGCGATCTACTTTATTCAGTCCACGATGGTGATTTAATCACATTTTTCTAAAGAGCAGGTAGACTATTACCAAGAGAGTTTGCATCACTATTTTACTTCAAGGTAAGCGTATCAAGATTGTCTAACCAGAAGTTACCTTAAATCATTAAAATATTTGTGTCTTTGGAGCAGAAACAAGAGTTACTGTTAGAAACTCTCAAGGTGAAAGGAAATTCAACAGCTTGCTCCGTACGGGCCAAGAGCATATCATAGTCTCACTACATGCAAACTGATACGATGCAAAGGAAGCGTGTTGCATTGGTCAGAGTTTGCGGCTGTCTTGGAAATAGCATCTTGCAACAGAAATACTAACGGTAATGCCTGTTCTTCGCCAGTTTTTTTCTAGTTATGAAGATGTAAACTGTTCTGCATCAAGAGCGTGCCTTTCCCTGCTGGCCAAAGCTGTCCGGGGGGGAGCGTAAGGTAAAGGGCAGGAACCTACTCCTCTTCCCAAAGAAGAATCCTCAGCTACATTCGGATGGTTTGGGCAAAGAGTCTTCTCCAGCTTCAACAGTGAGCCATGTTCATGCTATGTCTTTGTTTTTTGAAGGTACGATTTTTTTTCAGTATATTTGCAAGGTAGAATTCTTAAAATTCTCACCATATGTTTTGGCTAATGCCACATCCTTTTATTTGACCTTTATTAATGCAATCTCGTGTCTTTTCAAAATATGCTCCCTGAAAGATCATTTTCCTAGCCGGTGTCTGTTATTTTACCTCTTTCCTTTATCCAAGAAATGTATGTCTTCACGTTCAAGACTCTTTCATAGCTTTAATCTACTTCAAATGGTTGATTTATGCTTCTGATCAGCTTCTCTTTCAAATCAAGCTCACTGTTGCTTCCCCCCCCATGGAGCAGCTCCCTATAAACATCATCTTCACAAATTCAGTCCTTCTATATGCTTCTATAAACCTTTAGAAGGCCTTGGTGCCTCTGAATCCTAACCAGAATTAGAAGCTCAGATGGTTTTCTATCAAATGTTGCCCTGCCTTTTGCCACCCCAACGTTATCCCTTTTCTTCGCTTAAAAAGCTCTCGTGAACAGGAACTGATTTTTGGTTTTTGTCTTTGTACAGCACCTTTTGTAATCAGGTTTTGGCCTCAGTTGGGCAGCTGTGCAGTGTAGGTGTATCAGAGTTACTACGTGCTTCTAGACTGTCCTTTCTGTGCTCCTTAACCTTGTTGAAGTGGCCCAGTTCTTTCACCTGCTCAGTTTCTTTAACAAGCAATAGTATAAAATAGCTCTGGGTGTGTGAGGCATTGTGTTTGAATACAATTCTTAAAAGGTAAGGGTGCTCTTAAGTAAGAATAAGAGTATTTTTCAGACTGAAATTTTTTAGGACTGGTGTTGTACTAGATATATATGGTGCCCTTGTATAGCGTATGAGGTTCATCTCAGAACCCTGCTGCTTTCAGACTGTTCAAGAAGCTGTCTCCTCTGTCCTTTAAAATTTTCCAAGTTTTTCTGAACTTCACAATTGCTTCTTTTTAATTTAGTAATAGCTGTATAATGATAAGCTTTCATTAACGTTCTCAAAATTGCTTTCCTGGAAACATGTTAAATAACGTGTCACTTGAAAGCTCCCCCTTCTCCTGTATATTCCCTTTAACAAAGAAAACTTTGTCACCATCATTTAAATGTTATTTCTTCTAAAGGAAGGAAAATCTATCCAATGCAAGAGTAACCAGATCTTCCCCCTCACACATTTTTTCCAAGGGGAAATACCTTCTTTTCATAGGACTAACTTGTAGGGGAGAATATGCGTTCATATGAATGTTACCGACTTCCATAGATATAAACTAGCAGAGCTGCAGTTGCTTCTGTGGACGTAATTTATCAAATCCACGGAATATTTGACACCTAGCTTTTAAATGTGAATGCTATCTTGCAAGTGATTTCTGAGACTTCAGTCTCCTGTAACACTGCCTTCCAACTCCGCATTTCACATCAGCGATGCTTTCCTGTTAAATGATATGGGATCCGAGGGGAAACACTTGTCATCAGTTATGTCACGGATCTTGGATGTTTACTTGTAAAATACAAGCAGCATTCTGAAGGTTTCTTTTGGGGGCTTTTCCAAGTTAGATGCTGCATCTTTGAAAGAGTATTTTCTTGGAACTATAAACTCGGAAGCTAGTGAACTCGGTATTAGGGCTTTGCTGACATTCGAAGAATCTCTAAATTCTTGGAGTTCAGAGTCAGAGGCACATTTTTTTTAAACAAGAAAATCTGTTTTAAAAAGCAGTAGCATTTTGGAGACACAAAATATGCGAGCGCTTTGGTAGCTCCAAATTTCAAGGTAAAACAAGGGAAAATCCCAAAACTAATCATTAACCTTTGATCAAAATGATTGTTGGTCATTTTAATTGGGGATAGCGGGCTTCAGAAAGCAAGTGACATCTGCTTTACCTCATGTATGCAGAATAGGGAGGGAGGAGAGAAAAATGTATAATGATGAAAGCAAATCACCTTTGTAGAAAGCTTCTTGAAGTCACTGGGGATGCCATACTTGGGATGAACTGACCCTTTTTTCTATCTGGAAAGCTTTTAATGAAAGAGGAGAAGGACCTGGTGATCTTTTACTGCAAAGGTTAATAACATAAAATACTGATGAGCATTTTATGTAAGAAGCAAAGCCTGCAGATCTCATTACCTGGGCCTCCTGATTGTGCATTCACATCCAACAAGAGAAGTGGAAAATACATTTGACACATTTAAAGGGTTATAGTGGACAGCATTCACATTTCTGATTCCATTCCCAGTGCACTTTTCTTGTTAATAGAAATATAAAAGTCCACTGAGGTCACCCAGGCCGTCTTCCAGCCCAGGCAATCGTGTTCACTCACCAGACACTGACAGCTAAGAGACACGTGTCTGACTGCAATGAACATCAAGGTGAGGGCAAGATTTGCGTCCCAGTTCATTGATTAGCAATTGCTGTAACTCATTGTCCATTTTGCTTGCATCAGTTTTAGGTAAGGATCTTGATTTCTGTTGCAAAGCTACAGCTAGAAAACCTGGGGAGAGGCGCCAAGTCATTGACTGTAGTAAGTGCGACAGCGTGGCCGAGTCTCCGTCGCATTGTGGGTGGTGAGAGGGCGGCAGGGACCAGCCGAAAGCTAGAGGCAAGGGAACTGCCTATTCCGAGAAAAGGTATTTAAAATATGATTAAGGGCAGTTTGCAAAGCGTTATACAGTGAAAGCCACCCAAATTACATATCGCTCTTTAACTGGGGATTTCAGAAACCGGCAGTCCTGAGAGAAGGAAGACAAGAATCGTAATGTGGCGACAGCAAGCAATGAAAATTGCAAGCTTTGACATGAATTAAATTTGCAAAGGCGGAAGCCATGCCCAACAACATGAGAAGCTAATACGGAGGAGAATGAGATTAACGAGTTGAAATCTCTCTCTCTTGTTTAAGGTTAACCTCGGGCAAGAATGAGTTTGTCGGTGTAATGTCTTGTTGAATTTTAATATGGAAATGTCTCCTGGCATGTATTCCAAACACCCTACAAATAGTGATATTGACCTGACCTTCAATTAATGTGAGAGGCCCTTTGCAAAAATCAGATTTGTGTTTGAATGGCAAATAGCTTTAATATTCTGAGGAGAGTGGATCAGTTCGAGACTATAAATCACCAGGATTATGGGTTTTTTTTAATTATTATTTTAATGCAGACTGCTTTCCCTGGAGCAAAGGACCAAAACTGTGGTGTATCATTAAAAAAATCATGGAGGTGATGTCAGTAGGTACAGACAACAACATATTTGTACAAA
>NW_008824186.1:8723127-8728493 GCF_000699105.1 Pygoscelis adeliae | reverse complement strand
CGCTTTTCAGGTATCTGCTCTCTCTTTTTGGCAGTGGGCTGGAATGAACACTCCCCATCTCTAGCCTTTACACAATCCGTGGGTATCTTTCCCCTTTCAGTTCCCACAGGGCATCCTTTCCAATGGCCAGCCTGTGCCTCCCTTTCTGCATGGTGCGGTATCCCGTATCTCATCCTACACTAAGGGATCACGAGGCATTTGTACTCGCAACTCATTGCTACCGAGACTACATAGCAAGCTGAGCAGTCTTGATACAGCCATATGGTTTTTAATTAAAAAAAAAAAAAAAGCAATTTGTATTTTTGTTTGCTTGTGACAATAATAAAAATTTAACAAGGAGACCTACATACCTTCCTGTCTTACCTGTCCTTGAAGTCTTTATATCATCTTTATATCACCGGAGTCTCAATTCTCACACGGTTTCATAAGTACACTAACAGCTGGGAGTACTTCTGTGGCTGTCCACCTGTATTTTAGGGAATACCTTAACACAAGTGGGCATCAGTCCACTTTTCTTACAGATATTTTTTTTTTAATAGCAGCGTTTTTCCATCTAGGATGTTAGCAAATAACCTTTCTTAGCCATGAAGTAATATATCGTTTCACTGGAGCTGATGCTGATATTGAGCAGTTTTCTGTAGAACTGTTCATGATCCGGGTGTGAATTTTGCAGGTTTACTCTCAGTTGATTTCCCATCTGGTCCAGAGAAAATCATGTTCTTACAGGACTTCAAAGCCTCTAATTAAACCAGAGAAGAATTTCAGCCAGTCATAGCCTCCACTGGTCTGTAAAATACCCAGGCTGAAAGATCAACTTGACCAACTGGACCCCATGATTTGACAATACTACTCACAGAGCTGGTGGCGACCTTATGCCTTAAGAACCGTCCTTCCCTGGCAGTTTGACCTTGGAAGCATCACTTCTATTTAATTAAAAAAAAAAAAAAGTTAAGATGGGCTGCAGTCTGCCTAAACTCACCTGGGTGGTGCCACCCAAATTCCAGATGACAATCCTGTCTGCCTACTTTCTGCTGTTGCTTAGTCTTACCTGTGTTATCGGATGAATGTACCTACTCCTCTGCTCAAAGATGGAGAAGATGGATGAATTGGGTAGAGCTTTGCCATACTTTCAAGGTGAAAAAGCATTAAATAAGTTTTGAGGTCTGGGCTTGGATTTTTTTTTTTTTGGTAAGATTTTTCTTGTACAACGAAATATCAAAAGTCCTCTTCTGATTTCTTATATAGACTTATTGCACATAGCAGTCCGAAGGGGATGTACGGAGTTTGTCTTGAGAAAATATCACTGCTCTGGGCCTTTTCCTACTCCCATTCCCGTTGCTGAATATTTTGCTGTTGTCCTCGGTAAGTACGAGAAGGTGCGATTCTCTGAATATGTGCGATTAAATATGTGCAATTGCCTGTAGAGCTAACCGCTGTTAGGGCTTGTGAGGAAGGTTTCCTTATGGTAGCTCTCTCACTCTGGTAGTCTTGTAAAGAGCATTTTGCATTGCAGGTTGCACACTAAATCAGTTGCTTGGCTCTCACACAGAGTTGCTGAATTAACATGATGTGACCCAGAGATGCAAAGGGATTTCTTTCATTAACGGTGCCGGGATGCTCGGGAGAACACAAGACGTGTTTCCTAGACAACAGCCGATGTTACTGTGTAACTGGAAGAAAGTACAAAGGCTGAAAAGGGAGTTTATGAAGAGTAGGGATCAATTTAGGAAAAAAATCTGAATAGCAAAATTAAAGTTCTTTTACAAAATGTAAAATGCATCATAGACACCTGCTTATAGAGTCTGTGAAACAGCTGTGATGGTCTCAGAAATAAAAAGCCCCACAAAAAACCAGCAAAGAAATGCAATTTAAAACACAAGTACATCACCTCCTTAAGTTGGTACATGCTGCAACCTTAAAGTCACAATCCTTATCCGACTTTTTTTCCAAAATAAAACAATCAAGAATGATAATCCTGATGGAATAAACACAGATGGCAGCTTGCGCATGATCTCATTCAGCTGAAGTTTTACTTCAAATTCTGTGCAGGAAAAATAAACGTCGGCTGAAGTACCATCTCTCCTCTGTTCTGGATGCTCGCGGTAGGAGGACTGATGCAGACGTTTGGTTAATATTGAAGTGGCGTTTCTGACAGCGGAATGCTGTGCATCAGCTTGAGAAACCAGCTTGTATCTAGCCCTGTGGTTCATTTTTGAAAAATAGGCTAGAAGCTTCGATGCATCATTCGTCTGCTTCAGTAGCTAGAAAAGTATGACTGAAACATTCCTCATCTGACCATTTTTAAATGATTAAAAAGAAGATTATTTCTCTGTGCTTACAACTATAGCTACTTGGGCTAACCATTGCTCTAGAGAGCTATTTTAGGATCCTAAAGGTACGTGTTTTTTAGGTTGCAGTTTCACAGACACCCAAGCTGATCTGTTGGCTTGCTGCCATCGGGAAGGCATGGTCTTTTTCTCCCCCCTCATCTCTTATCCTCCCTTTCCTTTTGCCTAGTCTGCGGTGATTTTTTTCATGACCTGATTCACTAACCTGACAAAAAAAAAAAAAAAAAAGCGGCCTCTTTTGTTTTGTTTTGACTAGTTAGCTTTCCGATGGGTTAGTGAGTTGAATTGTCTTTTGGATAGTCCTGGCAACCGTCAAGGAGACGAAGGGAGAGTTGGCTGCCCCTTTCATTGGCAGGATGCTATTGCATTGCCCTCCTGTTTCATGAAATTGCAGCATCAGGGGAGAGAATTTAGTGTTTTCCGAGAAACAGGAGTTCTCGTCTACGTCCAAAATTCAGTAACACCTCTTGCTATAGTCTTGGACCTTGCATCCTATCATTCATCTGAGGATTTTATAACCTTTTACAATTAGTTCTCGTGAATTACCTAATACGACAGGAAAAAGGGAATGCTACACCGTCTTCAGGGTGGGCAAGGAGGAAAGGAGCTACAGGCCAGTCAGCCTCACCTGGGTCCTTAAGAAGATTATGGAGCAGTTCCTCATGAAAACTGTTTGCCGGCACATGAAGAACAAAAATTTGAACAGCCAGCATGGATCTACCAAGAGCAAACCATGCTTGACCATCCTGATTGACTTTTATGATGAAAGGACGGGTTTTGTGGATGAAGGGAAAGGAATGAATGGTGTTCAGTTTGTACCAAAAGCCTTTTTCAAGTCAGTCTCGCATATTATCTTAGTAGCCAAATTAAGGAGATGTGAACTGGATGGGTGGACTACAACATGAGGGGGAAAAACTGGTGGAAGGGCAGTGGTCCATGATTCAAAGTCTGACTGGCATCTGCTTACTGGTGATGTTTCTCAAGGATCAGTACTGAGGCTGATCTTGTTTAACGTTTTCTATAATGACCTGGATCATAGAATCCTAGAATGGTTTGGGTTGGAAGGGACCTTTAAAGTTCATCTAGTCCAACCCTCCTGCTAGATGAGGTTGCTCAAAGCCCCGTCCAACCTGACCTTGAATGTTTCCAGGGATGGGACATCTACAACTTCCCTGGGCAACCTGGGCCAGTGTTTCACCACCCTCACCTGGATGATGGGCCATAACGCGCCCCTCAGCAAATTTCCAAATGATGCCAAATTGGGAGGGTGAGTTGATGTGCTGGAAGGCAGTGTAACATTCAGACGGGACTGCAGATGGGGAGAGGCTGAGGGAACGGGGTTTGTTTAACGTGAAGAGGAGGGAGGGAATCGCATTGTACTTTTCCACTGCCAAAAAGGTAGGGATGTGTGGGTAATAGAGAAGAAGGAAACCCTTCTCAGAAGTGCACAGCCAAAGCACAAGAAGCAATGGTCACAGGCTGAAAAAGGGAACTTCCAGTTGGACTTAAGGAGAAAACCGTTCATCCTGAGCGTGGTTACGCACTGGCGTAGGCTGCCTGGAGCAGTAGGAGGATCTTCATCCTTGGAGGTTTTTAAAACTTGACTGGACAATGCCATAAGCAACCTGACTTAATTTACAAGTTACCCCCCTGCTTCAAGCAGGGGGTTGGACCAGGTGAACTTCAAAGGTCTCTTCCAGCCTAATTTTTCTTTCATCTGTGATTACTTTGTCTCTTTTACAAACGCAGGGTAATTTGTTCACTTGCCCAAGCTCTCAGAAAAAAGAAATTGGCAAATCTGAAAACAAACATCAGAACAACTGATAAGAGTTCTGTGTTTTAACTGTGAAACGGTTTCTGTGTGTGTGTCTCTCTTTTCCCACACCAGCATCTGGCAGACAATTGTTAAGCCACTACTGTTGCTGCAAAACCTTATCTAACCAGTTATGCTTTCAGTTCTGTTTATTAAAAAAGGAGAATTATTGGAGAAATAGTAAACACCTCTGACTTTATTGCTTGCTTTTAATTAATACCTTTTTCTCTCTCAAAAGTATTTTCTAGGCAAATATTACTCTGAGGTGCACGTTGAGCAAGTATGTTGGTAAAGTTTGTTGGAATAAGAGCTCTGGGATGCTGCAGTTTATTGAGCTGCTTGCTTGATAGATTTTACTCTCCACTACCTGCCAGTGGATGTCTCACACAAAAATGGCGTTAACAAATGAGCCAAATTTCTACTTCTTCCATTAAAAAAATGTTCTTGCACTAAATCTTTGCAATCTCCTCAAAGAAAGCTTTGACTTCAACAGGACTGTAGCCTGAGGAAAGACAACAAAATTCAACATAGGCTATATATTCAATGAGGATTTATTTTCCATTGCATGAAACTAGGCCGATGACTTCCTACAGATGCAAGCAATTGTACTGTGAAGTATTATCAAATTTCTCTGTGGGAAAAGCTTTCTCCCCAGTTTTATCAGTGAACTGTATCTATGCAAGGGAATTCTGTTATAAATAGAGCTAAATACATATAGTTCAACCACAGTAATGTTTTTCATCGTTATTTCGTTATCAGAGCAATGTGGTCCCGACATTGTCTTCTAATTCTTTCCGTTGTGACTTTACGTATTCCATCTTAGCAAAACATCACAGCGCAGGTATTGCAAGGCAATAAGGTACTGCTGCTGTTAGGCTTCCATGCCCCGAAAAAAGCAGTGTCAAGATCATCGCGTGAGCTTGTATTTAATTTGCGAAGCATTTAACAATGAGCACTAGTTCAAATGGTATTCAACTCAGAAATTGAAGTATACAAAAGTATCTTTTAAAGACAGTTCTGGCTACTAGAGACATTATTCCCATTCCCTGAGGCACAGGAAACTTAAGAGGCTTTACCAAAAACTGTTCATTGTCAGGATCCAGGTCTCCTGGGCTAGCACCAGAACTACAGAGCCACATTTCTTTCTATATTTTATTGCTGAAATCTCAGGGATAAAAAGAAAAAAAACCACAACCAAAACCCAA
>NW_008824186.1:8717416-8723095 GCF_000699105.1 Pygoscelis adeliae | reverse complement strand
AAACCTCTACAGAATTCGTGGTGGAAGGTTTTCTATTGACTTCCCTAAGACATTCACTTTGAAACTGATTCTTACAAGCTAAAATTAGATTGCTGTAATATTTAAAGCTCTTGGATTTGTCTTGGTCAGTAGAACTGAAATAAGTGAATGGTTGGCAGCAAACTTTCTTTCCTACAGAGGTATCCTCTTAAAGTCTACTCAGTTATAGACCTTGTATCAATCATAATGGCATCACAGTTATATTAATTACTATGCTTAGACTAAACTTTCTAGCTGTCAGTATTTTAGATTATTTAAAATATTTAAAAATATTTTTATGAAGGTTGAATGTGTGTAAAAAAAGTCTTACAACTGAATCTTATTTGACGGTGAAAATACTGTCTCTTGCTTTGTATCTGTGTCTGGGAACCACCCACAGAGAAAACCAGTTTGAAAAGAGAGTCATAATTCAGAGGTGTCGTAACTTGTTTACACCTAAGCCCCAGAGTCACGGGTTGCTTTTGAAACACCGCGAAGAGTTTCAGGACATACTATCAGCATGGGTGCAGCTTTTCTCTTACCGTATTCCTTACCTGTTAAAAAAGAACCCTTTACTTTTGTACATTCTTTATGTTTATACTGCAAACCTTCGGCTTTGACTTTCTCCTTTTAGGAGAATAGGATAGAGACAAATGTGATTCCTGCTCTCTGATCCCTTACCTTGCCAAAGAGAGACCAGATCGGACACAATTTCTATCTAACGACTGTATATCAGTATAATCATTTAAATTGTTGTTGTTTTGTTGGTGCCACATTGGTAAGAAAAAGATCCCAGATACAAAATCGGCGGGCTATACGTAGAAGATGCATACAGTTGAGATACGTTGCAGCTCAGTTTGCTGTGTGTAACTTACAAGGTGAGCTCTCGCTCAGTCTGTTCCCTGTGGCAAGGACCCTGGCATGACAGAGCAGAAGGCTGGATCCAGTCCCCTTGAGCTGGGGGATGCTACGTGTCCACGCATGTCCTTCATGTTACTACTGCGTGAAACCGTGCCATAATGTTTATCGGCCGCCTATACATACCAACATTACCGTCCCTGTGATGAAAAGGGGTGGCCTCGGGTGCAACCTGAAGGGAACCTTTTCCATTAGGCAAGAGGGGAGGCCAAGAAATATCTTTGCGTCCCGTGCTGTCTGCTGTCACCGTTAAGTATTTCTTCCTGGCCAGAACGATGTCTCCAGGGAAGGACCTCCTCCACGCACCGCGGTGGCAGAGCCTTTAATGGAAGGGAGCATGGATTATGTTCCGGGAGCCTCCTGCTTTGACAATACAGATATAGCTTCAAAATTGGGAGTAATACAATACTAGGATTTCTGGCGTTTAGCAGGAGAAAGGATGCTAATTTGTATAGCAGCACGTGGCTGAACTGTGCCGCTTTCTGAGGAGAGCGTCTGATCTCCTACTGACATAATCCTTTGTCAGAAGATGCCAGAAAAACTGTATTATCGGCTGTTACAACAATGGTAGCTGAGGTGAAAAAGCCTTTTCTATCTTGATAATTAGGTGGGGACTTGCCTAGCAGCACAGCCCTACAAAGAGGAGAATTTGGGAAGCTGAGTTTGACTGTAGGATGGAGAGGGGAGGACTGTCAGCAGCTCGAGTTCAATATGAATTTACGTGAAACATTTCAAGCCGTGCTGGCAGTGACGATGAAAGTGGCATTTCCTAGTGCTGGAAACTGCATCGTGACATAAATGACTTCTTCTTTTCTATTTGCTTCCTTTGCAAGATATTTAAGGGACTTGAATATACTTACGTTGGTGATCCTGGAGGCAGAAGTTTTGTACTTAGATCAAAATCTGTTCGGACCAGGTACAGGTGGTTAAACAACCACCGGTTAGTTGGGGAGGGAGGGATGGGTAGAGACCGAGCTATTTGGGCCCTATATTTTTGTTAGGCGTATGTGTGATATAATAATTCCACTCTAAATGTAAGTGGGTAGCAGTTTGAGTTTGCATCAAAAGGGGATACCTGCAGCAAGCTGCAGATATTGTGACATTATAAAGCATCTAATGCAATACAATATTTTAAATAATATATTTACAATATAAACCAATGTATACATTATAAAGCATCTAATGAGTTCTAGCCATTAACCATGAAAATTGGTTAGCAAAAATATTTTTTATAAGCAATATGCTGAATTTCAGTGACTGAAACGAAACCACCTGTTTCCAGCTCTTTATTTCGCAAAGGAGAAAGAAAAGTCAATTCCAAATATTTCTTTTAAACTGAGATTCATTTAACAACAGTCTTCACAGCAGACTTTAAGGAGATTATAGCTTCTGTTTGGTATAAATCAGCCTCTTGCTTGAAAAATATATCTGCTTCAATAAGCTTTATGACAGTTATGGAGACCCACTAAAACACCTCAGAGATCACAATGTGTGAAATCGCTCCAGGCAAAAATATCCTAAATTATTTGGTACGTGGTTTTTGGTATTTAAATAGCTCATATTTTGGTAAATTATGTTAATATTTTCCTTACCAATATCG
Organism: Pygoscelis adeliae; assembly: GCF_000699105.1. Taxonomy (NCBI): domain Eukaryota; kingdom Metazoa; phylum Chordata; class Aves; order Sphenisciformes; family Spheniscidae; genus Pygoscelis; species Pygoscelis adeliae. The sequence continues at coordinate 8,720,559 of NW_008824186.1, read as the reverse complement.
CTTCTCTATTATTTAAGTTATAAAATCTTCCTTTATATCGCAGCATCATAGATTCGTTCATGTTGGAAGGGGCTTTGGGAGGTCACCAGTCCAACCTGCTGCTCAGAGCAGGGTCAAGCCTGGATTCACATGAGGCCAATTCAGGGCTTTGTCTAACCAGGTCTTAAAAACCTCCAAGGACAGAGATTTCACAACCTGTGTGGGCAATCTGGTCCGATACATAATTATCCTCAGAGGGTTTTTTTCTGTTATAGAGATGGAATATGGAATATTTCCTTAGGACCAGTGAGAAGGTAACTCTCTTTGTGATGAAAGTCTGGAAACCGAGTTAACTGGAAGACAGTTGCACTTATTTTGAAGGCAGAGGTAGCAAAAATGAACTCTCTCCAAACAAAGAGCTCTTGTGTTACATCAAAAATTTACTCTGGCCCCTTTCTCTCCTCCGCTGCCATGCCTGTGTTATGCCAACCCAGGTGCTTGCAGAGCCTGGTGATACCTCCCTAGTAATTTTGTTAAACATCTGCATTAAAAAGTATAAAGTTGTCCGCTGCCTTTATTTTTCTCATAATAATATGGAGCTTTTCATTGTCATTAACTAATACAGATGTTAATTAATGAATCATGCTTGCATATCCCTCTATTAAATTTCTCGTCTACTAAAATTTATCCTTTCTATTCCCTAAAGGTATTTTATACATCAGCGAGGTCTTCTGTTCATCTTCTCTTTTCCACAGCATGTTTAACCTTCTTTCGCTTATAATTTAGGGTCATTAAGGCTTATTATCTCAGTTATCCTCTCTTGAACCTTCTGTGTTGTCCATTGGTTTTTTCCTTCCTCTAACCAGAATGCTGTAGTTGCCCCAGATTCTCTTCTGATTAAGTGTAAAAAATCAGGAAAAACTGAATCGGTGTTAACTCTGCCAGAAGCCAGATCGTAGAGCCATTCTCAGGAATTCAGACCTGACTTTCTGGTCCATACCAAGGTGCGGTGCTATCTGCAATTGCTTTGATTTTTATTTTTTTTAAAGAAGATTTATGACTGTATGCTGATTAGGCATTCACTAGTAAATTGTGTCCAGTTTATGTGGACACGTGGTGTACATGCTTCAGAGAGAAAATTAGAAATTTGGAAAGAATGGAAAAAAGATCCCAAGAATGATTTGGAGTCTCAAAATCATGATCAATAATGAGAAACTAAAGAAGTTCAGGCTATTCCAAGATAAGGTAACTTAGAGTAAACCTGTAGAACCTCCAGGAAGAGGATTGCAGAGCTCGCTCAGATCAAACAAAGGTGCAACAAAAACCAGAGTCGAAAACTGGAGGCAGACTAATTCAGAGTACGTTTAAGATTCACTGAGAGTAATTAACCATCAGAACAATTAACCTACGGACATAGTGAATTTGTTGAAGTATTTAAATTGAGAATAAGTATTTTTCCTAGATATGATTGTCCAGCCAGAAATTATTGAGTGAGATGCTTTGGTATTGCATTCTATATGAAGTCAGAATAATATATCACAGTCTCTTTCAGCCTTAAAATTTAAGACTCTCAACCTCAAGAAACTCTGCACCCCCCCTCCCCCCCCCCCAGGTATTTGGGGAAGGAGGGTATTATTATATTATTCCTGATTAAATACAAAACATCACCTCTCGGGATTCTTGCCCACACGCATTCCCAAGTGTTTTCCTGGGAATAGTGCAGAAATCTGTCTTGTCATTCAAGACCCTTTACTCCCTTGGTGTCCTGCAACGTAAGATCTCTTTTAGTTTATTCCTGTTCTTTACTATTTCTCTTCCACCATAACATTGTGTTGACTGAAGTTTGATTGTTGTGGTTGCTCCCCTATTCATGTTTAACTTCCAGCTGGTTATCCTCTCAAAAGTGTTTCCTGCAGGAAATTATACCCACAGATTCTCTCCCTGTAAAATATTTTCTGTTATTGCTGCTTCTTCAATGAGGCAGTCCGAGATTTGTTAGGCAAGCTCTCTGTGGGTAAATGTATGCTGACTGTCTGCAATTTAGGTATAATTTGCTAAATGTTCCATGCCAACTATTTTCTGCTATTGTTGTTATTCAAATCATGCTTGTAGAGCCTTCTAGTTCTGTTTTTTTTTCTTGATATCCATAATAAACGTAACACAGATTTCATCCTACTATTTCTGCCTATTCTGTCAATCCCAAGGAATCTGTTATTGCTATTAAAGCTATACAGTAGAGTTGGGCTGATTTCTGCCTAGTCAGAGATTTGAATTGTCATTTATTTGCCTCTCTTCCCCCTTTGTTTTGTGTACAGTCCCTCCTCACTCTCTTCATGAAAACCGAGTGAAGGATAATGAGGTTTTATACCTCTTACGACAACTTTCTTCCATTTCTACCTTTTTTTATTACACGTTTTTCCAGCTAATCTTTTTTCCTCCATAAACACGCTTCTCTTGTTTACCTGTTGCTCCTAGCCCGTAAGCACATCCTGTGCCGCGGGCATTTGGCTCCCACCTTTGTTGCCAAAATCCCCTTATTTCTCATAGCTCCTACTGACAGTGGGCATCTTTGGTGTGCAGCGAGTTAAGCTGCTCCTCAGCGTTGTGTGTTCCAACTCTTTCACCCAGGATTTCGAGAGTTGAAAGCTATCAATATCCTTGCTATAAAACAGCATTTTAGTGCTGCCTGTAAAAACAAACAAGGAAACGACACCCACCCTCAGGTGATATGCTTTTGCATCGTGTAGATGATTGCTTTTCCCTGCACCTCGTGTCTATGCTGCAAGTATAGCGTCCCTTCAAGGATAGGGTATCATAGCCTCTTGCTAATGCGTTGATGACCCATTTTTATTTTGTATCGTGCTGTTCAAAGACAAAAGAAGGTGAGACCATCTGAGGGAGCTTTCATGATTAATTGGTCTGTGCTACCTGTCCCAGAATGCAGACTGAAACTGGAACGCTCCAGCTCCCAAAGCTAAATTCACAGAAAGCAGCTGGGGGTTTTTCTAATAAGAAGCAGAAATGCACACCTGCCACTTAATATGTGAATGATCTTTAAAATACCGGGTTGTTTCAACCAGATCAAAGCAACAACGGCTTTAGATACAGTCATTTAAACCCGTTTGCACCCTCTTCCCTGTTGTCTGTCACAGCCACAGAGAGGC
>NW_008824186.1:8711683-8717342 GCF_000699105.1 Pygoscelis adeliae | reverse complement strand
GTAGCTAATTTTCATTCTTTTGACTGTACGAGATCGTCTCTGATAGACTGTTCATTTGGCACATTAATAATAACGGCAAATCAAGCTAGCTACAGCACTTGTACCATCATTGTGGTACTTGAGCAACTCGCTGTCATGTGTGAATTTGTTTTCCAGTACTTACGCGGTAAGAAAAGTGATATCCCCCTTACATAAATAGGGACTAGAAGCATACAGATATGCAGACGCTTCTATGTCCGCGTAATAAGTAACATTGCAATCAGCAAGCCTCCTCACAGGAGTCAAGCGTTCAGACGAGTATTTGAAGAAATCAGAGTAGAACAACTACACTTTCAGCCCGGGAGCATAAAGATGCTTTGAACAGATGGGAAAGGGATCTCCAGAGTCACATGCCAGCACTTATCAAGCTCTGTAGCTGAATGGAAGAATATCTCACTTAGAATAATACTTAAGGGGAGACGGGACAATAGGAGATACAGCCACAGCTAGGGAATAATTAACTGGGCCCTTTGAAATCTTTAAAATCACAGTTAGTAATTTGGTTGAAAAATACTTTGGAATGACTTAATCTGCTCTAAAAAAGAGTCTGTTTATTGATCCTTGTTTATGTTTGGTTTTGGGAAGGGTGGGTAATGTAGGGATCTTGTTGGCACTTTTAAGATGTATCAGACACTTTTTTACTTTAGGTTTTGTTCCCTTTAGAAGCCTTAAAGCACGTAACTTGTGGTCATGCTCTGCAGGTGTCACAAACTTAGCAGAGGTAGGCGTTTGCAGCAGATTGGTTCAAGGCATTGTAGGAAATAACTGCATCATGCTTTCTCTCAAAGCCTGTGACTTTATCCTGCTGCTGTTGCTCTTATGCCTGGGGAAAACCTCCACCTTAAGTCTCAGTCATCTTTGGCTATCAGAAATGCTGGGTCACCAGGCTTCACGTTCTTCCACAGTCGTGATTTGTATAAGGGAGTTGCGCCTAGCTGAGCAGGCTTTCACTTTGGGTCAGATTGCCTAACTTTGCTCAGTTCTTGCCCGGCGATGGGTGGCCATCTCAACCCTGCCTCAGAGCTAGGCGGTTGCCGCTATTCACGTTTCATGGTGCAATGCAGCAACCGATATCCATATACAACCGCGCTCTCTGAGGACGTAAAAGCGGAGAACCTTAATTATTTAATGTTGTAAAGTGTTCCAGGGATCTAATCTGGTGGCACAAAGCCTTTTCTTGTTTGTTTTCAAAGGGATGGAATACACAGGAGAGCGTAAGGTCTTTCCTAATTATTGACACCTCCGGATAATTCTATTCATGGGCAGATATACCATTTCCATATACTGCCCAGGCACCCAGTGTCGATGGCAATATCGTTATGAATGGGATGTCTGCTTCTGTAACAACCTTACCAGGAGGCACAGGCAAAGACCAGCTTCTTTCTATTTAGCAGCTGTCACAGGTAGACACGAGTATCTGTATTAGCTGTCACCCGTTGGACGGGCAGCAAATTTGTTTTCTAAGAAGCACAGAGGTTTTATTATTCTCTGGGAACACTATGAGATCTGGTAATCGTTCTGAATGTGAAATGTGGCATCTTACAGCTCATATTAATGCCCAGGCAGCTTTCTGAAGGGAAGGCTCCCACAGCTGCCTGCTCGGCTCGTGGCAGCCTGGAAAGGAAGGTATTTTAGTCATGGGGGAGGACAGACTTTATAAAGGTTGCATGTATGATATGATATATGCAATATATCTATGGCATTTAAGTAACTGCAGGTTGTTGGAAACTGTGCTGTCGTGTACAGAAGATAGACACTTGAAATAGTGAAAAGGCTACAGCCTAATTTAAAATTATAACATTAAGACAGAAGTGGTAACTACAGTGAACACTGTCATAAACAAAGATAATATATAGTGATGTACTTGTACATGGGCTTTGGCTGTTGTCAGACCCTGAGGAAATCCAATCTGTTACAGCCGTTCTAGACGCTTCTGTGCCAGCGCACATAAATTCACTTTATCTTTAGTGCTGATGGTTGATATTTAGCACTCTTGGGGCACTACGAATACCAAAGGTGCAGCAAATATTTTACACGTTTTGTTATAGAGCCAATCCAACCCAAACTCTATGTTCTGCCACAGTATTATGACCCAGCTGATATCAGCAGCGTGGGTATTACAACCAAGGATAGCGCGTAGCGCCTTATTTCTGGGTTACCATAAAATGATCTATTATGCCCTGCAATCTACCGAAAGACAATCTGGGACAACAAGGCACGTAACATCATTTTGATATTTTGAGAAACAGGGACAAAAGAATTAGAACATTCTGGTTGGCTGCCTTAAAAATTTCTTCATGATAGCAAGTAAAAAATTTTACAGTAGGGAAAAATTTCTAATCTTTTCAACTGCAATTTTTTTTTTTTTAACAGAAAAAAGGCACTTTATCGACATCTTTAACAGTAAATGCAGCTATTTAAAAAAATTAATTGAAAAAAGGTATTCTGAGCCTTCTAGCAATAAAACCATATGATTGCATTTCCCTCACCGGTATAATTTACTGCAGACAATGTTGATGAAATTTAGATAAGATTTTAAATACTATATAGTGATAACAGGAATTTAGTGTCTGTTTTAACGGTAACGCATATCCCAGCTTTCTAACACAAATTTAACTACAGAACTTGAAATCACTGTTGCTGGATCCAACACATTTGTAAAAGTTTATCAACAAATACAAGTCAGCTTGACTTGATAAATGACTTGGTGTCATGTGCATCAAATTTTGAATTATAGAAACAAATGATACTCTTTGGGAAATAGTTTTATTCTGCTGCTTTTGGATTGTTAACAACTTTTCTGTTGTTAACTTTTACCAAACGCAAAACCTTATAAGCAACACGCAAACAAAATACTCCATGCAGACCTAAGCTGTCTTTAAAGTACCATTTAAAAAATAAACCATTGCTTAAAAATAGCCAGAAAACTGGATTCAAAGAACTGAAAACACATTAAGATAACAATTGTACTGTAATTACTTCAGAGGAGTGGACCGAGCATCCTCTGCCTGGGAAAGTTCATGAAACAGTGTCCCTAAATTCAGGCTTACACTGGGGTGCAGGTTCAAATGGTGTTTACCTTATTGACATAAAAATTAGAAGTAAATGGTTGCTTCGTGCTGTCTAGTTGATTAAGAGAAGTCCCACATGGAAACCAAACCTCCTTTGTTTGTTCCTAGGCTGTAGTGTGAGTTTGGTGTTCAATTTATTATACAAACACTCAGTAAATGAATGGCAAGGACGCTGCCTACTGTGAAATGTGGCGTACTCTGTGTTGACGATGAAGGAAAACTCTGAGACAGAGATTATAACCAAGATGAGGCTTTACTATAACTGAAAGTTAAGTAACCTCGGTGATGAAGGAGGATGGATGTGTGTCCCATTCCTACCGAGCTAGTAACACTGCCTCCAAAAACCACAGCTGGTGTGAAACAGACTCTTCTAGACCCTTAAAGGACCTGTCACCCATACAAAATGCATGCCATAGCAAATAAAAATTCAACTATACTGCATTTACCTTTCTTACCATGAACAATTGCACCCTTTTTCCCCTGGGATTTTGTGTAAAGACGTCCACAGAACAACTCAACTCATCTGCCTTTCACTATGGGATTAAGATAAAAATGACCTACTTTACTGCTGCCTTATTATTTGAGACCCTGTGTTGACCATCCCCATAACTTCTCTCAATTAAAAGCTGTATCTGCCGCTTAGGATAAAGTATGTTTTCAAGATGTTACCAATGTAATTCATAAAGGAATATCTGTAACTAGGGAAAATTTTCAAGAAAGCTAGATTAAATTGGCTAAAATGAGCCACGGAATATTTTTACATGTCTGAACATTGTCATATTTTACTTGGGCAAGGACAGCAGATTACAAACTGATAATCATTCTGAAAATCCAACAATGAGTATTTCCATATCTCGTCAGATGTTTATAGCATGATTTTTAATGTCAACTGCAAGTTGTCTTTAAAATCTGATTTTAGACCCTTAAAAGAGTGCAAGCAAGAAACTTCACTGGCTTTAACGGAGCAATATATGGTTGATTTAGCTCCCTATTGATGCAGAGATATTTGCTTGGATGCAAATTCAAGCAGGGAAATGGTATGGAAGTTGACGAGCAAGAAGCCAATGAGTGCAGCGTGACATTAAATACCCCGAGTGTGTCACAGTGGGCTCAGCATAGTTTCTTCATGGTGTATGAATGTCTTGGATTTTGCAAATCGAGACAGACTCTCTAACAGTGTGTACATGCTTAGTGTTATCGTGTTCTCTACTCCACAGGTGTGCATCACGCTTTGCAGAAAACTTGAGAAGACGACAATCTTAAAACAGCACAGAAAAGCAAAGATGGAAGTGGTGAGAAGGAACTCTTCTTTGTTCTTGTGCTCCTTGGAAATTTATGGTCCCACAGTGGTGAACGCGGTGCGCCGTCTGGATGAACGGGTGCCTCTTCTTGACTAAGACTCCTGAGTAACATTGGCTCCAGATTTCCTTTCTTCACTACCTCCCTTACAGATTTCGACTGGAAATTTAAAGGGTAAGTCAGCCAGTTAAAATCCTTAGGCTTCATCTCAAAAGCAACAGTGAATTATTATTATTTTTTTTATGGCTAAATTAGTTTTATCATCTATATCCCTGGTATAAGTTAAAGCACATTTTCAAGCTGTTCACATCTGCAATGGGTAACAACACAAAAAACAATTAAGAAAAGAGTGAAAAAACACAATCAAACCAAAAAAAAGAACGTTTCTAGTCTGAAACTCAAAAAACTAAAGTAGGTACCTATTTTTTAGGTTAGTTAAGTGATGGAGCAAAATCACGTACTTTCAAAGAATGGTCTTGTCTGAGCCTATCGAAATCAGAACCTCTAATGCAGAGACACCTGACCAAATCTACGTTTGTCTCTCTAAATGATGCTTGTCGGGAGATTTTATTCTCTCCCCTGGGACCCACTCACTATTCAAATAGATGTGCTCCCCAAGGATGCCATCCTATAAAGTATCTTTTATATAGCTCCTAGATCCCTTCTGGTTGTGCTGCTTTGTTTTTGTTAAAAGAGGATGTTTCTTTGTGAATGCCCTCCACTCCTAATCTTCTTATTTCATATCCAGTATATGCTTCCTTGGCTCCGTGAGGTGATGGGACTCTTCGTTCTAGTTTCAGAGTACATATTGTTTGTATAATTGGCCTTCCTAGAGTAGGTAACTACCCAGTTTTGTCTTTAAATAGAAAGACAGTATTTTCTCATAACTCCATCTTAATTTTACTCAGTCCCATATGAAACATTGACAATTGGTGCTGGTTTACCATAGAGATACAATAGTCGATTCTGAAGGAAGCATACTGGAAAGACTGTCATAAAGGAAAGCCATGAAAATACAGAAGACAGTATTTTTAAATTCTTGTTTATAATTTTGGAATGAAAAACGGAGTCCCTGTGAATCTGCACTCAATTTTAGGCAATCCCTAAAGAGTGGAAAACTTTTAAAAGCTGTGTATGGGGTACTTATAGTATAAATGTATACTTTTAGATACTTATATGTAAGTATCCTTATACCGTAAAGATACTGTAAGTTAGTTTTAATCAAGGTGGTGATCCCTAGGGGAGGGGAC
>NW_008824186.1:8710312-8711669 GCF_000699105.1 Pygoscelis adeliae | reverse complement strand
AGGGAAATTTTACTTGCTTGGAAACCTGAACTAAGGAAAAGGGCAGTTAGTTGTTAAATTTTATTGCAAATACCAAATCAGACTAATGCTACAATATAGAAAACTGTAACTCTGGAAGTTCTGGCAGCGTGATAGTTACAGCAGGGCATATAATTTCTCCCCGGTGAATTCTCTTGTTCTTTTAATTTACAGAACTGCTCTGAAGTAGATTCTCTCATTTTTTTCAACACGAGGATTATTCATGTTATGACTAGCCCTGAATATTCAAAATTTGAGCTATTACTTGCATGCATTTGGCCAGATACATTGTATGTAATGCCTGCTTCTTGATTGGAGAAAAACAGAGGAATTCTTTGTTCAAATGTTTGCATCGACACATTTTCCATTTGTTTTTAAACAATATTCATACATTTGACTTTTAAATGATTTTTTTCATGAACACTGGTTTATGAAAAGTTGATTGCTCGGATCTTTCTGCAAAACACACTCAATAATGACGTGACTGGGGCCAGCCTGTCTCAATTTGAAAACAAGTAAGAATATTCAGGATAGATTTTTCTATGCTTTATGCCTAACTTTTATGAAATGTATTGTTTTCTGCACACATGGCTGTAAATGATTCGACTGCAAAAGCTGCGCAGAAAAATGGTTGTGCTGGTATCTCGGTCCTATTGCTTCTCAAGGCAGCTCGTTACAGTGCTTACTGGCAATGGCATGACTCTTATTATTAAATATTCAGGAAATTCTTACTGAAGCACTGCTTTTCGGCTGTGATCATGACATAGTTTGATACCCAGTTAGAAATAAAATTCCCTTGAAGGATAACTGAGTGTTGAACTTAGAGAGCAGATTTGTAAATCACACAAATATGGTTGATAAGTTCGCAGTATCTCGATTGCCTTTAAGCTCATAATTCATAGAATCATTTAGGTTGGAAAAGACCCTTAAGATCATGGAGTTCAATCATAAATCTAACACTGCCAAGTCCACCACTAAACCATGTCCCTAAGCGCCACGTCTACACGTCTTTTAAATACCTCCAGGGATGGTGACTCAACCGCTTCCCTGGGCAGCCTGTTCCAATGCCTGACAACGCTTTCGGCAAAGAAATTCATAATGTCATGCAAGAAGGTAGCTGATGCATGCCTAGATGAAAGGGAAAAACAGAAGTAAGAAGATCAGTGCCCTACGGAGAACCTGGCAGAGAATTTCTGCCCATTTTAGGACTCCCAAGGTGAGGTAAGAAAACCATAAAAAATGAAGCTTGGGCCCCATATGTCTATGTATACTACGTGTCTAGTGCTGGCTTTGCAGAGGTGGGGGCTACTCTTCTTTTTTTTTCTTTTTTTTCTCCCCC
>NW_008824186.1:8709901-8710253 GCF_000699105.1 Pygoscelis adeliae | reverse complement strand
AGGTTTTTATTCCAGTAGCTGTTTTGGTACTTCATTTTGTTTTTCTCAGCTATCAGGCTGCTCCTTGTAATACATGTCCTACTACCACTAAGTCGGGTTTCATGCCAAGGGAGGGAAAACCTGATGAAGGTGACAGCCTATTTATTACTCCCCAGTTAGGGACAAGGCTGCAGTTTCAGCTTGGATGAGCTGACAAAGAGAAACGTGTGGACTCAAAAGGTGAAATGGCACTGGAAATCGCCTGTCATTTCATTAGGCACGCTTGGATTAATTTGTACCAGTGCCACCTGAATTTCCCATCCTCTCTTCAGGCAGGGGCTTGTTTTCCTTCCCTTAACGGCCATTACCTTCA
>NW_008824186.1:8694342-8709869 GCF_000699105.1 Pygoscelis adeliae | reverse complement strand
ATCTCTTTGGGAGCTGACTTACCTCTGTGTCTCCTGACGTTGGCAAAGAAGAACTTGTACATCTGCACAATTTGCTGGTGACCACGTATCTGTCTGCATCCTGCATTTGTACCAGTGAGTGCTGGGAAAAACAAGTCCCACTTTCCCTATCCCATCAGCAAATAATAAGGCACCCAAACATTATGCAGACAGAATGACCTCAGAGCACCAGCAATTTAGATGAAGAGTTCACCGCAGAGGGCAATTGATAAAATGCATACGTTTTTAGATAACATAGGTTGTTCTGCATTGTACTGATTCACCCGTGTCTCCCTGGTCCCTGGAGAGCAGTGTATGGGTGGTGTACGGCCACTCTGGCTGGTGCTTGTCCAGTCGTGTGCTCGCCACACACCAGGGAGATCCAGATATGGGGCTCGTGGTCTTCTCTGCACTCAAGGGAAGCTCTCTCTACAGCACTCCCCTTGGCTGTCTTGCTACAACAGGTCTAGCAGGGGGCTGAGGCACCCCCAAATTTAACAGAGCTATTGGAGTTGCAGAGGAAAAAAGACAGAGTATTACTGTAAGTAGCACATGATCACCAGTGAAATTCAACGGGCCAAGAGGATAGCAAAGTTGTTAAAAGCTGAAGAACACCCAACACTGACATGGCTTACGCAATTTGTTACAAGCCAAGTAAAGACATTGATCTCAAGCAGCACGATGCAAAATGAACCCATGCCCAAGTCAGGACCATTTTCTTCCTTAGCTGGGGTTTCTTAGGTGACCAGGTACAGTACTAAAGGGAAAGAAACCAGTCTGCTCCATCCATTGTTGGTTCTAGTATAGCAAATATGTATAATGGAATGATTTTTTTTTTGAGAGCAATAAAAACTGTATGAGATTGCAAAAGGTTTATACATGTTTTATAGCAGGAGCAACCATTAGAGTAAACTACCTTGTTTTCCTCTTTCATGCTTCCTTTCTGCTTTCAGACCGCATTCCCTGTGAAGGCAAGCAGGAGGTTCTTTAGTTTCGGCAAGTGTTTCAGTAAAAAAAATTAGCAGTACAACTATGTATTTATGCAATAGCATTAAGCAGATCGTAAATGTTGTAAATCAAACAATATTTCCAAACAGGAGGTTATGTATGTTAATGCAGTGCGTTTCCCATTCGTATCCCCCAATCGAGCAGGAAAGTCGGGGTACAATATTTTTGAAGTAATTCACTAAAGTCAAAGGCTGGAGTTCCCCAGGTCTAACTCCACTAGCTGTGTTCCACCACTGACTGATTCACTCCATCTTATTTCCAGTACAATGGGATTTTCAGTAATGTAAAATTATGTTCTGAAAATGCTCAGTGACAAGCCCATAGATGGTATAAAACGATTTAAATGAAGTTATGCTAGTTACATGTCATTGCCACTGTTTACGAGTGGTAATCCCTGTGAATGTGTTGGCTGTGTGTGTGTGTTTGGTTTTGTTTTTTATGAGAAACATTGCTAGGGAGAAGTGACGTATTTTTTTTTAAAGGAATAGTAAAATGATTCGCAAAATGTTGGGGCCTGACTACCCTTTGTGCATGTTTTTTCTCTAAGTAGATGTTGGACTGAAACGGACCTCTCGGATTAGAAAATTCAGTACGTTGCTATTGAGTGTAGACATATTTTGAGAGTAGGTAATTTTCCTGTTCCCAATACTTCTGGAAGGCTGGTAGGCTTTTGGTGCCTAGAAATCCTCTTCCAACTGACATTGTTCTGTTTCCTGAAGCACAGATTGACTCCTGTCCTCCCTGAAATTAGGGTCAATTTATTGCCTTTGAAAGTAATAGGAAAAGATGACCATTTTGAATTGGAGGAGAGTCAGAAGCGGAGGAATGTGTGATCATGTAAAACGTATACTAGTTAAGAGCAAGCTGCCTTCTGACTCAAAAAAAAAAAAAAAAAATAGATGGGATTTTTGGTAAAACACAACAAACAAAAAACCGCAAAGAATTGGCTGCACCGTGGACTCGAAGGATTTATGTTATGTAAATCGATTCCCATGGGAGGCTATAAATGTTACGGTGCTCTAAATTAGCTGAGGATGACGATGCCCTCTACATTAGGTGAGGATCACTTTGTCCTCAGACAGCCTTCTGACTGAAGGAATGTATTTCCTATCATTACAGTAATCTGCTATGGAAAATTAAAAACTAAACTAAACTCGAGGTCCTTCCTTATCCCTGAAACAAACACTGTAATCACGTACCTTGTTTCTAACATTCTTGTAGTTACAATTCAGTTTAAATGCTAATTAGCATTTAAGTACTAATTAATATTAGCATTTTCCATCAAAGATTTAAAATGAAAAGATCTAAAACTATCATAATGGAAAAATGTTTTTATGTAGGAAGGGTGTTTTGCATCAAATGAAGAATACAACTTCCACCACTTTTAACTAAGGAAAAGCCGTCTTTTTCCACTCAGAAATACAGTTTTCACCAGAGTCTAGTTAGAAAAATGCACACTGAAAAAGAATTCTTAATGTGCTTATTATAATCTTACTTTCAACAACTGAAAATACTTTAAAAGCAAGTTCCTAGTCCAGTTGGTTATTTCAGACACAGCTTAGATTTCTTCTCTGTTGAGTAAGACATTTAAAGACATGTTTATCTTCAAGGGTTTGCTTAAATGCAATTGTTATAAGGTATATGCATAAACGCTTTGCTGAATGGGGATAGATTGCTGCAGCAGCCTCTAAACGAACTAAGAATCAAGCAGATAAAGGGATGCTTTGGGTAAACCGCTAAATTTTAGAGAAGTTGAGATCCACAGTACAGAGGACACCGTGCATCCATCTTAATCATGGGAGCTAAAATTATCACCTCCATTTTTCTTATCTGGAAATTATAATGCAGGAAATTGTAATTTGCTGGTGGCTTATATGGTAAGTGGGATGTGATTTTCAGACCACAGCCAAACGCAGATAAGCTGGGCTTTTCAGTAACAATGTCTATTCCATCCTCATAAGGGGAATATTTTCTTTTTGATTTGAGATTTCCATCTGATATTAATGAGCGCTATGTATGGGCCGTGAGGAAAGAGCACGAGCCAACGTAGTCTGGTTCTGCAAAGTGGCTACTCCATAACGAAACTTCTTATATTGCTGAGTCAATGGGCCAAACGCCCTCCCACTGACTTCAGTGAGGAACCTGGCCCATTATTCCTAAGAACACGTGCAGTCAGTAATACTTACTTGACTGTTACATGGCTGAAATAGGTTGGTGAGCATGATTATATGGAGTGTGTGCACAGAGGACCACGACAGAGACCAGTGCGGCTCATTATGACCGACTGAGGGTGAAAATGAAAAAGTCATGCTGTGTAATGCGCTGTTCTAATTGAGATCTTGTTCAAAATATATGTCAAAAAGGACAAATTCTTCAAATTAGATTTCCAAAGCCATGGGGTTTTTGTGTGTGTTTTTTTTTTTTTTTTTTTTAATTTAACTTCAGCTGAGATGTAGAATGAATAATTTTCTATAATTGACGAGTAATCCTGAGAAGGCAGGGAAATACTCCACTAACGTGTTCCAAAAACATTTATGGTTTTTACATTTCCATAATATTAAACTGAAGAGTTGCAAAGGGAAACTGCTAAAACATAATGTTTTTCTGCAAGTCAGTGCTGAATTCTATCATCATCTTCTGTGACAAAACTGAGGGGAAAAAAAAGAAATCCATAAAATGCACGCCCATTTTTCTTAGACTAATTCTAAGGAGCTGGATGACACTTTGAATATGTGTAGTACTGAATTTGTGTTCTGATCTTTTGGTGATTTCAGGTTCATCTTACACTGGGCAATTCATAGGTGGAAAATACTTTTTTTTTCTTTTTTTTCCCTCAATAACTTTGCACCCTTCAAAACATTTTATCCTTTTATGGGCACTTTCTGGTAGCTCTAACGGCGTCCAGGACTCCAGGAACTACCCCTAATTCATTCTTATCAAGCAATAACAAAGTGGGGTACAGAAAATGCAGTCACTGACAGCATGCCTCGTTATCTTCTATCAGACAGGATCCAAGGAAAAGGCCCCGTTCGAGGCACATCATCTACTAAAATGGGTTGTGAGCTATGATTTTGAAGTTTTTTTCATTTTTTGGTTATTTTTATAAGCTTTATGACTATCAGCAAGATTGTTAAAACACCCTGGATTATGCTGGAAGAGCATATACCCAAGAAATATCTAAGTATATCCAAATATCTATCTATCATCATTGAAAAAGTTTTGAGAAAGTTAGGAACAAACAGCTGTTCATTGTTTTTTTTATGATAGTAGTAAATCACTCTTTAGAACTGTAAAATAAACATTAAGAGGTCAGTTCATTTAAATTTTGCCCTTCTGTAATTATTCTTATACAGCTCTATTACTTCACTATATTATAGAATGAGAGCTATAGCAGTCCCCATCATAACCTTAGTTTTAGCATCATCTCTCCTTCCAGTCTCCTCTGACTTTTTTTTTCCCCTGAAAACAAGTACCTGGCATTGGCATTTTGCATACCATAATTTATCGTAGTAAAATTTCACTTTGGTTTATAACTGCATGAGTTTATAACTTTATGAGTGTGATTTTAATTTTTGAAGAGATGTACAATAATATCATTTTACTGAAATCTGGCAAAACTTTCACGGACTTCGCAGGAACCAATATACTACCCAATGCATGTGTGTATAGAAATATAAGACTGCCTGAATCGATCATCTGCTGGGCTGTGTTTCAGGTAACAGCTCTGACTTCGAAATATGGATAGGGGAAGAGAAAAGTGCTGTAAGAGCTGAGATATCTAGCAGAAAAGAATCCGTTTTCATGTTACTTTTAACAAGTCCTACGGAAACTATGACTTCTTTCAGGCTTCTGCCTTCTCTTTACCAAATCCGGCTCTTTCTATACACAGTGAATGGATTTAGGACCTAGTGTTGCATTCAAAACTGTTGCTGTGAATCATTATACTCAAAAACACTAGAACGTTGTGCTGGGTCCAAGGGCTTATTCACATATAACGCACTGCAGAATAAACTGCAGCCAAAGGTATCCTAGAAAGAGCCTTGGGAGGATGCCTCAGTAAATATTGTGATCAGTTTTTAAAATATATTTGGTGAGCATCCTTGTTATTGCTTTACAGTACAGGGACTTGTACTTTGAAGTGAAAAAGAGAAATATTCTACATAGAGAACTAAACAAAACCGTCGGGTCCATGGAGGAGTCACCGAACTTGATAGAAATTGACCCTACAGCCGGTTGTGGCATCAAACTTTTGCTCACTGTGATCGATGCCTTCAACTTCTGTTAAACTTGGAGAATTATTTGTCACATTCACAGACAGATGCCGGAGCCTGTGATGTCTGGGTTTCCATTTCATGGCTCTGAAACCCAGCTGATATTACCAGAAGCAGCAGGCTGTACGGGGCCTGAAAATTTATACTTGAACTTTGCTTGTTCCAGGTGAAACTCGCTTGTAAATAATAAATAAAATAATTCATTCCACTTTGGTATTTCTACTGTCGAATCTATAGGAATCATTGCCAAAGTTGGCCTTGCATGTATTTCAGAAGATTTCTCATTTTAATCCATTTGGGAGGGTCCTAGAAGCCTAAGTGTCACAGAAAAGAAAGTTATTAGCAGTTTCTTGTTTTGACTTCTTGAATTCCTAAATCTTTTAGTTTCTCACTGTCTACAGTTTGGGTTTTCTTTTTCGACTGTGTTGCCTTGGGTGTTTCCCTGGAAACATGAATCAAGCTAAAATTGTGTAGCCGTTGCACACTCCTAGAGTTTTTCAATGTCGACCTCTGGTTCTCTTCTGACACCTCCATATTATCCGCCAGTATTTATATGACTGTTCACATTATGTACAAGTAACTGTAGTTGCAGGAAATGCATAAACCACCAGTGAAATAGTAATCTTTTTGTCTTCGGTTGTTTCACACGCAGAGATTTATTTCGACGCCAAGTGATTTTTCTCTTTCTTTACATTACCTTGGAAAAAAGTTATTACACGTTCAGTTGTCTTAAACTGTTGCTCGAGCCAAGAGCTGGAAGAGGTTGTCAAGGTGTCTCCAGGAGATGGTTAGTGACATTTTGGAGTTGGCACATGCGGGAGCTGAACGTCAGAGAGTAGTGAGCTTTGTGAACAGCTGCAACTTTGCTCTTTTTAACTGCCTTTTACTTGCTTGAATAACTGTAGTTTCTATGAAACGAAGTAAAGCAATGGTGAAGGAAATTAGATGTAATGACTATAAAAGTAAGTGAAGGAGAAAGAGGGCATGCATGACTTCAGTATAACTTATCCTTGACATGCTGATCTGTTATTTTTCACTCATGTAAAGGTTAAATCCATTAACTGGTGGTCTTCCAGTGAGGACAGAGAGCCGACAGGGCATGAAGGGCTCGGCCCAGCAAAACCACAAAGTACTTGATCTTTGAATGTACGACTTTTATTGTCAGCAGCAAAAATGACTTGACTTTCATATGTTCCCTCTACGTGTGAGGAAATGAACATAAATTAATAGCTACAGTAATTTTCCTCTGGGTAAATCTATCTAAATGATCTTAAATATTAGAATGCTGAAAGGCTAATGACTTGGATATCTGACATGATGAACATCTACAGCTGTTTGTGAAGCCAAAGCGAGGTCTGGGTGCTCACTGTCTTTGAAAATCAGGTCGCAACATCAACGATGTCTTTATACAGAGAAGCCCCTTGATTTCAGTAAAATTTGCATAAACTTGCAGCGGGGTAACAGCCTGATGTACCAACACTATATCTGAGCTTCTAAAAATTACAAGGCTTGGAAATGATTGCCTTGTTTCCCTTCCAAGAGATGTTAGACTATGGGCAGAGGGTTGTTATCCCCAACTGTTGAATGCATCAGTGTTTTATTCTGAAGAGTGAAACAGTACATAGACCTGAAGAGTAATTCGTAGGAAATGAACAGCCGATTTGGGTTTTGCAATTCACGTGTATGAGCTCCCCTTGCTAGAATTACTGTTCAGTGATAAAACAACCTAAAATGTTCATGTCAAAGTGATTATAATTTTTCTGTGTCACAAGGTATTTGTAAATCTGTTACACAGGATGGCTATGTTTTTATTTTGTATTTATTGTATTTTTTGTCTGTGAGGAAAATTATTTCTTGTCTATATTGTCATGTTATTGGATAATCTTACCAGAATATGCAGTTAAGGGAAATAATCTTTTTTTAAAGACTTCAAGATTTGCCTACACTGTATTCGTCCATTAGGACTCTGTGCTCGTGTGTTGTAATGGTCCAGACCTGACTGAAAATACAGCTCTCGCTTATTGTCTCAGCTTCACTATACCAATGATTCACTCAAGATACAGTCAGATAATCAAAGTGACCAAGTTAGAAAATTTTAGGAAACTGCTGCCCAGTAATGGTTGTGTACATGCACCCAGTCTTTCCTAACAACAAACAGATTAGCCATAAAGATCCAATTAGCTTATTTTAATACATGGCTATTTAAATTTGAGTTTACCTGCCCCCTCGGCTGAGATGTGTAACCAGGTGCAAATTCCTCCACCATTGCAAAGAGAAGGAAAATGGGTTCATTTCAACTACTAACTCTTGTAATCAGCAGACAGCGCTCTTGCTCAGTGACTTGCTACCATCTACTGCGGTCTGTGTTGTCGATTCAAAGGAAGGAGTGATTGTGCCAAGCCAGCAAAGCAACAAAAAAATAAAAGAGGGGGAAAAAAGAAAGTATGTTTTCTCTCCTTTCTGTTTGCCCTGGTCTCTGTAATGTGGCAGCCATCAGACAGTATTCTCATATATTGGAGTTTTTAAAACTGATTTACAGTTTGCAAGAGGCTGAGAAGCAGTAAAATCCAAGCTTACCTAACACCTGGTAGCATTAACTACAGTTCAGATACTTCAGACTAATATAAGAGGGAACACAATCTGGAGTTGGCAAGAAGCAGCATTCATGAATTCTCCATCCACTGTGACTAATTCATACCTTTGGGAAAGTTTCTTAATCTCTGTTTTTACCTTAACAGATCCACTTGGAAAATGAACTTTCACAGGCATACATTGAAGGTATTTATGAACTTTGAAAATTCTATGTAAATAAAAACAAGTAGTCAATGATTGGTAAAGATGTTTAAATGTTAACTCTAAAGAAAATAATTTATCTACTTTTCTTTATAAAAAGTTACTTAGTTCTCCTTGAGGTGCTGGTTAGTGAATGCTGAATAGAAGAGAGTAGTGCTTTGCCTTGTTTACAAATTGGAGATTACATACCTGCAGAATAAAAGACTACTTTACCAGCGAGTGTCTCTTCCCCTTGGTGAGCAACCACCTCATCTGGCAGAGACAAGCTGCATAAAGAGAGTGCACGCTTAGCTTGACAGCAGAAAGCCTTCCTGGTTTTGATGAACTCCATCTTTTAACAACAAACTTCAATAAACTCTTATTTTTAAAGATGTGGGGTCTATGTAATCCCTAGTTTGAATAATTAAACTCTGTAAAAATCTTGTTGTGTAACTTTCAAGCAAGCACCAACCTTGGTAAATGGATATTTATGGCTCTGAGTGGTTAAATGTGGCATATCCTGATCCTGAGGAGTAAATTTTGAGACAGAAAACCATAACATGAAAAAACGTTAGTAAATATTCCTGTTGGCATGAAAAGGAGAACATCTGCTGAAGTCATGAGTGGTTTGTTGCCTGAGTTAGCAGCAGGACAGCCTACAGCTGATTAGCCATGGCTTGATAAAAGAACAGGAGTGTAGTGGATAGAAATGTTTGTCATTTGAAGTTGCTTGAAATTACTCTAAAAGCATTAAAAACATGATACTTCACTTTTCTTTTTAAGTCTTTCCTTGGTATCTTCAGAAACTGCTGTAATGACTGCTTAACTATTAGTACATCTCCAAACTGAAATACACATGCATAAAATGTCCTGATTTGATCTTGTCTTCACTAAAGTATTTAAGTAAGCATGTGTCCTTTCCTACCCAGAAATGCACATAAGCATGTGCAAAACACTGCGCATGTGTTGCAAAATCAAGTTTAAACATATATTTAGGGTTTCCCACACATGCTGAGGCAACACCAAGATTAGCCAGAATTATAGCATTTGCATTCATTTAAGCCTGTGTTGTGGGTCTGGTCCTGAGAGCTGCGATGCCAGTCTGCACTTTGGACCACATGCTCCAAAGAGTTCTTGCCTGCTTTTTTTCCTAAACTCACTTTGTGCACGGATATCTCTGATTTAAAACGGCTCCAGCAATTCAAACACCTTTGAATCTCAAATATCCTACAGTTAGGCTGGGTGTAAGGGTGAGGTAATTATGGATGCCAACATAATTAACCTTGGATGTCTGTTTTGTTAATTCTTGAAGATAGACATGCTAATGTGTGGAAACAGGAATAACCTCCAGTATGTGTTTCACTGTTTTTCTCGATTCCATGCAGTCTAATACAGAGCAGGAGTTTTGCCTGTGAGAGCTACCATGATAAACTGACCACTGACTTAAGGAAGAAATGTTTTATGCTGAGGGTGGTGAAGCACTGGCACAGGTTGCCCAGAGAGGTGGTGGATGCCCCATCCCTGGAAACATTCAAGGTCAGGCTGGACGGGGCGCTGAGCAACCTGGTCTGGTTGAAGATGTCCCTGCTCATTGCAGGGGGGTTGGACTTGATGACCTCTAAAGGTCCCTTCCAATCCAAATCATTCTATGATTCTGTGACTTCAGATGTTGTTCCTGTGAGGTCTGTATGAAAGATTTCTCTCCTCTCTGAAAAGAAATCAAGTTTTTTTTTTTATATAGACATATATAATGTCTATATACAGATATGTTCAGTAAATATACAGCAGTTCAAGCGTTTGGCCACTGATACAGCATATTGTTTTAAGGTGACATATGCTATCGTCCCAAATGGCACGTCCCCTGACACTGCCTCTCTGAACACTTCTTGGATGGGGAAAGGAGAGGACCTTCTGTTACTACGGGGTGACATGACAAGTGTCACATCGTGCGGGCTGGGATGATGACTCAAGCCACAACTGGAGGACCCTTCCTGGCTTTGCTGAAATTCCACAGGGAGAGCATCTACCTGGATCTATCTAGCTGGAGGACGAGAGCTTTCTCAGCCTGAAGCCACTTTCCCGCTCTGCCTCCAGGATCCTGGCCTTAACAGGCCATGAAGATTCAATTGCCTGGTATTCTACAAACAAGCCTATCAAAGGTAATTTTATACTGGCTAGAGAGTAAGAAGAACGTTTGTTATCCCTGCCTTTTTCAGTTTTGCGGATGAATAAGGGCAGACTTTTTTACTCTGACGCCGTAATTTGTATTTTGTGTAAGATGCTTTGGTTTGGCATAATTCTCGTGAGAGTTCAATTCTAAATTCCTCTGAGAGGAATACTTCATTTTTTTTTAAAATTACACCTATTTTTATATATGGAGAAAATCTATGTAAACAGCATTTGAACAAGGTAAGTAACAATTGCATTTCCATAGTATTTGTGACTGACATACACCTCTGAATCTTAGGGCGTCTGCACTTACCCAGCTTTGTCCTTACCAAAAAGTGTGGTAAATGAACTACTTCTCTGATTATTTCTGAAAGCGTATGGATGACTTCTGATTTTCAGTTTTATTACTACCAAGATACCGTAAAGAACAACGGTAAGTCTTACCTTATCTGTACTACATCTGACAGTGGATAATGGATCCGTTGTCCAAAAAGTCAGAGGAATGGAAGAACAGATGCAGAAGAGGACACCGATCCATTCAGTCTGTAACAAAAGGCCTGTTACGTACAATCTACTGAAAGCAAGAGTGTGTCTTCATTTCTTTATTCTACACTAAGATCTGATGGCTCCAACTTAAAAAAAAAAAATAAATATATATATATATATATAAGTAGCAAGAATCCAGATATAGATGGCAATTACAGAAAGCGTGGAGAGACTTCATACAAGAAAAAAAGTTACGAGACTGGAATTACTTAGTTTGAAAAATAGATGTGTGTACAAAATAAATTCTATAAAACAGCATAGTTGGTCACAAGAGTTGGAACGTTCAGCGAAAGCCAGAGGTACTATATCTAAATTCCACTTCTTCTTTGTTGTGTTCTATTTCATTATTCTCATTTATTTCAATTAGTTCAGACAGTAATTCCGACTGATTAAAGGCTTTCAGTTCATGAGGGTTCAATGTGAGGCAGAGGCGCACAAGTACAATGTCTGCTCACACCCAAAAATGAAAATGAGGAGATTCTTTATTTAAAAACGACATTTGTAGCTGGAAGAAGCTGCGGGGATGCGGAGGGATGGCTGCGTGGCGGTGCAGCCGCTCTGACACGCGCTCGGGAGAGAGCACAGCTCCGGGGAGGAAGACCACCCGTACCTCAGCTCTGGACTAAAACACAGCCTTCTTTCAGGCCTTCAGAGCACATTAAGCAAGACGTCTTTGATACTAATCTGCAAAAATTCTTGGGCCGGTTTACGCACATCACGAAGCCAATTCTATTTCTGTTGCTTGTTGTCTCTGGGAAATGAGTGCCAGTGGAGCAATATAACCAACCAACGTGATAACTGTAGAGGTACCAATGGAAGATGTGATCTGGAAGGTCACGATTATGTGTAATACTCATGACAGGCCAAGTACAGCCAAGTTCTTAAAATAAACTATTGTGTAACTGTGTCATTATGCATGTAACCTGAGGAGGAAATGAATTAATCATTGAAATCAGAACATGCATATTACAAATCACAGATTTATCAGAAGAAAAAAGACACTCCAACTTTCGACACAGGAAAATTAGATAAGTTATTGTTTAATGTTTGCTATATAATAATAATTTTTGCCTGTACACTAATTTATAGAAGAATTATTTTCCTCAACGTGAACAAGGTAAGGAGGAGAAGTTAGGGAAGACTTTTTTTCTCCCTTTTTTTTAATAGCAAGAAACTTGCAACAAATGATTCCATGGTAATTTACCTATAATGGAAAAGGAACAGATTTACTTCCTTAACAGTCATTAATTTAAAAAAGTATTATATCTTGGAGTGCAAGGAACCTAATAAAAATTGACATAAAGTATTTGTATTTAAATGGCTTATTATTTTAAAGGGCACAGTAATCTTACATCAGGAGATATTAATGTATTTTATACCTCTTCCAGATCTGTGTCTAACTGGTGCTTTTAATGACTTTTATTATTCTTGAAGGACGTAAAGAACTGCTGGAGAGATCTATTCACGGTCACGGGAAAAAAATTCTACATTAATTTAACTTTATATTGGTTTAAGCTTAATAAGCTGGCTTATTAAGGCCGCTGATAAGCCATTTCTGAATAGAACGGGGAAAACAGTTACTGAAGAAGTATGGAAGCATACATAGAAGTACAAAAATGGGATAAAGATGTCAAAACATCACAGCCAAGAAGGGCTTAGGAAGTCCGACTTTGAGAGTATTGAACAGAGCATAGAAAAGGATTGGGAATTCAGTGGTGAAGATCTTATGGGCAGGACCATTTAAGAGAGTGAGGGGTTTGAGATCTTATCTGTAAGCCAATACATTCTTCAAAATTATGTAAAAGATTTAATTTGGCCATGAAAGTGCTTTTTATGGGTTTTAGTAAATATGCAAAAAATTCTAAATAAAATTCCTAGCTAATTTATACAACTCGATCTTTTTGGAAACTTGTAAAAATGCTAAGGAATATGTAGGGTTTTTTTAACAAAATAATTCACTTTTTACCTCTTGTACAAGAAAACTGAGCTTGGAGTCTGCCACATTATTGCTTTCAGTCCTACCTTGATTTCTGTAATTCAACTACCCGCAGGTTCTGTTTGATTGGATTTTTAAAAATCTTTGAATAAGTCTAATGCTAAACTCGCACTCAAAATTATCAGAATGCACTGAAACCAGGTCATTAATCTAAACCAACAAGATTTTAAAAAGTCCTTGAAACTTCCTTTGCTGCAAAGAAGAAACATGGGTTTCATGTTTCTTAACCCTCTTAACCCTCTCAGCCTACAAAGTGTTAGTTCTCCAGTCTAATATAATTCCCTGTGCTTCTATAATAAATGGAAAAAGCTGAGCAGCTGCAGGTGGCCTGGCTCAGCAGTGCCTGGGATCAGAAAAACCCCATCCGTAACGGTCAGGAGTCGCCGTTTGCTGGCTCAAGGAACAGAAGTGCAGTAGCCCAAAGTGCTGCTGCAGCTTTACGGGCTTCCGTAAGTTTTATGGACAACCATAAAAGGTTATAGACTGGTTTAGGAAATTAATAGGCAAACATACTCGTGAAAGAAAGTTCCCCAAAGCTACAAAGTTGTGTGATTTCATATAGAGATTTGCTCTTGCTGTACTTCCTTTCGTATGCCTTTGGAAGGATAAAATGGTACAGGCAAAATTTCCTAGCATCACATCCCAACTTACCACGTTTTTCAGGCAACTGGTTATAGTTGGGAGTAGCTTCTTCGTCCCAGTTTTCTTAGCTCTTCCTCAGCTGAAGCTCCTGAAGGTCATCGTAATTTTTTTTAAAGGAAGAAACCTAAAGATCTAGAAAATGAAAATGTATTTAATTATAGATAAAGCTTTGGCAGCACTTAACTCATCAAGGTAAAGTTTTCGACATCAGAGTTAAAAAATTGGGGGACATAAAGTTGTTTGTGCTTTCCTGTCGTCTCCGTCAGTATTTATCAAATACTTGAAGGACGCTAAACTTCTCTTGCATCTTAGGCTTGCTAAAGAAATATATACGATTCAATTTGATCGTACTTTGAGACTTTTCATTTGAAATTTGACGAAGATAGTATGTGTTAATTAGACGCCAGTAAAAATATGGATGCAGAATTATGCACTTCATGCAGAGCAACTGTCAGCTATTGCCACTGACGTAAGTAATTTTCATTTGCACTTTTTGTACGCTGGCCATTGGATTCAATATTGAGTTTTGAATTACAGCATAAAAAGGAATGAAATACTTCGGTGGGTTTTTTTCCCTGTTGTTGCTGTTCACTGTTTGCAAGTTTTTAATTGTAAAAGATGCTGCAGATGGAGTTTTTCTTCTTAGCACTGCTGTCCTATTTTCCCCGTGATATCCCCTGGGGATCTAACATGAGTTTAAGCAAGTCCATTTTTTCTCGACTGACGGAACAAATGTTCAGATGCTTTAAAATTTAAAGAGCAAAATGTAGGGATGGGTAAATCAGTTGAGAAAAGGTAGGAATTGCCCATTCAAATCAAATAGCCTTCTTTTTGTTTGCTTGCTTGCTTGCTTGCTTCTCGGTTGTTTTTGTTTGCTTTAATTTCCTATAACGATGTTACGTTCTGAGAGCCAGGCATTCCAAAAGCATCCTTCATTTATATCTAAAAGGAAAGACCTCCGTGTATCACCAAGGACTTGCAACCAGTAGGGAGAATTACATGTGAACTTTGCCAGTGAATGCACCTATGTGCGTAAGACCTTTTGCATGAAAATTATTTTTGTGGCACGCAGTTTAATGTTCATTAATACTTCTGAGGTAATATAGCTGCTCTGTGTATTTTAAAGAATATTCTCCCTTTCAAGGACGTCTCTTGTTTAAAAAGAGCCATTCAAGAGCTACCATAGTAAAAAGTTTTGTAACTGTACAAAGCAGTTCAGAAAGTCCAAAAGTGAGTTGCTAACGACATTTACATGTATTTTCTGTTCTATTTGCTTTGAAATGGCTTATATAGAAACAATATAATGAGAGTCATTGTTGTTAAAGTTCAGTGTGGCATTGTGCCTGAGGGTTGACTCCTTCAAGTGGTCGAAAATCCATATTCTTGGGTGGAGTAACTTGAAATTTGCACTAAGTGGCATTATTGATTCAGAATTGGTGTCACTTGAGTTTGGGGATAAGAAGTGTCAAAGATGTGGCCTTTTTAGAACGACATTTTACCGAGTACTGGTCCTATCTTTGTTGCATCTGTCAAGCACTCAAACTATGGTCCTCATGTCTCCAAACCCTTCCAGCGGCTTGGCAGCGATCCTAGTTAGAAACGAGTGTTTACCACTCATTCAGGCCGTGCCACGACAAACTGCGGTGCGTTTGGGGATTACCTGTCGAGCCGTAGCTGCCCCCCGCATGCGGGCGCGCGATGTCTGGGAAGATGTGGAGAAAACGGCAGCAGCACACGCACGGCTGCAGTGCGCGAGACCAGCAAGTCCCAGGCAGCGCCTGCGTCCTCCCCACCGCATCTGTGTCCACATCTGTGTCCACCGTTGGACTCGATGATCTTGGAGGTCTCTTCCAACCTTAATGATTCTATGATTCTATGATTCTATCTCCACCCAGGATTTCCCCCCAGCTTGAGATTTGTGGTCCCTGCGCCCACCCCACGCTCGGATCTCCTCACGGCTAGAGCCTGACACCTTCCGTTCCTCTAGGAAATCAACCTGTCAGTAGAAGTTTCTGACTTCTCGGGTCGGCTGTGACATTCATCCCTACCAGCCGCGGAGTCAGCTGTCGTGTGGTTCTGCGACCCCGTGCCCGGGCCCCTGCACG
>NW_008824186.1:8689773-8693097 GCF_000699105.1 Pygoscelis adeliae | reverse complement strand
CGGGTGGACCCGGCTCTCCGAGCGGGGGGGGGGGCTGGTAGGCGGGGGGGGTACAAGGGCATCCGGAGTTTTTGCATAGAAGAAAGAGGGGCTGGAAGTCAGAAGGAAGCAAAGAAGTAGGGAATGCTAAATCCTCGCTGGAGGCAGAGCGACCTTCCCTCGCGCTGTTTGTATGACTGCGAGCGGCGAGCGGAGGAGCGGCGGGATGAGGTAGGAAAGGGATCAGAGTATGAATAGCGGGAACGTGCTTCCCGAGGGCCCCAGGAGTAGTGAAAGCAGTGGGAAATTCAGTCAGCTGCTGCTGAGCTGTTAGCATGCTTCGTCCGAAACGCCTGTGTAAGTAGGCCTGGCTCTTTAACGCAGGAGAGGTCACAAAACCTCCCTGCACGTAACCGAACACACCAGTGAATTTATTCTTCTGAAAGTTTTTACAACCTTTCCTTTTTAGATCTTCCTTTTCTTTCCTGTGGTCTTGGCTCTGTTTAACTCCTCTCAGAATAACCTGCCTGTTGAAGGGAGTCTCTGTCAGGAAAAAGAAAAAAGTCCTCAAAAACAAATGCTACCTTTGTTTAAAGCTATTTGTGGATCAAGGTTGTGACTTAACCGTGAAATAGCATGGCTCTTCTTCGCTTATATTAAAAACGCAGTAACACATTAAAATAATCAAAGTCTTGGGAGGTAACTAGGCTGAAATGCAATTCAGCAGTGTGAGACTAATGTAGGTTTTACAATACCTCATCTCTTGTGAATAAATATATAATTAGTTGCAGGGCTTTTTGCAGCTTTTACTTTTGTGTCTTACTTGAATAAATTCTTCAGGGTAGGGATTATAATTGATAATACTTTTAATCTTTCCCACTTTCTTCCTGAGGTCTGTAGCTATGTCTTTAGGTGTTTATGTTTGTTATGGTATGCTATGTTATTTTAGTGGTACAAAATATTATTTTAAAACCTGTTGTGTGTTGGTGAGTGGATTAGATTTCCTGTGGACCTGTCTGAATTAGACTTGTGATTGCCTAATTGCTCATGATTGTGAAGAATGAGAATCAATAAACAACGTCGTCCTGCTAGTCTTATGTTCCTCTTATAATACATTTATATCACCTAGCACAGCATGGCCTTAATCTGCTTGTTATTGTGGAACAAATAATAGAGAACAGCACATAGCACTGTTACACCTGAGGGAGTACGTAGGTGAAGCAGCAGTGGCTGTTGCCTGGTCTGCCTGGAGCATGGTCTTTGGGCTCAGTAAGGCACTGATGAACACCCCACCTCCCGTCTGCCGTGGGAAACTGGGAGCACTTCCACATCCACCAGCTTGGAAATAATAGGAGACAGCAAGAAAATGGGTTAAAGTATGGATCCACCTTTTCCAGGTTTCTGTTCTGTTTAAAAGTTGCAGCTACAATTAGTGAACTGGAGCACCTGCTGTTAAATTTTTGGATCCGTTGCTGGACACCACCACAAGAGTTTTCAGGCTTGGGTATGGCTGTGAGTGGAAGCTAGCAGGTCCTCAGCATCTCTGAAATGCAGTGAGTTTTAAACACACCTATACGCATTTCATAGCTCCAAGACGCTGAAGTCCCAGCTGTCCTCCTGGATATCATAAGGACGTTAACTTTACCCATATCGTCTATCTTAAAAATCCAAGGACTCCAGTTAGGCCAAATATGTTAATCCCCCAGAAATCAAATGAGAGCACAAACCTCGAACAGAGCGCAGGGAAACAGAGATGTCATCAGCGCTCAGTTCCTTGCAGTGGCAGGAGGGGGTGAGCAGGTTAGCCGGATCCCAGTTAGGAGAAGCACCCCCAGTCTTGTAGGAGGCGGCAAAATGGCCTCAAAAGGAGGCCCTTGATGAATAGGGGCAATGCTTTTCCCAGTCCCAAATTTGATGGCCCATATACTCTTACATATATTAGGTATCAGCACCACCCAGGCATTTGCACTGATTTTCTGCAGCACCTCCAAACTACAGTGCAGCTTTGGTGTTTCTTCTCTAGCCACAGTTGGTCTGATGGTTTAGAAGAATTAAGTTGAAAAAAGTAGCAGCTGAATTTAGGTAGCTGGGCTTGAAGGCTGGCCAAATGCAGCATTATTCCTGTGCACCTTTTCCAGGTGTTCTGCTGTAAACTAGAATTAAAAGCCTATGAAGATATGGCTGAGAGTCAGGGCCATTTGACAAATTCTTTGCATTGATTAGCTCTTTTGACGGCCCCTGTTTTATCCCACAGCACTCACGCTTTCTCCTGCTGTTAGGTCCAGAAAAATAATTTTTAATTTCTTCAGGTTGATTTTCCCCTGCCTCCATCCCAGCTTTTCTCTTTTTCCCCACGCTTGTGCTTCTCTGAATCTCAGCTGAGGTTATTCAAGCTTTCTGTTTTCCTTTAGCTTACAAATTTCTCAGATGCTGTAACCCTTGGCTTACTTCTTGGATCCCCCACTCAGAAATAGCCCTGGCTCTTTCTCACTCTGGGCTCCTTGCAGCTGGCGGCCACAGCACTTTCCGAGCAGTCTGCATCTTGGAAATAGTACTTTTCCTCCTTGCACTGCGTTCCTGGAATGGGTGGTCCTGCGGCTTTAGCCCTTTAGGATGTGCCTTAGGTAAGGTGTGTGTAGGGTATCTGGGTTGCGAGGAAGGCGGAGGGCTGGGAGGCGTGGTGCTCCTTCTCCAGATCAGCCAAGAGCGGTCCAAAGGAGAAAGTGAATTATGCAAGAGACTCCAATGGCTCGATCAAATTTCTTTCTTAAGTTTCATTGGCAGACTTCGATTTCGCTGCTTCTGAGGTCAGACTATTGTGTTGGGGAGTTTGATGAGTTGATGCCGTGTAACAGAACTGCGAGTTTCTAGAGAAGCCCCGCAGAGCCCCAGTGTGACGTAGGTCTTCCCATCAAACTAGTTTTCCATTAATTAAAAAAGTGTGCACCCTAGATAGTGTGAACTCGTTGATAAGGATAGTGGAGACAAATTATTTATCTTCATCCTTTTAATAATTTTTTGACCTTTGCTTATTTCTTCTATGTTAGTTATTCATGTCTTTTGCGTATCTGAAACATCTTTGCCGAAACTTACAGGAGGATCATTGCTCTATTTTCTAACTTCTCAATCTTGTCCTAATCAAAAATGTAAATACATGCATAATGATTTGCATGTCATTAAATTCAGAAAAACAGTGTCATGCTAAAATCAATGTTTTTTGGAATCTAATTTTCCTGCCTGCCTGAGAAGTAGCACCTGGAATTCACAGACCAAGAATTCTGAAAATATAAACTACTTTCAGATCTGCTGTTTACTTTCTGCATTTTTCAGTTCATCGAGGGAAGA
>NW_008824186.1:8678897-8689744 GCF_000699105.1 Pygoscelis adeliae | reverse complement strand
CTTTTAAAAATATGGTGATGGTGATTTTTCTAGCCGGTTTCTCCCTTCAGTCTTCCTACTTCAATAAAAAGCTTCATTGCTTTTTTATTTAAAAATGAACAGGCTTAGCATGGTGTATACTTACACTCAACTTGCCAGCACTGATCTCATGGTGATCATTTATGAACACAGCATCTAACACATTCCAGAAATTTCAGGGAAAGTACCTATACCTGTGAACAGGAACTTGCAGATTTTGAGGAATACAGGGAAACCAGGAGAAAATAATGTCGTTGGAGCAAGGGTAGCAGTGAGGATGACCCTGGATTTCAGTTTCCCTAGCACAGAGCTTTGTGTATGAACTGAAAGATCGGGCTGTGAGTCTCTGTATGGAGCAATCAGTAGGCAAGGATACGACACAGGCGCTTTGCCAGCAGTTTGCACAAGTGTTTTTGCTTGATGTCAGAGATGCTGAGACTAAAGATTCTTGGGTTCTCGCTTCGTTGTGGAGATGATTGTCACTGACATCTCAGAGATGCTGAGTATGTGTATTTGACACAGTCATTCTATCTTTAAGAATAAGCAGATGAGGTTTAATTCATGTTAAAAACCTAGGGTCTGAAATGAGCCCTTGATACGCATCGTTTGCCCAGAACTCCGGTCTTGTTTTAATAGGCTGCCTTCAAGTCAGTGAGTCTGTAAGCCAGCACAGGGTTACTTTGGATCAGATGCCATAGCATATAAGGGCTATCCCTATCTGAAAGTGCTCACAGTCTTTGAAAACAGGATTACCAGCAGTACTGCAAATACTGTGGGCTGCTGGAGTGCATTATACTGTTGGTTAGAAATGCACGTTCTGGACCCCTTAGGAGCAAACAGAAAGTGCCACTGTTATTAATGATTCAATATAGCAGCTTTAACATGTCTTTTCTTTCAGGAAGGAGGGGAAAACAGTGTGCAACATTTCCATTGATACAAATAAAGACCTACTTCTAAATGGTGAGGTAAAACATAAGGCAAACTGTGGGTCAGATTTAAGTTCAAATGATATTCGAAAAAGCATTTTGATTTTCTTTGCTGTGACACATTTAGCGTATGGTTTTGTCTGATGTCTGATATGGTAGCTGTATTTCATGCTCAATATTGTTTCTAATAAGTTTCTGTATTAGAAGTAAACAGTGTATGATCTCTCACTTAAAAAACACCCAAACAAACCCTTTTTTTGGAAACCAGCTAAGTTTTTAGAAACCAGCTAGGCTACTGTGTCTTCTTGATTGGGAAGATGCACAGGAGAGCAGTGCACCCATGTTCACTCTTGAGCATTTGTTCTTCTTGTGTGTAGGGGTCTGTTGGAGCATGTGGGGAAATGTGCATTGTGCTCATCAGTGTGAGCTTGCGGCGAGGATCTTGATAGCTCTGCATGGTTGAGCAATAGGATGCTTAATGAGGGGATGCTGAACGACGCAATGTGTTGTGCCAACACCTTCTTAGAGGCACCAGAGACTATGCCTTTACAATTAAATAAAATAGGCCAGTGGCTGTTCTCCATCCCCGAGGCCAAATGGCACGGCACAGCTCCCTCCCACGCACCTGAGCTCGCTTCCTTTCCAAAACGGAGCGGCAGTGACCAGACTGTCTGTCGGGGATGGAGCCTGGGGTCTCTGAGCGCCCGAGCTGTGCTCGTGCACTCACTCGCTGGGATCCTGGGGTGAGCGGGCAAAAAACATGCTAGCGAGAGCGCAGGCAGTTAAGCAGCATACACAGTCTCTGGCCTATTTTGTTCACTAGTAAAGCTGTAGCTGTAATGTTCAGGACCTATGGCATCATTCTTCTGAAATTGTTATTGCATGTTCATGTAGAAGGGGTTGTCATATATAATGGATTTAAACCGTTTCATTCCTACGTTTGGATTCTAAATGTCTCTGATTTAGGTTTTGGTAACACCTTGGTGTATACTTAGCCGTGTACACCAGTTCATCGCTGCAATTTCAGATTCATAGTGCACGCGTGCTTTTTGTTTAATTAAACTTTACTGACAAAGTATCAGCAGAGCGAGTACTTGACAAAATTTGAGAAGTGTAATGAGGTTGCAGTAGTTACGGAAATACAGTACTGGGACTAATGTCCTTTCAATTACAAACAGAGGATATTTACTCTGAGTAAATTTTGAAAGCAAACCTTAGAAAAACAGTTAGTTAAATGGTATTTTTATGCTCAACACCGAGACTCTGAAGCTATGAAACCAGCAGTTTAAGCTTTAAATCTAAAGTTTAATCACCAGAGTATAACAGAGAATATGTTCAACAGCCCTTATTCTGATTATCAAGACACTCCTCCTTTAATTTGTGTTAACACTGCAATATAAATATTTTTATTCATCCAACCATTCCACCATCATGACTTTTACCTGGGGATGCGAGAAGAGGCTCTGTATCTTGAATAGTTTGAGACTTCTGCAGATCATCCTTTCGCGTTGCTAAGTCTCAGGTAGGGAGATCTGTTTCTGGGTCATTTACAACAGCCGACGGTCACTGATGGGTTGTACCAGTTGTAATGAAGCCCAACTAGAGTACTGAGGGGAAAAAAGGGTAGGTGAGAAAAATGAACAAAGGCGATGGATACTGAAGAAGCGGAGAAGTAGAGGTGGAGAGAAATCACCAAGAGCGAAGCCTATCACGGTTAAGGTGTTGCATTATGTTAACCATAACCAGGGAGAAAGTGTTTGCTGACCTTAATGTGGGACACATGGGTAAAAATAATCAGTGGAAAAGGCAACAAGAGAAGTGTTAGAAAAAGTCCTTAAAATGCCACGTATTTAATCCTGCTGGTAAAAGAATCTCTGTTGCTGGTGAAAACTAGTGTCTCTGTTTCCCACCTCGTAAGAAATGTACAATTCTTTCCCAAATTTAGCTTTACTTCTTATACACCCTTTGGCTTTCTGCATTTCTGACTGAACTGGTGTTCGGTTTCTTCATCAAGCTGTAAAAGTTGCAGTTAGTCAGTTTTGCAGCTG
Organism: Pygoscelis adeliae; assembly: GCF_000699105.1. Lineage (NCBI taxonomy): Eukaryota > Metazoa > Chordata > Aves > Sphenisciformes > Spheniscidae > Pygoscelis > Pygoscelis adeliae. The sequence continues at coordinate 8,686,752 of NW_008824186.1, read as the reverse complement.
AAAGTCTATGATGTTGACTTAGGTGTAAAAGGCTCAAAGTTACTCACCTCTTCTTGGGAAACATTTTAACTGTCTCCTTTCAGAATTTTTTTAGTAAGAAATCTGGACCAGTCATCTTGGTAGCTTAAGGTGTCACTGACAGTGCGTTATACGCCAGCTCCAATCTAATTTTTAACCAAAATGTAGGCTATAATTAAACTAGGCACATAATTAAAGAATTTGAGATACGACTTTTCTGGGTACAAAAAGATGCTTTCGTAATGAGAAAAGCCTGTGCTCAGATCCCATCAACCTATTTTAAAAGGAGGGCTGATGGCAGAAACTGTGATGTGCAGTAGGCTGTTGGTGAATTACATTGCCGTTCCTCATATATGTATTTTGAAGGCAGCTTTTCCAGTGAAAGAGAGTGATGGGAATAGGGCGTGTCACTGGAAACCACGTTGCGTTTTGGTTAACAGTCACATTTTGGTTAAAATTGTTGTGTATTGACGTTTTCCCCTTTCCCCACTATTTTGAAATGTTTTACTGACCTCTGTAACCTATGGAGATTTTTTTCAGTTCACCAAAAAGAGTGCACTGAGTTCCCCCACCATATAACGCCCCTTATGGAGTTACGAAACCGGAGGGACTTCAACCCGAGTCGTGCCCCACTGCCACGCTGCAGACGGGAGGAGGAGTGGGGCGCCTGCCACTACCGCTCACCTCCTCTCTGGAGAGGGACTTCCAAAAGACCTGATCTGGTGAAAAAAGGGAGTGTAATAAAACTTGTGCCACTTGCCAGCCTTCGGGTTACTCCCAGGACATGTCCTTACAGCTTTGACATTAGCAGCAAGAGTAAATTTTAGACTGGCAGGTAACTGACCTGCGGAAATCTTCCACTAGCTCTTCTAGACCAGCTGCTTGCCGATTAGGTTCCCCTTACAGCATGCCATCAGTGTAGCAAGCTCAGTAATTTGACCCATTAATTTATTCTAGCGTGTATACATACCTGTAGCCGTTATTTCTGAAAATAGATTTTTTAAGTACACTATAAATGATTGTAGCTGTATGAAGCATTATGTCTCTCTTAAATGATATCTATCCAATTAGACAATATTCTCATAGGACATGACTTTGGTGTAGTATATTGTTATTAGTTTTGTTATTACACAATACTTTAATAAGACTGCAGAATAATCCTACCATCAGTCCAGCGGACTGTACAATTTCTGTCTTCTCCAGGAAATACTAAGGTAGGATTTTCTGAAGCATATTATAGCCTGAAAAACATAAGCAAGAAGATGATACCCTTTCCTACTACTGGCAGTCATATATCCTTTGTTACCCATTGTCTGTTCCTAGGAACAATAAAAAGAAAAGTGACTGCTCGCCAATTATTTTTTTTAAACTTTATCCTTGGTTGTTTTATATATTTTTCAGTAAGAATGTCTCGTATTAACTCCCAGAAGCTGGAATTGCTGTGGGAGCAACAAAAGTTGATGCGTACCCAAAGACCTTAATTCGGCTCAGCCATTGCCCCTCTCCTATCATGTACTGATACGCTGTTCAGATTAGACCTGAAAACATTGAAAAGTTTAAAATCAAATGGCGACGTTTTTTGGTAGACAAAGCTTGTCTACCTGTCTACTGCAGGCAATTGCAGTTTATAAGCATGTAATTCATTTTAGGATCAGCAAGATTTGTCAGCTGTGGGCTCCTGAGAGGAGGGATCTAGACAAGGACTCAAGGAAAGCGACACCTTTTTGGTTTTTTCACTGCCTGCTATCATAATGAAGCACGGCCAGGAACCAAGGCAAAATTGTGGCCTGCGGTGAATGGCTTACAGGGCTTTACTGCTTTAAAATACATTTAATTAAGGGTTGGTTTCGTTTCACCTAACTTTAGTGGTTTAAATGCCTTCAGTGGTGAATAGAGAATGGTCCTTCTGGAGGGCCCTTCTTTCTGTGTGGCTCAGCCATCCCTGCCAGGGCGAGTTTCTGTCTCCCACCTGAGCTCGCGGAGGTGGCCACTTGGCAGAGACGGCAAACCTGGCTGCTGTATCCCCTAAGAGTCTGCATTTGTGCTCCGGTGACTCTCTGGCTTGAGAGGGGAGGATCTGAGGAGCTTCCAGGTGGAAGGCTGGCCGCTCCGCTCACTGTTGTCCTCTCTCTAAAATGGGCCTGAAACCTGCTTGGGAAGTCAACAGCCCAGAGGAATTTAATGCTTTTCCTGTTTCTGACTTTCAGCCCTGTTACATCCGCTTTGATCCATCCGCTCCCCATCGGAAAGCACAAGCCCAGCGGGAGGGAGGAGCGGTCTGCAGGCTCACCTTCGTGGGCGCCAGCTGCCGTACGAACGATTCCGCTCTTGGACACTAGGTAAGGCCATACAGGGGGGAGAGGGTTCTCACGTGAGGGAAGAGCGATCTCAAGGTCAGCACTAAATATCCCTCCTGGCCTTTCACCTCACAGAAGTCGTCTCGCACCTGCGGATGCTGTTTTTTCTCTGTTTTCTTTCCCTCGGCTGTAAGTCTGAGATCCCCCCAGTGCTGTCCTCGGTGTAGTTACAACTGTGTGAGGGATGAGAGCTGGTGACAGAGAGGCAGCCGTCCCTCTCCTCCTGCAGTCTGTCCTTAGTTTCGAGGTTTCCTATGACTCCCACTGCTGCTGATAGTTGCTGCATACCACCTTTACGGTTTGTCCTCTGATGTCTACCAGCTTGCCAGCTTGTAGTTGAGGTGTTATCTGTGCTTTGTAAACACCACGAGCACCACCAGCAAAGCTGATCTGAATTTACCATTTTTCCATCTGATGAAAAAGGCATTACAGAAGAAAAATATGCCTTTTTTTTTTTTTTAAATGCTCCTGCTGCATGAACCAGGAAAGTGTGCATCACCTTGCCATCGGCATGGTGTTTACCTGATAGCAAAGTTTGCCCCTAAACAAAGATTTGAAAATATTGTCATGGAAGAACTGAGCTTTTGACAGATTCTGCTTTTTACTCTGGCCTTTGCACTTTTACAATCAGGTTTGAAAAGTAACGTTTTTGTATCACTATGATGCTACTTAGCTTGTCAGTCATCTGTAAAATGAATGTGCAGAATAAAGCAATGTGTAATTTTTAGACTTCAAAATCCGTGAAAAACATTTGAGGAACAAAAATATTTATTTTACATCCTTTGAGATCCTCAGCTGGTGTCAGCATCTCTGCTGAAGTCAGTTATTTATGCCACCTCAGAGCCAACTTCAAAATCGCAAGCGTTAATGCAAAGAGGAGGCACTGTGAAGCAGCCTTTAAATGCCATATGGAAGAAAATATATCAAGGTCTCTAAAAGATCCATACTACAAAAAAATCGTCCAAGGTAGTATTTCGCTTTTTTTACGCTTCTCCTTTCTCCTGTTCCCCTTCCTATGATATCCCAATAACACCGTATTCTTCGGTTTTTCTCCCCGTAAGAGTGATACCTCCCACACAGCTGCGCGATGGCAGGGCAGTGGCTTATATCCCACCGAGTTGGATTGTAGTGTATCACTGTTTCTTTGGTTTCCAGTGGATTACACTGCTAACCCCAAATGTCTATATACAACAGCGTTCTTGTGTCTGATGGCTCTTCTGCCTTCCCTTCTATTGAGGACATAATCTTCATTTCTAATGAGTTCCTGAAATAAAAACCTTCCGTATGTTTCGAAGGCAGAAAAGAGAAGGAGGAGCCTTTTTTAAAGTTCAACTGAAAAATTAAACGTTTCCTTGAAATTTTCTCTCCTGTGGTAATCCACCCATTTGGTACAACTTTCTCTTCTGTCAACAAAGCTGGACTAAAACTTTTTAGGATTACTATGAAACTTCTCTCACGGGAGACTTCAGATTGACGAAGAAGGTGTAAAACTCCATGAAATTAAACTCATCAAACTACTTTTTGCAAAGTTCCCTTACTTGCCAAACCAGATGGGACAAAAATACAATGCTAGTTATGCTGAATATAGCAGCTTAGCAATGTTCTGGCCTCTCGGTAGTACATTTTTAGCAGAGAATGCATACTGACTTTTTTTGTACAGTTTGTTCATGCTTACTATTTTTATTCAGAGTGACAGCATATTGCGTAGTGAAAAATGACGTGTAGTAGTATATTAATTATATTCATATTTATTGATACCTAAGATTCTGTAATTTTTAACCTAAACTGAAAATAATATCGTGCTGAGGTCCTCAGATATCAATGTTTCCTTACTGGTTATCTAGAAGTGTAAAACAGTCCCCTGAAGTATAGTCTAATTAATGGCCTTTCATAATTTATGTTCAGTGTAATCGTTAACCCAAGCCTTGCTCCACAATGTTCTTGCAAAATATTTTGTTCTTACTTTTTTCCCTCTTAGCCCTCTTAGCATTTGGCTACAGCTGAATTGTTTATGAAATTACTGTTTGGTATTTCAGCTTCTCTCCAGTTCTGACAACTGTCACTTTGAAAACTACTTTTCAATCTCTCTCTTTTTTTTTTTTTTTTTTTTTTTAACTGCTTGAACTAGATGGTAGCTTTAGCTTTTCAGTTTGGAAATTTAGGATTTTTCTTCTTTCTCTTTTTTTTTTGTAAACAGTTTATTCTATTGTAATCTCAGTTAGTAACTATGGATTATAATATTTTGAGAAGTTTGTAGAGTGAGAAGCATCACGTGTACAAACTTTTAAATATGTAATCTCTGAAAGGCATCTGTTCAACTCATGACCAGAAGAGTGAACAAGATCACTTGTTTTCTAGACCTTTATTTATATGCCAGTTGGTGAAGAGATAAGGACTTCAGATTTCCATGTAAATATTACACCTTTCCCTGAGTAATAAAGAAAGTCTGCGATTGTAGAATCCGATTCACAGATGCAAAACAACAAGAAAACGAAGCTCAATATTGAAAATGAACAAAAATGAATTTAATTCCTGCTTTAGACTCGCTTTCCAGTGAGTCTGAAATCATATCAGTGGGAGAGCTTGGGTCCCCGTGGGCACTTCTGGCTGATGCGCAAGTTCCTGATTTCCTGAACACCTTCCGTTTCAGTGTGCCCCCTGTGCTTCACCCACGGATTAATTTTATCAGTTTCTCACAAACTGTATACAAATGTTGTGTCGATAGTTGCAAATATATACAAAAATGTTTGTGCTCCAGTAGCACCTAGAGGTGTGGCATTTCGTCCTGCTACATACTGTAGAGAACATTGGTTTTTGCCTTGAAAGCTGTCTGGCTTAAATGTAATGTAAAAATGGAATGTAAAAAAACCCAAACCAGCACTAGAACTGGAGAAAGTAATGACTATGTACAATCCTGCTGTAATAAAATTTGGGCATGGTTTTGTCAGTTCAAACCATGCTAATGTTCTTTCAAAATGAATTAATAAATTCTTATGTAATACTTGAATACTATCACACATTTAGAAGAAGAATCACGTAACCATTGAAGGGAGTTTATTAGGTAACCATAAATATTGGCTGCAATTGGCTGCAGGAAAAAAAAAAACATTTTGTACATTTTTCCTTCATGGCTATCTTGTATACTTGATATTTCTGCCATGTGAAAGTCTGAGAGGCTGGTACAGTGGATGTCACACCTTGTACTCTACCTGTGTCTGGAAGGGTTATTTGGTTAATGCTTATTTTGGTTTCAGACTTCTTAGCGAGCTTGTAAAGACTCTGTCACTGAACACTTGTAAGAACTAGCAAGAGATACCTGCTAGGATATACCTATGTCTGTTTTATCTTTCTTAGGGGCAGAGAATGCAGTAAACACCTTCTTGATGTCCGTTTGGCCCTAATTTGGCTGGTATTCAATCTGCCTGAGGTGGTCAGCTAAAAGCTTGCTGGAAAATAGTTTATGAAGCTGAGAAAGTGTAATTGAACTTATTTTCCCTGAAGAAATTTATTCACCGAATGTTACAGACTAGTTTTTTCTGCTGATGATAATCAGTTAATTGTTTCTCCAGAATTTTTTCATTAGTTCACCTGTGTCTGTGATGAAGACCAAAATTACTTGTTCATTAGTGTAAAGCATTTTGCTAAAAGAACGTGTAGCCCCGGCGTCCTTTCCGGAATCAGAATGTACCCAGTACGACTGGCTACAAAGCCAGGGAGAACTGATGGTCTGGAACGGGTGTGTGTGTGTGTGTAAATTCCTGCTCTAGTTTCTGGATGTGGATCATTTAATTAATGGACTGGCTGATAATGGGGACACACCTTTAATTCAGGCTTTCTAAAAAGGACAGAGTGTGGCAAATTGCCGGCAGCCTCACTGAATTATAACGCTTTCAGAAGATTCGCTAAACTAGTTAAGAAATATTCTAGGTGCACGGATCAGTTGTTTAGTCGGATGAATGCCAACAGGATGTCTGTGTTCCCTGGCTGGAGCTGCTCAGAGGTAGATGGAGAGACTGTTGGTATTGTCACTTCTAGCAATACATAAAACTCACTGGAATGCTTGAAATTACCTTTCCGTGTACTTCTCTTCCATTGCAAAGGGCATCGTGTTTTCTTAGGTCATGATGGAACGTGTTGCCCCAAGGACTGTTCAGTGAGGTCTCCTAAATAACGTCATTAAGGTGGTCTGTCCTTTGTAAAATGCTTAGGTTTCTGTAAAGAGAAAAGAGTGCAGTGGCCTAAGAACAGTTGTTTTTAGTTTCTTGAAAAGGTTGGAAAGAAATGTGTTTCAAAACCAGTGAAAATAAAATTGTGTGTAAGCAGTTGACAGTCTTGTGCATTGGGAACCTTTTTTTTTTTTAACTATTGCACCCTGAGCCACAGTAATAACAACGATCCCAAAATCAGGCATTAGTAAGGTACAAGGTTTTTGTGTAGTACATTTAAACTCCAGATCAGAGAAGCATGCAGAAGAAGAGCTTCTGCTGACTTTTAGTTCTGCCAAAGTAAATGTTATTTTAGTTCTACTGGCATACTCCAGAAAAGAAGCTGCAAACAAAATTAGGTTGGTTCAATAGGATTTTAGAAATTTTATTACGGCAAAAGAAATACTTAAGTTAGATTTTAGTTTGTCTTATCCAGAGCATTCACATCCACTTTATCCCTTGCCAGGAAAAAAAGACCCTTTAACTGCTCTGTGGTTTACTTCTTATTTACTGGATTGAATTCCAGAGTTGCTGTGGAGATTGCTGTGGTAAATGTCATTGGTGGCCATTCAATAAGGGAAGTGTTACCTACCAAAGTCTTTGGTAAAAGTTTTCTCCCTTCCTCAACAGAAATTTAGCAGGCAGTTAAAAGCAGAGGGCGTAAAAACCGTCGGGCCAGGCAAGTATGGGAAAGAGAAAGACAGGGCAGCCATTGCTCAGGGCGTGGGTGGAAGGAGTAGGACTGGTCTCCTTGCAGAACTGTCCTAGCGTTAGAAGAGCCAAAGAGCGACGAAGCTGAAAGTCAAACGTTATCATCCTTTGAACTTTCTGGGCTTATTCTGACTTGAGCCGTGCAAGGAGAAAAGGGTAGTGTGTAGCTATAGGACACTTGCATTAGACCTGGTTATATGTTATATAGACGAATGCTGGCTGTCCTTAATAAGCAACAATTCAAATATGTTGTAACTGTATACTTTATTTTAATGTTGAACAGAGGTAATCAGGGTTGTAATAGAGACCTCTTGGTAAAGGGGATTAGGTTATATAGGTTTGAGATGATAAGGATAATAACATACTTGAGGTTTGAGAGAAGTATGGACAAAACCTTGAAAGGCTCATCTGAATCATCGAATTACATCATTCACGTACAACTGTGTGGTCCTTCAACAGCAAAAGGCCTCACAGGATGTCGATAACGTTGTTTAAAGCAGTTTATATAGTGCAGTCAATATCAGTAAAAGTTTGTGGGTTTTTTTTTAAAGTCTGTATTGGATG
>NW_008824186.1:8633149-8678882 GCF_000699105.1 Pygoscelis adeliae | reverse complement strand
ACTTTAAGAATAGGGCAAATATACTGCAATATGTCCCATTCTGGCCTCTGAGCGTTTGTGTTTCAGGGGGTTTATTTAAAGCTCAATCATGTAGCCCGTGTGCAGAACAGTTACTCGGTGAACTCAAGTTGGTACGTGCTTTGTTTTCTCAGGGTCTCAGATGTCTGCGTGTCAGCTATGCCTTGGAAGGCTCGATCGCATACCAATACCTGCTGTATCATGATATACAAGTTCTAATTTTAAAGAATGCTGTTTTTAAGTTTCAGAGATCTACATTGTGTTAGGCATGAACAAGAAGGTCCTGAGAAGAGGAACGAGGGCATCCTTTTTCTGCTATATAAACACTTAGTGTGACATAATTCTTTAATACTATATATCTCTGCATCTCATGAAGGATGTAGTGGAGTTGGACGAGATACAAAGAATAAAGAAGCTGTGACGAGAGGAGAAGGCTGAGTGAGAAAGAACTGAGGTTTTCAAAATCATGAAAGCGGTGGCTTAAGTGTACGTGGAACTGTTGTTCACCGAGTTCTGCAACAAGAGCTAAAAATTGGAATTTCTAGTTGAAATTGGTAGATTGGTTTAAAACAGATAAAGTACATTTTTGCACAGTGGATATTGTAGTCTGTGGGCTTTGTAGCGTGTGACTACCAAGATGAAGCTTCTAATAAGGGTAAGAGACTTCTTGGAACAATGCAAAAAGATTTCCACTAATGGTCTCTGAGTAGGACTGGGTTAAACCCAGACCACGACATCTGAATACTGTTGAACGGGGGTATGCATTGATCTGCCTTGCAGTTCTCTGCTCGGTGTGGTAAGGAAACCTGGTCGATGCTGGCAACAAAGCATTGCCAGCATGACGGTTGTTGGAAGACACTTAGGAATTGTGCTTTATCTGGGGAGAAGAGAATCTGATTTTTTTTTTCCTTCTCTCTCTATGAAAGAATGTCTCGATGGATAGCAGGTTTTCAAAGCACCTGGGAGCTCCAAAAGTGCATTATGGAGAAACTCAGTAACCTCTTAATTGAAAACATTACATTTCAGGTGGGACTTTTACTGATCATGTTGTGTTTTAAGCTGTTCAAAATATTGATTGCAAATTGAATGATAGATAATGAGCATAAATATCCAATTTGCTAATTATGATGCTAATAGGTCATTAACAACTGATTCTGTTCGCACTTAGTGATGATACTTAATTTGGGTTGCTTACTATTGTGTTTGCATTTATTGGTACTAACGAGGCACGCAAGATACTCATGCGATTTGTCCTCTGAAGATATCGAAAAATACTGCTATAAACATAGTCCTTATTGTTTTCCCCTCAATACCGTTTATTCACTTTTCTCTTTCCTACTAACAATCAAGTAGTTATGATTTCCATGCCCGTAATTTCCATGCAAGTGTCCTGCGAAGTTTATGTTCAGAGAATGTTCTCTGTACTCCTTTTCAATGCCATATTAATTTCTTCCTATTTGTCTGTGATTGGTAATGTTATAATGTACATAATACCAATAAGAAAGTATAATGATGTGACTCATTGGAGCTGAGATGCTGCGTCTATAGCATCCACTCACATCACGCTGCTGGTGAGGAAGGTGAGGTGGGGGTGGGAGGTGGATAAAGAGAGACAGAGAAGACTTGCAATGCAAGGTATGGCCAAACTGGACCATGGCAGGTGGGCTTGTTAATATGGTACCAAAACAGATTTTGACTAGATAACATCGGATATGTTAGATTCATGGTTTTGCCATAATGCTTATGGTATCTCTCCCAGCTGAAGCTGTGGCCCATAATCTCACTGAGACAGTGATGTGGTATCTTCAGAGCCCTTGATGGGTTTTTCTCCAGGAACGTGTTCAGTTGCGCTTTGAACATATGCTGACCTTCGGTGACCGATGGCATCCTGTGGCAGTGAGTTCCTCAGCTTCACGGTGTGTTTTGAGCTTGTGAGATTCACTCGCTGTTTCTTACTCCTTTTATTAGAGGAGGTAATAAGTACTCTGATTGCTTTCTCCAGGCACTCATAATGGTACATACCTCTCAGTAAATTTTCCCCAGGCTTAAAAAGTTGTAATACATTTTTTCCTTATGTGCATACTAGCTGTTTTATATATTTATTTTCTTGGCCAACTTTCTGTTTGTTTTCTGGTTCCACCCTAGTCCTTTCAAGAATGGGAGGAAGCAGAGGAAGACAGGGAAAGAATAGGGCCAGGACCTGCATTTCACGTATTTATAACGTGACTTAATATCTTTAACTTTGTTCTTTATTTCTTTCCTAATATTCTAGTTATTCTTGTGAATGCAGTGCAGAAAACTGACATTTGCAAAATACTGTCTGTCTTGAATAGCAGTAATGAGCTCAATTTCCATTGCTGTATGTGTAGAGTTGGTTTTGCCCATGTGTCTGCATATTTATCAACTTCAAATTCGATCTGCCATTTTCTTACCCAGTCATCACTTCTGCTGCTCCCTCCAGCCAGCTTCTTTCCTCCCTTCAGATTTCTCCTAGACCTTGTTGAACGTTAAGCTGGAAACACTCCGAGGGTGATGTAAGTTTTGCTGTTTGATGTAGCTCCGTAGACAGCTAGTGATTCCTTCCCTGTAGGAAACAGGACCCAGAGCTGCTCTTTGGAGGAAGAGCTCTCTTGGGAATCCCCCAGGATAGCTCAGAGAGGTCAGGCTGCTCAGATCTTACTCTGTGGATTATTGCCAGTAGTGGCTTTTACAGCTATTTTGTGCTCCCTGCTTTTATTTATTTCTTCCACGTAGCCAGAAAAGCATACTTGGTCACCTAGAGAGTAAAGAATCGCTTAATGGAAGCCATATACATCTTTCAGCAAATGAGTATTTTTGTATTTCACACGCACAAATGTGCTCTTCACAGTTCCGTATACTTTTTTTTCTTCCTTTTTAAGTCTGTGGTGCACCTTGGAATTGCAGCTTAGGTCAGGGTGACACCGTGCAGCGTTAGCTTTGCTTAATTCCTGACAGACATACACCTTGTTTTTTCAGGGGGAGGAAGGGCAGGGTTGTTTCTGTCTGAGATTGCATTTGAATCAAAATACTCTGTTTCTCAGGGTAAAGATCACTCAAACAGAGGTTACAACTATCCTGTTTATATGAATATTTGAATGCACTTAACAGGCTACATGGCCATATAGTCTTTGGGGCATATTAACATTTATTTCTTCTGCATGGAAGGCCGGTTCCCCATATACCAATCTACATATTTGTAGAGCTGCTTTAGTGATCTGTAGTAGCTGAGTGTCTTTTTATAGGTATATATGACTTTTTCAATACCTTATTTTTGGGGGTTAAATTTTCTTAGTATGATATTATTTCATGGTATTTACGGGGTTAAACAAACAAATTTGTGGGTAACAAAACTAGGTCACATGGACAAGACTAATTAACCTGTATATAGGCAGATAAAACCAGGGAAGGGAACAAGCTGTGAATAGAAGAAACACATGACAAAAGGCAGCGTGACCCGTATTTGAAAGTTAGGGAAAAATGTATGTGCTTTCTTTAATTGTATTTAGACTGTCTATATTCTAGACAGATCCAAGTTTGTAAAAATTGAAGACCCTAAATTACATTCATACTATGAATAGGGATACAGTGCTGAATAAATCCCCTGTGGAAATAATAGCTGACGTTCTGTGCAGTAGATCCTTACTGGAAAATCCAAACAAATAAACAAATTGATGCCTGGTGTAACTCTGTTTACTCCAATATGTTACATGAACAGGGATTTTATATCTGTGGCTCAGATGCTTTGTTGGTATTAATAAATGAAGTTCCACTAATGTGCTAAATATCTCTGTGGTGATTCAGAGAAGGGACAATATTTTTTACTTCTCCACAGAACCTAAGTCAGCAGACCTTAAATTCAACGCTTTGATAATAAATGGGCCAAGTCATCATATGTGGTGTACACAGCCACGTCTGTCTAGGCACGTAACTAGCAAAAAGCCAAACGAGGCTCATTGGGATAGGGATCGCACTATCCACAGGAAGGAGGTGCAACCGTGCAGCGGGGAGATGGACGGGTGCAAAGCTGCCTGCCAGAACTCAGCGCCAGTGCAACAGCTTTACTGCAGAGAGTAAAAGCAGTGCATCGCTGATACACCAGTCCAAAGCTCGTGTCTTTAGGGTCAGTAATGGCATGCAAACCCAGGTAAGACTATCGCTGAGATGTTGTGCTTTATGAGGGGGAGTCAGCACAGCACAGCTGTGTCTCACAGGCGCTCGACTGGAGGCAGCTGGAGTCAAGTGTCCTTTACATAAAATGTCAGAGGCTGCCTTCTTAGGGATGTCTTTTCCTGCTCTAATTCTTTTGTCATGAAAATTTCAGTGTATTTTCAGCAGAAGTAAATAAGCATTGCGTAATTTTGGCATGGGTTTTATTCATCTAACTTGAGAACTCCACTGAGATTTGTGTACATCTGTCAATTTTATTCTTCTTTTCCCCATCCCTTTATCAGAGAAGATGTGTTTGCCTGGGAACAGTGACTTCCCTGGGGATGGTGGGTTGTTAATGAGACTCAAAATTGATACCTGGTTGTTTTGAACTGAGACAGTGATCTTGATGCATTGCTTGCATGTGGCTATCCAAAATGTGCAAAGACTTACGAATTTGTAAGTTGTGGAAAGTTTTTGTATTCTTCCATTTGTTGTGCTTCGAGTTTCATTGAACCTTGTTTGTTTGCTATCTGTATTCTTAAGGGAAAGAAGAGAATCCTATCCTAGAGTAAAACTATTCATTTAAAAGACAATGTATTGTCCGCACAGATGCCTAAGATCTGCTTCCGCTCTACATATCTGCTGTGTTAAAGCACAGAAACATGTGTTGTAATATAGATGAGTCTAATCTTGTTGAATACTCTCCAATGTATATGGAGATAATCCCATTTAGGCAGCTCAAAAAATTCACGGGAATGTTTTGTTACTTGCTATACCTACTTACTCGGTTAAGTCTCGTTCATTGTAAACTGTGCTCATAGCATGTTAGGAGGCTCGTGTTTTCTTGTGTTTTTATTTCCTTATCTGGTTCCCTTCCAGCTCACCACATTTCACAAGTAAATCCAAGGCTGGATTAGGAAGCTATGTCCCAGTTGAATTGAGCGATTGCATTTAGGGAGGCAAACTCCCTCCAGGAGTCTGCCTGAAATCTGCTACAAGGAAAGGCTCACACGCTGCTCTTTTAAAGGGCATCTTTCCCTGTACCATGTTAATGGAATGAGAAAAATGTATCCCTGGTGATCTGGGATAAGCTGGACAACTTGTATTTTGACAAGCAACATACATAATTTTTAAGTTGTGTGTGGTTTGCACTTTTTCTTGTTTGTTTTGCTTGTAATTTTCTCCATGAAGAGACTGTGCACCGTCAGATTAATTAGGCCTGATGAATTTCTTGAGATCATGCGGCAGCAGCTCTTAACCTTTGTAGCTTGTGATTTACTCGCTAAACCTTAACAAAATTTTAAATTAGCACAAATGTTTTCTTTATTATTGACATGGCTGTCTTACTATTTTTCGTAAGAACAGTTTAATCTTCCATGACAGGTTGATCAAATTACTGGAAATATATTGCTGCATTTTATCTTGCATTTCTATTTCCTTTAAATACTGCTAGCATGATATAAGCTAGTTTATTTCTTCTGATAATGGCAAATGTTTTACTTATCCAAATTTTTAACCCAACCCCCCCAAATACTAACAATCCTGTCCTCTTAGACCAACCTAAATGCATTGCAGATAAACTGAACCGAATGGGAATGGGTTGACCTGTGTGTTCACACCACTGGAGTTGCAGGCAAGACCTGGCAGTTGAACAGGTTACTTCTGAGCAGGTTGGCTCTCCTTGCACAGGTCAGCCACAACTCTGATTTCTCTCCCTTTTATTACTCCATCTTTCATCTCTCTTCACTTACCATAGCTCAGCCAGGAGAGTTAATGAATTCCTGTCTTTCACTAGCTGGTAACATTCACAACCCTTCAAATGTGCTGAAGTCTGAAAAACAAGGAGCCCTCTTCTGTTTGGTAAATACAATTGACAGGTTTTCCTTTGAGTTTAGGCTCAAAATCCAGTTACAGGTATAGGTAGAAAATGGGTACGTGTCTTTCTGTGAATCTAAGTTTCAAAGTTGTCCACCTTCTCATAGAGCAAAAGAGCAGAAATTTTGCAGTGCAAAATTTAGGATTGGCTTCATTGAGTTGGACAGATCTGATGAGTTACATGAAAAATTACATCCAAGGTGAGCACCTTCTGGCTTTTCGAAAAGCTTTTATTATTTATTAGTTATCATGGATTTTGCAGTATTTGGGAAATGAAATAATTATAAGCCATGAACTGAGGATTACACGTTTTTCTTTCATCACTGATTGCTTATAATTTGCAGTAATACTTACTGCTTTAATTATATTGCCATTTTATGTTTAGATAAGCATAGGAAGGAGGTATTTTTCTTTCCATAACTGAACATTTTTTTTAACCTACTACTAACAGGCAACAAAAATGCAGGATCTGATTCTAGTCTTTGTTTCATTATCATAAGCTCAGAATTTCAGCTGTTTGGTATTATATTATTCCTTATACATCGTGGCTTTCCTTGTAATACGAGTGTCCATGAGCTTACATTTTGGAATGAAAATGTTTCATTTTAGAAATATTGAACACAGGCATTGAAGAGGTTTCACATAGACTATTAGCATGACATCCACATGTTTTTTTGGGATGGACAAGGATTGTTGGTAGTGTACATTATATTCTTGAGCTTGACTTTAATGCTCAATGCGAGTATTGCATATACTGCAGTTGTTTTAGTTGCTTCAGACTGTCGCTTAATGAAGTGCCAAGCAAAAAAATTGCTTCATGTGGTCTCTTCCTATTTGAATTCTCCTTAGTTGATGACACGCTCAGAGGTCTCAAGAATCCTCATGATAAAAGTTAAACCATGCTCTGCTTCAGGTGATTGTCAGTCTAACTGTTTGGAATGCAACTGCTATTTAAGTATCTTGCAAGCTCTTCTGATCCTGACTCTTCGGTGTTTTCCCTAAAGGGACCTTTTTAATGAAGGTTATACTGCACTAAGTAATCTGTTAGAGAAGCCAGCAGCCATGAGTGTTATGCTCTGAATTTGTGGCTGTCCCACTTTACGAGAGGAGGAGAGAAATCTAGAAAGCTGTTGCCCGAAGGGTTCCTACTGTAGCTCCTGTACCTGGGAAATGGTGTAAAGCAGCACAATGACACGTTGGATTAGAAGTTCTGCAAGACTGTTTGGGCAGCAATATTGCCCAGTAGCATTTTGAGTTTGGGAAGGATTTTTGCCTGTTACCGTGCTTGTCGTATTTAAAGTCCCTGACTGTTTTCTACCTAAAAGTGGGGAATGTTTGCATGGCAGACCTGAATTCTGCCTAAATCAGATCAGCTAGTTACATTCAGCTTATTTTGAGATAGTGAAGCTTGAAACTTCTCAGATCCTGATAGATTTGTATTTATGTCAACTCATTTATTTATGAGTTTACTAATGGGTTACTATACTCCACATTTATTCAGGCTGATCAAGCTTCATACATCAAATATGTAGATTCCTGGCTCTTGCTGTCACAAGAAGGTTTTGCTTCATATGCCCATGCACCACACACCCCTTTTGGCTTCCAATTGAAGTGGTCATAATCTGGCCAGTGATGCTCAGCTTGTGTGGCCATGGACAAAGACAAAGTGTGTCACTGAGTTTCAGCAAGGGATTTGCATATACTCTTAACTTCACCCATGCACTATTCCTTCTGCATTATGCATGGCCAAGGTGTTGAGAGAGCTGCAGTTTGCCTGCAGGTCAAAACTACTTAGTGAGGTCTAACAATTTCATTTACTAAGTATTTTGGAAGCAGGTTTAATAAGGGCCAGTAAAGTCAAGTCAGCTGTAACACAGGTCCAAGTGGGGTCATGAACATTGCACAAAACTCTAGGAAAAGCGAAAATAGCCCTTGTTTAGTCCTCTGCTGTTGCACAGTCCGGGCAGAGTCTGTCATGGAAACGATCTGGGTCTGCTGAACTGGCCAGTGAGGTGACCCTGAGCACAGCTCAGACAGGTGGGATAATGTCCTGCTCGTGACCTTGCACCTTGTCTTCCCTCCTCCTCCAAGTCCAGGGAATTGGAAGAAACCATCTAGTGCCTGAGTGGGAAGGGGTGGCTGAGGGATCTCCTCTGTACGTCTGCTTTGCGCTTAACATGGAACATCCCTGGTTTTGTTCTAACTTGTCTCATTTTAGCATATTCTGTTGCCCAAATTCTTGATGCTGCCTTTTTCCTGTGTCTGTTTAGTGTCTTTGAAGAGGCAATGTGTGTGACTGTGGAGATTCTCTGTCTTTAGTGTATATGAAATTAACAGTACATATTTATATTGTCTGTATTTGGACAGGAATTAAATTTTGCTTTTTGCTGTTAGCATGAACTTGCTGCCATAAGTTGTGAATAATCTGAAGCTGCAAAGCATCTGGCATTTTTGAAGACCATTCTCTGCTACCACACAATATACAAGCATTTAAGCCGTTATGTTTAGACTGCTGAGGAAAAAAAGATTAGAGTAGTCGAGCATAGCAAAAAACCAAGAGAGTCACAAATATGTGAATTCATTTCAGTAAGTGTTCAAGCAGCTGTAGGCTTCATATTTAGTTCTAAAAGGGTCCATGTGGAGTTCTTTCTGTTCTGAATTTTAAATATATGCCCAAATATGGTCTCTCCTGATGAATAAAATAACTATTTTCCCACTTCCTCAAACTGTTTTCCTGATTCTGTCCACATTTCAACCTTGTGAACAGACTTTCTTTGTTTGCTCTGGCTTTATATAATGGCAGAATTAGATGATAGTAGTCTCTCAAAATCTCAGATAGCTCTTCCCTTGCTAAACTCATTTTTCAGCTTGTCGCTTTGTTCTTTGCTGAGCTGGAATCGAATTGGGTTTGCTTATTAAGTCTCTCTTTAGCAGCATTTGAATCCATCATGTACATATGTGTCAGAGACGCAAGCCTTGGTCATAGTACTTACCTCACTATTTGAGCTCTCAATTCAACATGGGGAAAAAAAAAGTGCAGAATTCAGTGTGCGTGTTTGGGGTCTATTAGTATTAAAGACACCTGGGAGTCTCTGAGTATTACTAAGCTAATGGACTGCCTGGAGCCTTACAGTGCAAAGTGCCTTTAGCTCTCTATAAATTATACGAGTGTACTGTTAAAGCAGCAGTTAGTACTTTCATGTAGCGTAACTGGACTGCTTTAGCAGTCTTTTACTGAACTGGGTCGTGTGAAGTATTCTGTAGTCATGTGAACTCTTCTGGTATTCACATTCTGTAGACATCACGTGTAAATGATCTTTGATTTCAGAAGCTGCTAGTAATGTAAGCTTATGTGCAAATAAGAGGGTCTTCAAGGTTGATGACATATTTTTGTGTACATGAAAATAGAGAAGGAACACTTAGGATCCTATGATAGCATTAAGATTGTAAGGGCTGTTTGTGTTCAGAAAAGTTAGGGATAAATTAATGAAATGTGTCGTTTTAAATTGTATTAATTAAAACATGCTAATCCTGTAGTCGGATGTTCCCAAATGCTTCATTTTTTGAGTGTTTCAGTATATCCATTTTCTGTGCCATCCTCATAAATTTCCAGAGATGGATATTCCTCTATGGCCGTGCAGACATCTGTGCAGATAATCTGGCTGGTCAGCTGGGAGCCAGTTCAGAACCAGAAACTGGGGCCACTCTGGCATTGAAGTAGTGTTAAGAAGTTATGCAGAAATAGTCACTCGAGTTTGCCAATATGGTTGTAGGATTTTTGTTGACTTGTGTTTGTGTGAGTCAGAATATTGGCAGAATAAATGCATGTTTGCCGAGGAACTTACAGACATGCCTTATCTACTCAGTAGTTGAATTTACTTGAGCTTTGCTCTTATTAGTTAGCAACTTTTACTTTCCTAGGTGTGCACCTAGGCATAGAGAAATGCCCGCAAACAATCTTATCTTCCTGTATAGAAGATTCATCAAACCTACATATTACCATGAAAAAAAGGAATGCGAAAATCTTGACATTTTCATTCCACTTGTTAAAACACATACAAATATTGGAACATTTCAAATTTTGAAACTTGCCAAATCTGGGGGCAGATTTGACCTGTGTCCTTTCGGGAATGTTTATTCTGCAGCACGCTGGTACAGCGAAGGCTTTCCTCCAGCAGTGGAAGCAGCTGCAGCGCACAGCGTTTGGGAGGCAGCGTCCCGGCTAATTCGCCGGGGGGGAAGGAGCAGCACCAAGAAGCTGAGGAGAGAGGACTATAAATACTGCATGGCTGCAGCTATACTGCTCCCTGAACCAAGTTACTATTGCTACATTGCACACTGCAAAAATGTCAGATCTCTTCACTGTACAGCACTGAATCACGTGGCGATAACTAACTGTACTGTTCATCTCTGTTTTGGCTTGGAGTTATGGTTTGGCATTTTTTAGATCGATTTGATAAGGAAAATGGCTTATGTGACCATGCTGTCAGTCCCTTCTCCTTCTCCTTCTCCTTCTCCTTCTCCTTCTCCTTCTCCTTCTCCTTCTCCTTCTCCTTCTCCTTCTCCTTCTCCTTCTCCTTCTCCTTCTCCTTCTCCTTCTCCTTCTCCTTCTCCTTCTCCTTCTCCTTCTCCTTCTCCTTCTCCTTCTCCTTCTCCTTCTCCTTCTCCTTCTCCTTCTCCTTCTCCTTCTCCTTCTCCTTCTCCTTCTCCTTCTCCTTCTCGGCTTTTGAACTTATTGCTCAACTTCAGCTAAATTTTTTTAAAGGAACATAAATCTCTGAAGGTTTTATGTTCTTACAAACGTGTTAAAAACAGGTGATTAGGTGTGGGAGAGACCCACACCAGAGCTCCCACGGAGGGAAAGGCATGTTGCCTGTCGTGTTTGGTGTGTTGCCTGAGGGTTGAGCCTGTGCACGGCCACGCTCTCTTGCCCAGCCACACATGAAAGCAACATCTGGAAGAGAAACCTGTTGCGGTAGGAAGTGCAAGTAACTTGGGATTTCACGGCACAGAGACTTATTTAGGGATGCGTTGGAGGCTCTGAGGTGAAGAGGAGCTTCTGCTCTGCTGATCCTGTGCTTGAAGAGAGGAAAAAACAGGATCTGGGGGGGACTCAATAATTTTTGTCTGCATATGGGTGTTAAGAGGATCCTTTTGCAGAAACAGAAGGTAGGACAGTTGCTCACTTTTCCAACGATGGTGTCTTTCTCCACTGTGCAACCTCACCCAGCGTCATTAAGAAGCTGGTATTGGCACCATTTAATTTGTTTTCTATGAATTTGCAATATACAAATACTCTCATTTAAAGAGCTTTTCCTAGCTCTTGGCAAACCACTGTTTTTCACGTTGATTGTCTTATCCTTAGGGTTAGCTCTGGAGGGTACTGTGAAAAATAAGTTAACATCCAAAATACAAAATGGAGTCGTGCCGCTGGGTAATTTTTGTAAATAGAAGAATTTGGCCTCCAAACAGAACAAACTGCTGTCATTCTCCTCTCTTCCACAATGAAGTGCAAAAATTCCCTGCAGTGAATTTCTGTAGCCTTTATTTTTGTGGGGTATTTAGTAGCTGAATGCTTAACATTTATGTTGCTTTTGTTATTTGTGTTGTTTACCTGCAAAGTCCCCAAATATTTGCTTAAGGTTCAGGCTATTGCTGTGGATATACCTTTAGTAAATCTTAGCAATATCTATCCAAAACCGACCAAGTTATAAATCTTTCAGAAAACCAACAAAGCTTGGTTTTGGAATATGTTGAGCAGATGTGTCAGCATTTGAGAGCAATTTTGGGAAGTTTCGTCTGTGATGGATATATCCAGTCCCAGGTAATTCTTCCTCCTCTGTCTCTGGATCCATTTAGATGCTGAAAGCTGGTGCGTGTAAAAGAGAGAGTTCAAAAGTGGAAGCAGTTTATCCCGTCTCTCAGAGATTAAGAAACCTGTTAGGTTAGTTAGTTGATTTTGCTTTGCTTTTAATCTGCTGACTTCTTCCCTTGTATGGATTCTGTTTTTTGCCTTGTGAGAAACAGCTGATGATCTTTGCTTACCTGCCTTTCCTGTGACAGTCATGATTGTGGAGACCACCTTTAAATCTCCTCTAAAAATGCAAAGCCTACTAGGTTTAATCTCAAATGTGGCTTATTTCTATGTGGTACAAAATACAGTAGTTCAGTGTGGGAAATGTCCTTAAACAGCTTTTTTTGTTGTTGCTGTAAGATAGTTGTGCAGAATTATGCAGGTGCTGGAGACAGATTTGTAAGTATTTTGTTCTGCTCAAAACTTTTTGGATAGGTTTATTTTTAGTAAAGTATGTCAAAGTCTATATTTAAAATAACGAATGGGCTTAAATACACTGAAAGTATATTTAAATGTTTGAATGTATGTGTACATATTAGCATTAACTATTACTTGAATGTGCACAACAGGAAGGGTCTAATAAAGCGTAGAATAAGGAGGGGTGAATTTGAGGTGAATTCAGTTTTTATTTATATTGGAGTAAAAGGTGCGGTGCTGATGATGTTCACAGAATTATCCTTGAGTAATTCCCATTTCACTTATGGTCATGTTCTGTATTTTTTCTGGAGCTGCATGACTGGTTTACACTTCTCTTGTGTCTAATAGAGAGTGCCTGTTTAGACCTCTTAATGTGGTTAGAAGTAACAGATGCAACATAATCTGGTATTATTTTTTGATGGAGTACTGTACACCAGAGTACACCAAAAAGTAACAAAGTTTGTCAAACTTGCTTTCTCCATGGAAATCTCTGGATTTTCTCTTCCATTTATACCTGTAAAAGGAAGAAATAGATGATAGGCAAGACTTTCTTCAGCATGAGCTTCTACCCATCAATGAAGGCAATAAAATTTGAACCTGGTCATACACTCTTCAGAGCTTATCAGTTAGCTAGCTATAGGCTATCCCTTACTGTGCCGAGAGCTGGACTGTGATGCCTAGCACGTCTGCTGATTTGGGGAATCTCTTTGGGGTGCTGGAAAAAAGCAGGCCCTAATTTCTGGATCTCAGGTGGACTTGGGGAAAAAACCAAGCATCTTGCTGCCCAAATTTGGGTTGTTCAGCAAATGCATGTGCCTGGGACGCTCAGTGCTTTGGCAAGACTTAAATAGAGGAAGATGTCTGTGGGAAACAGCAGAGCAGCATCTTTCACCTTCTGTCAGATCTGGCCTGAAATTATGTCTGTCTTGATAACCAAAAGAGCCTATTTTTGCCTTAGTACTGACTTCATGCTGCCAGAAGCACTCTGAAGTGGGTGAAGTTAAATCAGGCTTTGCCCTTGCGAAGCTATGCATAATATTTATGTTACAGCATGATGAATATGTTGGAAATTTGCAATGTGATAAACTTCCTCGCTCTCTTGCAGACTAACATATCAAAATCCTCTTTGTGCTGTGAGCGTTTCTGCTTTATAGATTTTAAATAGGGTGGCCATTAGGTTACTGAATTTCTTTCTCCACACATCAATCTTCTTTACGTCTTTCTGTATTTTTTACAGGAATCCGAAATGAGAGGGAGCTAGATTCTGATGATCATCCTGACACCGCTGCTCTCTTCTGTATATTGACAGGTAAGGGTGCCAAACTAATTTTGTAGAGAAATCATTTAAGTTACTCGTGTCAGGTGGGCAAACCTACAGTTAGAACCCAGGACTTCAACTGTGTGTCTTGCTGGATTCTGCTAAGGTGTATTTCAATAAACAGGTGG
The DNA here is from genome assembly GCF_000699105.1 of Pygoscelis adeliae. Classification (NCBI taxonomy): domain Eukaryota; kingdom Metazoa; phylum Chordata; class Aves; order Sphenisciformes; family Spheniscidae; genus Pygoscelis; species Pygoscelis adeliae. The sequence continues at coordinate 8,665,102 of NW_008824186.1, read as the reverse complement.
TCAGAAATTCTTGAAAAACCTGCTTATCTCCAACAAGGAGAATGTTCCTCATCCTGCTTTACAGTGTTGGGTGGATTACAAGAATGATCTCAGAGCAGAGGAATTTGCAGCTTAACCGTAGCCTGTAGTGAAGACAGTTGGCAACTCTTGTGAACTTTTATCTTCACGTGTAACAGCTCTCTTCCTCCTCCTACCGAATATACTTTAAATATGAAGTAGCAGGTAGACTAATGTTATAATACTTCTTGTATTAGACATGCTAAAAACCCTAGCATTTTTTTTTCTAGGAGCTATTTATTAATGAGTTCACTGTAAATTTGCAACTGATGTTAGATTTAGATAAAGAATTTCTGGGGTTTTGTACTGTAATACCCTTGTCATACAGTTAGGTGAGAACTGATGGAGTAGTGAGTCAGTATAATGCCTCTTGTGATACAGCACAAACATGTTCCTTGTATCGTTTTTTTACCTTATCTGTATGCTGCATTTTCAGTGTTTTCTATTCAAAAGGCTTCTAGTCACTACATTTACTTGTTAATTATTTTTTTTTTTAAATCTTACCTTTTCTGTGATTCTTGTAAAACACAATTTAAAAAGTTTTGGTAGTTAGTACTCTGGAGACGACTTACAACTTTTTGTGCAAAACAGTTTCTTAAACTAGAATTATTTTATTGGCTTCCAGTCCAATCATTACAAAATAAATAGAAACTTTAAACTCAGAAATCAGAAAACTAGAACAAAAAGGACAGCGATTTAAAATTAGGTTTCCTTTGGTAAAGCTTGATACTTCTGCATGCTCTGAAAACTAACAAACTCATTTTCTCTGTGATAAGAGAAACTGAAGGTGCCTTTTCTTGCATTGGCTGCTGCGGGTGTCTCTGTTAATGCACATTATGAACACAGATCAAAGATCAGATAGTGAGTCCTAACAGTATCTTTGGATGAGCACTGGAAGGAGACTAAATATACAAAAATTATGTAAAATGTGTGAAAGGGATTGCTGTGAAGTGTGTGGTGACATGAAGTAGTGTAATTTGGAGCAGTAGCCTGTAGAAATGGAAGAACGAGAGAAAGATTAAGAAACAAGGTGTACCTCAAAGGCCAGTACAACAAAAAATTCTAGCTTATCAGGCATTCAATAATTGACTGTTTGCTTCTGTGGTAGTGGCACTATCAAAGATAAATACTTATGCCAATCAGAAGAGAAAGGCAATGGTACAGAAACAGGTGCGCAAATTTGGATTTTATGTATTGTATTTGACAGTGTGTTGAGTTGATGTGAATAATTATGTTTTATTGGCTGAAATGTGTAAGTGAGTTTGCAGTTGTGGTTAGGAGCTTTTCAAGAGTCAAGCTGGTCTTTAGTCTATGGCATAACCAAAATAATCCACCAGAGCCCACGCTGTCACTCCCTGATAAGGGATGTATGTATTTGAATTGGATACAGAAGTGAGAAAGTGTGGTTTGCGAAAGGAAGTATCTGAAATAATTCTAAGAACAGGAAAATAAACTTCAGTCGCTCAATTTTTAAATTATTTGCTCAGTGCTACTAAACTGTGGGAAACAGAAAGGCCTCATCGGTGTATGGCTGAACTACCTTTCAAGTAAGCCTGAAGCATAAGGAACAACAGTTACTCATAACTAGCTTTGATAATGTATAAACACTGAAATATAGTTTAAAATATAGAGGTGATTGTGTAAGGCCTTTGCTATGTTTTCAGTCGTCTTCTTTTTTTTTTTTTTTAATGTTGTTCTTTCCCAGTTACATTCATAGCAGTCACAGTCACTGCAGATGTGAAAAGCAGACATTCATGACCGGGCACGCTGTGCCGTTTCATAGTGAGAGCCAGCCGTGACAGTGATGTTTGATACAGGCTGTAAACACTCCTCTGCGCTTTACGTGCTTTGAGTAGTTAGTGAAATGGAACTTCAATCCCAGTTCTGTGGTTTTCTTAAAAATCTTACTGTAGGTCTCTGTTGCACATATCAATCTCTGATTTTGAGTCTTTAGGTTAGGGTTTTTTTTGTTTTTTCTATGCACCTATATATATTTAACAGTCTTTATTACAATATACAAAATACTGTAATTATATATACATATATTGGGTTCTTTTTAATACAGCAAAACATTATTTTGTACGTAGTCCTTCTGACTTGCTATGATCTAATGAGTCTTCCTCAGGCTAGAAGATAGGGGATCCAGTCCTGCACCCAGGGTGCTTGCGTGGACCTGGGCCAGAAGAGGTGGTCCTGGGCAGCCTGGATGCTGCTGCAAGAAGAGATGGTCTGAGGGCCATCCCACCTCGCCTGGTCCTCCTGCCAAGGCAGTGGTGGTGCAGCTCTGGTGCCTAGCGTGCCTCGCGTAGCTGCGGGGGGAGCCCTGCATGGCAAGAAAAGGCAAGCTATAATGGTAGGAAATGCAGCTGTCAGGCGTACTGATAGCTGCAGGTTTGCGGTGGGAGGGGGCAGCCCCTGGTGACCTATTTGTTGGGTGGAAAGTTAGGAGGCAACCCAAGGTCTCGTACAAAAACCTGGGGAGGAGCTGGTGGCTCCCTGTGACCTAAGGGAGAGACAGGAGAAGTGTCAAAATTATGAAGTAAAAATGAAAGAAAATTAAACTCTGATATGCTTCCAGTACTGCGAAAGGGGCAGAAATGGTCACTCTCCATGTGTGGCTGAAAAACCACGTGGAGAAGAGTTTAGATTTATCAAGACCTGGGGAAAACTTTTGAAGTGAGGCAAGTGTAAAAAAAACAACAACTGTGAGGCAGACTAAATAAAATCCATGGGAGAACGTGAAGCAGACATAAAATGGCATGGCAAATCTCTTTTTAATGTTCTTTCCTGTAAAAGTGTGAATTGAACAAAATATATTTCTAGTTTTATATTAATGCTGAAAAGGAGGGCTTTTCTCACTCTGTCTCTGCCTCCTTCGTTCCTGCAAGCAGCAAAGCAGAGAGTGGGTTCAGTAAATCTCATTAATGGGTATGTCCTGAAGGATTTGGTTCACATGATGGGCTTAATTATTTCCTTCCCTGCACAGCTGCATTACATGGTAAGCAGAGCTGCCTAGACGGTGCATTTCTCTAATAATAAGGTGCCGGGATAGGTAGCTCTGACAGCATCAACAGCAGTGTTAGGAGATGAGCTCTGCATAGAAATTGTTCAGATTAGCAATACACGTGGAAGTATTTGAGCAGCAAAATAGAAAGAAGTTAAGCAAAGCGAAGGGTGCGTCTCATAGGGTCACCCCAGCCCCCAGTTTTATCGAAAACTAAGAGTCCTTTCAAGTGTGGTATTCCTGGGCATCGCTGCTCGTCATTCCTAGGGAAACGCGGTCCCATGTGGGTGGCCATCACAAAGGTTTCTGACTGTGAAATCCTGTATCAGCAGCTGCTCAATACCTATGGAGCATTTAGTAAGAACTTTTACTAAATACTTTCTTAACGGCAGAAACTGACAGTAGTGTGCCTGGAATTCAAGAGATGCAGTTTTTTATTAGGAATGTTTTCTAGCATGATTCGATTCAATCAAGATTTTTTTTTTAAAGTGCTTTTATATTCAGTTTGCATATCTTGATTAGACTGTGATAATTTCCATGGCTGGAATCTCCAAAGTATGCTGTCATAAAATTATAAATGGTAATGAATTCACTTAATCAGGTCTTAAAGGAGTACAATCAACATGAAATCTAGTCAATTAGAAATAAATCCGTTTAAAGTATTTCTGGTTCTCCAACAGCCTCATTTTAGGACTTGCATTACCTGTGAGACCTACATAAACAGGTAGAAATTACACTTTGTAAAGAAATCACTGTAAATGATATAAACAAATCCAGAACTTTTGGTGATGCTGAAATTTACCTGAATCTCTGTTGTAAACTGTAGATTGGACTGTTCATAGATAAAACTATAGATTCAGTCAATGATAATTTTAAATGTGATGTCCCCTTGAAAAGCACAAGAAAGGAATATGTTATCGATGGCAGGTTTAACAGCCAGCATTCATTGGTATGGTTGAAAAAATTTTATACATCTGAGTATATTTTGCAGTGTGTAAATATGTGAGACCATATTGATTGCAAAATGTATGTTTGGTTATACGCTAACTTTCAAGAAGCTTTGGGGTTACAGAACTAAGCCATAGTTGTAGGTTAATCTTTTGGCTTTATCTTAACCTTTACAGCTCTATTTAAAGACAAAATACAGATACAAGTGCTGCATTTTGCTGCTGGCATCAGTAAGACCAAGCTGTCCGTACACCCAGCATGGTTGCCAGTGTTGTTTCTAAACTTAGTCCTCGCCTTCCCCTTTTTCATAGGGTCAAGTTTTTGTAAATGGTTTGGTCGTGGCTTTGTTACATGCATCAGTACGAGGGCAAAATGATTTTCTCTCTCTCTCTGACCTGGAGGAGGCGATGGAGCGTGCTTTCGTCAAGTGTGCGGATGGCACCAAACTTGGGGGAACAGGGCTGCCATCCCTAGGGACCAAGGCGGGCTGGAGATATGGGCTGACAGGAGCTATGTGAAGTTCAACAAGGACAAATACTAAGTCCTGCACCTGCGACAGCAGAGCCCCTGCAGCAATGCAGGTGGGCACTGGTTGGCAGGGGAGCGGCTCTGAGGAGGGGGACTGGGGTGTCCAGGCGGGCAGCGAGCTGGGCGTGGGCCAGCAGCGTGCCTGGCAGCAACAGCAGCTAACAGCAACCTGGGCTGTCCTGCAAGCTGCACAGCCACCAGATCAAGAAAAGTGATTATACCATTTGACTCGGCACTTGGTAGACCGCATCTTGAGTACTGTGTCCAGTTTTGGACACCCCCCCCAATACAGCAAAGACGCTGACATACTGGAGCAGGTTCTGTGGAGGGCCACCGAGAAGGTGGAGGCTGGAGTACTTGTCCTGCAAGGAGAGGCTGAGGGACAGGGGCTTGTTCAGCCTGGAGAAGAGACGGCTTTGGGGACCATCAGCCGGCCCAGACAGGGAGGATACTGAGACGACAGAGCCAGACTCTGTGCAGCAGTGCATGGCAGAAGGATGAGAGACGACAGTCATAAGTTGAAACAAGAGAAGTTCAGACTGGGTATGAGGAAAATCTTTTTCCCCATGAGGACAGTCAGGCAGAGATTGCTCAGAGAGCTTATGCAGTCTCTGCCCTTGGAGGTTTTCAAGACAGACCTGGATAAAGGCATGATCAGCCCAAGCAGACCTCGTCGCTGGACCTGCTTTGAGCAGGAGCTTGGACTAAAGACCTCTGGACACCATTCTGACCCAAATGACTTGATGATTCTGTGACTCTAAGGCACAACGAATCCGTGTCATTGTGTTCATGGAAGCTGATATTTGTCTTGATTCTGCATAGAGGGATACTTCAGAAAAACAGTACTGTTCTTACTCTAAACTCTGTCTCTAAATCAAAAGTACTGTGAGCAGTTATCCCAGGGTGATTTAGCATGCTATTTATTTTTAATATTAAATTCCAAACTACACCTGGCATTTAAGTAATGAAAGCTCGAAGAGTTTATGAATCTTTCTGTATTTTTAAACATTAGTATTCTTTATATTTTTTGTTTCCCTACTTCTGCATAATAGTCATAAACATGTATCTCATTATGTTTTCTTCTTGCCTAAGAAGTGATCTTTTATTGCTCGAGCTGTTTACTGAAGGCAACAATTAAGTGTTGGTAGTCAGTGAGGAAAACCGGTTCTTTTCATCAGTTTTATTGTGTCTTGATTGCCTAAATTTTGGCTAGATATAATTTGGTAAAAATGAGTTTCTTATCTTTACAATGAGTTGAATCAAAATCTCAAAGGTCAGGAGAATAATTTATTTCTCAGTTCTTCTACAGAATCACTGTGCTGCCTGGGTCGTCTTGGCAGATCACTTAACCTTTCTGAGCCTGCGGATATTTTTCCCCGGTCTGCCATCACCATCATCGTTCACGTACACAATCCTAAAGAATGTCCTTAATTGCACCATGAGCTCAGACTTGCTTGCACAGGCTGGAGTATAAATTAAAGCCCAAGATATGCTTACCTCGGGTTGGAAAATAAGCAGGCAAGATGCAGATAAGATCAGCAGAGTTCCTTTTTCAAAATTTCCTCTGAAAAAATCAGGTAAGTTTTTCTGCAATTAGGATGAGAGAAGCCCGGAGACCATCTGTCACTGGGAAGCAGGGATATTTGTTGCAGACACGCACAGATGGGCGCAAAGATAGCGAGGACGCGGCACACAGCTTTGCTTACACTGGAGTTTGGCTAAACCAAGGGCTGGTCACCTGCCCTAGTTCTTTTACAGTGTGCACATCCTTTCTGGGTCACCATTTGTTTGTTGCTTCCCTCTTGATTAAGAAAATAAATTAAGTATATAAAGGCCAGGTGGTTCTTTCTGCCTTTCTTCTTCCCTCCTCTCTACACAAGTTGGTTTAGTGGTCCTAACTGAGGCCAGGGCTTGTTCCTGCTCAGCTATTCAGAAATTAAGGCAGCAACTGAACGAGGTGTTTATTCGCATACTATATTGCCTCGTGTATTGCCAATATACTTACCGATGCCGGTGAAAAATCATGGTCACAGCTTGACCTATGTTTGTCCAACTGCTCCTGATCTGAGATTTCTGGACCCTCATATTAGTAATTCAAATGAAACCTAACTACAAATGAAGCTGATCAATGAAACTGGTCTCTGCATTTGACAGCTTGCAAACTGCTCTAGTTAAGCAGATCTATATAGAGAAAAAGCTTCTGTTTTGTGGAGGACTTCTGTATTTCAAAACTTGGTTTCTGTGGGCTTTGGAACAAAACTCCTGTATTTTGGTGTCCTCCCTAGAGCACTGCGCTGGAGTGGCATAACCTGGAAATCTCCAACTACAGGGCCCTTTGGTGGGGACTGCCCCAGATCTGCAGACCTGGAGAGTCTGAGACCTCTGCCCCCAAACCCCACCTAGCAGGCTGCTGAAGACATTGGGTACCTGGTGTCCTCTACAAACTTCAACAGGTGTTTCCCACTGAGTTGAAATAAAAATGAATTTGTTGAAACTAAACAGGAAAAAACCCAACACACACAAAAAGAAAGGGTAATTGAATTTTTTTCAACCAGCTCTTGGACAAAGATTACTCATCGTTTCATAAGAAAAATAGAGCATCTATTTGAAGCTTTGCTTTTTTAACTGACATATTATTTCTTTGATTAAAATAATGCAAATGCCAATATTTTTGGCAACACAGCATATAAATTAAAGTAACATAGTAGCCCCCATCAGGATTGCATCTGAAGAAAATTCAGGTTAAACTTTATAGCAAACTCTAAATGCTAACCCATATGTAAGGAGAAGAGGGAATCTGCTTTATCTACTCTCAGGACTTGATCTAATCTACATAACAAGACAGAAACAGTGCTTCTCTGATAACATTTAATTATGTTTGTATTTGAATTATCACAAAAATGTTTTCTTTATGGATAAAGAGGAAAAAGGTTGATAAGCATAAAATGCAAATTAACAAGCAGCTAAGCTGCTTTGTCCACCAGGGAAATGAACCTGAGGTAAATACGCTCAACAAGCTTTGAAACTTTTTCAAATTCCTGTTGTAAATCTTTTTAAATTCTCTTATGTCCTTTCCCTTCCAACACATTATAATCTTTTTGATATTTATGTAGTCAAGTGCAAGCAGAAGCTGGAAACAGAAAGGCTAGAAGATAAAACTGCTTGCTCTGCATGCTTCTGTTTTGTAAGGAAAATTTCTGGGGAAACCAAAACGACCATTATATCCATCTGTTACGAATAGATAATGAGTTTTTAAAGTTGAAGTGGTGTAATACTTCCACGTTACTTAGAGAACAATTCATAGAATCACAGAATCATAGAATCATTAAGGTTGGAAAAGACCTCTAAGATCATCGAGTCCAACCGACTAATTAGTTACTCACATTGTACCATTCTCGTTTTAGAGAACTGAAGGGGAATTTTCTTTTTTCTGTTTGCATTTCTGAAGTTCGCAACTTTGAAATCTCCAGTTACTATATGCAAGTACGCTTTATGACAGTAAATATTTATAAGTTGTACTTTGGACTGGGGACAGAGTCAGTGTAACAGCTGAATCCGTGGCATATTTTCCTGGTTTGATAACTGAAAAGCTGTCATATTATGAAGAAATGCCTTATTGGATCCAGAACTGGATAAACTTTTCAATGTTTCATGTTGGCTTTTCATAGCTTGCCCTGGCTGTTGCTTTGCACGTGAATACAACGTGCGGGGGTCAAGTCTTGTTGGAGCTATTCCTAAAGTAATTCTGTTGACTGCAGTGGGATTACATACATGATTGATTCCCTGTGCAAGACATGAAGTTGCTTAAAAAGGATCTCTATATTTTTGCTCCTAGCAAGATTAACAATATAAAGATTATATGACAGAGCCAACCCTACTTGCTTAGAAAGGTGTATTTATTTGAATTTATGAGTCCAAGAAGACACATTTCAGATTTGGGATGCTGGTGAACTTTGGTATCTGGGATAATATGCTTGGTGCATTTTCTTAAAAAGTTTTGTTGTTTTTCATCGTATTTGAATTAGTTATTTAGTTACTACTTATTTAGCTTCTTTTGCTTAACATTTGTTTAAAGTGGTTTAGAATTCTGGATTAATACATCCTGAACAGATGAATTTTCAAATTGAAAGTTGTTTTTACAAGTAAGTCTATGCAGTTGCTGTGGGATCCAGTCTCTTATTTAATACTTCAAAGTGCATTATGATTTTGTCCTAGGTAAACTATAGTATCCATTGCAAGCAGAATTTAAAGAATGACTTCCGAGTACTGTTGTTTGTTAGTCTATCTGTTGGAAAATGGAAGTTCTAATAAATGTACAAAACAAGAGGCCATATTTAAAAGAACAGAACCTAGGAGCTACCTGCCTTGGGGCTCATGGGGCTGGCCGTAATTCCTTGTCTGGAAGAATGACCTTTAAATAAAGGTCAGACAGAATTGCACTGGAAACCTTGCAGGTGCTTAAAAGAAGGCACGTAAGATATTATATTGCCAGTGGGAGTTGGCCTTTACTGTAAACTTCACTGTGGTTAACATTTATAAATACTTGCTATGTTTCCCCTAGTAATATGTTTGAATCTTTTTTATTTTTTTTAAGAGATTTTTAACCATTTTAACCAACCTGACTGTGCCGCTCTGTGCTAAATCTTTACACCTGGTTCCTCTTTCTTCTAGCAAGTTCTGTTTTCTCATGTTGAACTCCTCCTTCAAACGTTTTTCTGTTTTCTCATGTTGAACTTCTACTTCAAATGTTTTTAAGCTTTTTCTACATGTGCTTATCTGCCTGTCTTCCAGCCTTGCTCATTCAGTACAGTAAGTTGCTTGTCTCCTGTGTTCTTTGTATCTGTCCTTCCCCAAAATCTCTCTTTGCATCTGCCTGACTGAACTTCAACCTTTCCGTGAAGATACCATGACCTGCTGAATAGTTTATAAGGAAAATAAAGGCTAAGTAGAACAGACAGAGGACAAAGGAGAATTTTAGCATCCAAAGCTGAAAGAAACTGAAGAAACTTTTAGAAAACTACCCTGTATTTGCAGAAATAGGTTGCATGTGTAGATTTTGTATGTGCACAGGAGTGCTAATGGTGAAGTACCTCTGTTTGAAAAAAATAAAATAAAAAAATAACATTCTTACGGTCTGATCTTAAGACCCACTTTAATCATATGATGTTGGTATTTAAGACTCTAAATGCCAGAAGTTAATGGGGCTTAGCCTCTTGGCAAGTCTGTGCTGTGCAAATATACACGAATAAGGGATAACAAGCTGCCTCAGAAATAAGGAGCAGGTTCAACAATTACTTCACTCAATTTTCATCTTTTTTTCCCTTAAAAAAAAAAGGGGGGGGGGGAAGTGTCACTCTTGTGCCCTTTTGCAAAACAATTTGTCACCTGTGCAGATCACCTAGCAAAGAAATCAAGGACTGCATAAATCTGCCCTTAAACAGGGCGGTAAGAAGAACTTCTTGTGGTGCCAGTGAGAACGAATGGATATGACCATTGATTTTCAATACTGATTTCAAATCAATATTTAAGGTTTAAAGTAAGAGATGCCACGCTGAGAAACAACAGCTTCAGAGAAAAGTAAAGGAGGAATTTTGCTTGGCATTCTGGTGCATTAGTACTTATGCCTCAGCATACATCTTCTAAAATATTTATTTGGGTGTTTCAGTTATTTAACAGAGACATCAAAAATGCATTACCAGACAGTGTAACCAAAATGAATTTAAGTGAAGGACTGTTGTATAGGGATAAAACCATAATTATTGGGGTTGTGAACAGCAAAATAGTGTATGATTAAATTTGTTTAGGTAATTACCATGGAGGGGGATTTTTTCAAATAACGTGCAAGTGATTTGGTTTTCTGGCCTTTTCTTCCACAGAGTGGAAGTGCTTTAGAGAAGACTCAAGAATCAGTTGCCCCATTTTACAGAGGCAGGTCAAGGGAACTGCAGGATAACAGATTAACTTTCTTAGAGCCTTCATACATGTCATCGTTCTTTATTTTTCAGTCTCCAAAACTACATCTATACTTCTAAACAGAATCAGACCCAGGAGGTGTTCCCTGGCGCTGAGGCCATGTGGCATGAAGTGGACCTCGCTGACCCTTGGCTATCTTCTGAGTTCCTGAGCCCTAAAAAAGTATTTTTTGTGATTTAGCCTTTCTAAGTCAGTGTCTGCAATAGCACACGGGCCGTGTTGCAGCCCAGCAGGGAGACATTTCAGTAGCGTGAAAGCCTGCAGAGATCGGAGCGCACCGAGCCTGGTAGCACCTCATCTGTGTGTCCTGTATTCGAGGGGCATTGCCTGGCACTGACCAAGGGAGCACACTTGGGGCCATGCCGACAGTGCTTCCTTTTGCTGCCTGGCCACTCTTTTTCCTGGCAGGATAAAGATAGCGTTGGAGACTGTGCCGGCCCTTTTGCAGAAGGCCCCCAGGACTGGAGCCTGACCAGCATGGCTTCACGTGGTGTCGCATCAATGCCAAAGCTGCCTCCTCGTCAGGTGGGCCTGGGAGAACAGGGGGAGCTCCAAGTGCCTCGTTTCCCCTGAGATTTTGCTGTGGGCTGGGTTTAGCACTCTTTTTGCACATTCTGTTTTTCTTGCAGATGTATTCTTTTAGGTTTTGCATTTGCCTGGATGAGTTTTGTATCAGTGGGTTTCAGTAAGCTGTCCTGTTCGGAGTTACGGTATTTCAGTACTACTAATCAAGAGACTTTCATCAGAGTTAATCAGATGGCCGTAGTTATGTAGATTTCTTTCCTGTCACTTAGGCAGTGGTGTCTTAGGTTCACTTTACGCCAGCAAGCATTAATACTGCCTTTGGAAAAAGTTCTGCCCTTTTCATGCTCTGGCTGTTTGCTTCTGGCCCTCTGCCATCTTCTTCCTGCTGCTTATGCAAACATTTGCATAGTGATCCAGTTCAGAGATGGGATGGATGCTGAAACTAACCTCCCAAAACAAAAAAAGCTGGTGTTTAACCTGGATCGATGCTTTGTTCTGCTTCACTGTTCATGTTAGTGCAGAGATTAAAGCAGTCTGGGGGCAAGAGTGGAGTGGTCCAGGGAACGAGGGCTGGTGGGATCGCTTCTTTGGGAGGCAATGCCAGTTATTGCCAGCTTTAAATTAAGAGTGCAAAGTGGAGATTGAACCCATCAAATTGCAAATTGCCCATTGGAGTCGGTCTTCAATTCAGATTTTCTTCTACACGACCTTTTCTGCAGAACTGTGGAGAGGTGTGAAATGCATGGCGCGTTGGGATTGTACCCCCCATCTTCAGTTCTGTCTAAAATGCATTTTTGTTTTAATATTAATATAATTAGAAAAGGCAATGCTTGATCTTCTCCAGCATTTTAATTTAGTAACTTGGTGAGCTGGTTCTTGAGCTGATACATACAATCCTAAATAAAGCCGCAGAATCCAAGTGGTAGGAGCTCTGGCAGGTTTTACACAGATGGAAATCCCTTTCCTGAATAGTTTTTCTTCAGAGTTAATTATTAAGTACCTCTTTCTAGCAGTTGCTGTTATTCTAACAGCAAACTTTTCTCGCAGTCTGGTTAATGGCATTACTCAACCTGTAACAATGCCGACTCTGTATCGGAGAGATTCCCACAGGTACATTTTTAACTCGTCTGACAATAGCAGTCTAGAGGGCTTCTCCCTGCAGGCAACAGAACTGTTATTGTGCAAATGAATGTTTATATAAAAATGGATTGTTCTAATCATGACTAGGAGCCAGCGACCCTTGAATTTGACACCTTGCTCTGAGATCTAGCCTTGTGGGCCTTGGACAAGACATTTGATGCGTGTGCCTTAGCTGTATTTTAGAGAGAGGCAACTAACAATTGTTGTGAGTAGTCTGAAATGGCCACTCTTGTGAGACCCTAGCCTACGATCACACGGTAACAAAACCAAAATCTCACAGGCTGGGGAAGGAAGAGTTGCATCCTTTAATGTGATTTCCCTACCAGAGCTTATTCTCAGTGTTAGGGATGCATCTCCTTCTGTCTCGCCACATGTCAGTCTTGCCCACTGCAGAAACCCAGGGGGAGCCTTCGCCGCAGCCGCGGTGTTGTTCTGCGGGATCTCTGTGCACGTGGTTGTTCGCTTTCGGTGGTTGTCAGATCTATATTGACTGTTGGGTTTGCTCCAGGCAAACTGGACAAACACACCTGCACCCGGCATATTTGCTGGTGCCGGCGTAAGGGTGGTGTTTAACCAGCCGGAGCTTGTGCTTGCTTTGTTCAGACAGTGGTTAGGGGATGTGCGGGGGCCAGGGAAGGAGAGTGCCCGGAGCTGGGACACGCGTCGGCTTGAGCGGCTGAGGGAACTGGGGTTGTTTAGCTTGGAGAAAATGCAGACAGAGGATGTGAGGTGGAGCAACGACTGTTGTGGTGGTAGTTTCCATTGTTAGTTTACTTCCAAGGTAACTGGAAATCTGTTTTTATTCATTTACAGAGAAACTTTTCTGTGCTCAGCACTTCTCTATATCGAAAGCAGCCACTGATGTATCACATTGCTATAAAATATAATCAGCTTAACTATAGGAAGCGTACTATCTGTTGCGTTTTTAAGAAAATGAAAGAAGGCATCCCAGACAATCTTGTCAGCAAAAACTAATCTATATTTTAGCTGTATAACATCCTTTTGAAAAAATGAATTGCCAGCTGGGAATTGGGAACCTGGGATGCTATATTTTCTTCTGCTGAACAAGCCTAGGTAAGCCAGGCAACCTGCCTTACTTTTCCTGAGGTAATAGTTTTGGTTGTGGAAAAGTCTGGAATATCACTGGGACAAAAGTGAAACAGTTCCTAAAAGATAACAACTTCCCTGTGGGAGCTATGATAGCGAGCATCTCTGGTTGACGAATGGTGGTATCTTCCATTTCCATGCAGCTTAAGAGCCAAACCACCAAATTGCCCTAAGGTGTCTGTAGATTTAGGGAGACACGCTTGACCTCTGCTCCCTGGCAGGATCTGCCCTACACTGGGATCCATACTGATTTAGTTTCTCCAGTGGTTAGATTGTCTTGTTTAAAAAAAAGGCATTTAAATGATCTGCTTCTCCATAGTGCTGGTGGGGCATAGGTTCTGTTCTTTTTGCCACTGTAGTTACAGTCTTTCATTATCCTTTCCATGGTTACTTGTGCATTTTTTTTTATGCATTCCAGAAAATTAAGTGACTTGTGCTTTGTTGATGAGTCTCCAAGGAGTTCTTTGTCCCACTATTTATTAAACTTAAGTGCTTGATACCTGGGAGTTGGTTCTTCAGCTAGTATTTTCCCTTTGCTATTCCATAATGAGATATTTCTGGGTGGTTTTTGCATGAAAATGCACTTGCCAAAACCTTGGGAAATTTTTTTTCCTAATTCAACTCTATTTGTATGCTGTATAATTGCAGTTTACTGCTCTCTGTCAGAGGAGTTGAATCCATTGCCCTGGAATATATTGCGCTCTCAAATGGCTTTAGGGAGAGACAAACCGTGTGATGGTCTTAATGTCTTTTTCTCGCGCTCACTGCTCTATACCGCTTACGCTCTTAAATACTGTGTATCGACCTACTATATTTTGGCGTCATGTGATTTAGCATTGGTAGATAAATAAGGAAGCCATTGAAATGTTTATGCTTTTTGTTAACTTAGGGTGCTTTGGAGAGCAGCTTTAATCTACAGTTCAGTGAAGCAGTAAGAAAATGAAATACTCCCTCAAGAGTTTTCTTTTGTAAATAGAGCCTTGCATTAAGCTGCTGTGAACTGGCATGCTTTCAGATTTTTGAATGCACTGTGTTTGTCTTCATTAGTAATTATAGCTGAGGGTAATAACACTGGAATTGTCCTTCATCAGAAATAACAATAAGACTTGATGATGTGGGTATGTGATGTGCTTTGGAAATGCTTGCCCTTGACCTCAAGCTTTAGGCCTGCCTTGCCACTGCTTGTCCTCTGGTGTAAACGCTGGCTCCAGCATATGGTCACCTTAAATGCTAAATTAGAGCGGTAGCCTTTTACGCCTGCTTTGTAATCATTGCGGTATAAATGACCGGACAACGGAGAGGAATGAGTAATCTGGTTATGATATTTAGTTGGCTCAAACTAAAGCATGAAACACAGTGCTAAAAGATGTTCTCTTAGTCCCTGCTGTTGTCTGACTGTATTTACTTTGGGGGATCTGACTGTGAGACCTTTATAGAAAACATACATTTGGATATCTTAGTACAGACACCTGCTATATGAGTGACCTTGGTAAAGTCAGTTCACCCTTCTGTGCTTTACTTTTGATTTAATGTCTTTTTTTAATGTGGGCTGACAGTGGAATTGGTGGCTTTGGTTTTTTTTTTCTTTTAACTGAGGATTTTTTTTATTAAAAAGCGGAGAAGTTGTCTTGGACGGTTTCTCATGGAAAATATGAAAAATAATGTTTATGTTTTTCTGGCCTCTGAAAACTGAAAAAGTATATGGTTACAAAGCACTCCAAAGTTTATGGTGGTATTTTCAATTTTTTCCAGTATAAATTCTTTCCCAATTTTTCCATAGAATAATAATTTTCATTTCATGGAGAAGCTTTTAGTTGGTGGGACAAAAAAAAAGTCTTTTGCTGGTGCTGTTGGAAAAACCCAGAAGGAAAATGTTCTGCTGTTCTTACTGTGAGACCTCTGAATACAGATGTCCTTATTTTGGAAAAAACATTACTTTCATTTTAGCCTAATCTATACCACAGATTAAAAATGTTCCTAAAATCTGTATTTGGGGATGTACAATAGAAAGATTTTGGAAGTGTTGATATTAAAGGGTGTTGCATGAGCCACAAACCACAAAGCAGCATCTGCATCTGTCTGGCTCCCTGTAGTATTTCATTTTCTGGTTGATTCTGCTATTTGAAAATACTGTCTTTTATTGAAGCCTTACCTGTACAGTTTCTCGATGTACAGGATGATGTTAGTTTAGCACCTATATTAATTTCCTGAAATGTTCTTTTTTTTGCACTGGGAGAAGTAGGCTTCAAAGCCAGATCTGGTTCTAAGTACAGTTTACAACAGTGCAATTTAGCAGAGAACCTGGTAATTATGCTGGGTTTTTCTGGATCCTTTGGGAGGCTGGGTGTGCCTGGGAAGAAAGGTCATCTTCCTTTTTATTACTCTTTTTCCTTCTCCTGTCCTTCTTCCTCTTCTGTAGTGAATTGGTAGCCAGATTTATTTCCATTACACTCTGCATACCCACATAAACTGCAGGAGGAAATAAAAGGAGGATAAAACATATAACTTCGTTGTTAAATGCATGTTACTTCCAAGAAAACAAAACTTGTAGCTGATTCATTTTTTAAGACTTTAACTACAACATATCTTTTTCTCTTTCTCCTTTGTATTGGCAGGATAAAAAACTTGAACATGCCTCGTAGCCCAACATCAAGTGAAGATGAAATGGCACAAAGCTTTTCCGACTATTCTGTTGAATCTGAGTCAGACAGCTCCAAAGAAGAAACCATTTATGACACAATTAGAGCAACTGCAGAAAAGCCAAGCGGCAGAATGGAAGACAGTCAGAGCAACACATTAGTGATTCGAATTATAATACCCGATCTGCAGCAAACGGTAAGGGATATTGCACTACAATTAAAAAAAATAAATTAAAGTTAAATGAGTAGCTTTGCTGGCTTCAATCTCCAGTACATTTGTTCTATTTTCTTACAATCTTTTAACAAGCAAAATTTGTGTCCTGTTTTCTTTTAATGTCTACGTTTTTTTACCCCAGTGGTTTGTCTGACTGGTTGCCTAAACTAAAGGCACCATCCTATCCGAGAGAGAGAGTACTTAGTATGTTAACTTGATGAAAGCTGTGATCATAAAGCAAACTACCTGTCTCACCTGCATTCAGAGCCGTTTGGGTAGAAGAAAGAGAATTAGGCATCTAAAATCTCATCAGAAGATGAGTGATGAAGCCCAAAATCACATGTTGTCTCTATGAAAGCCTTGTACATGTATAACCCCGTTGTCTTCTCTAGTTTCTTTTTTCATGAGATAGTTTGTGATTGACACTAGATTGGGGTCTAGCAGGAGGTCATCAAATTCTCTCTCTCTCTTTACCATATTAGTTGCCTATCTCTGTCATCCTCCCACGAAAAGATATCCTTGTTAGATAGCTGGTGGCTTTTAGAGCATAAAGGTGAGGAAGGAGAAGCACAAATAAATCTTTCCTTCCTCCTTTGCTGCTATGCCTTTACTACATGGTGGTGTTTCTCAGACTTCCACCCAGAGAAATCAACATACTCGGTTTGGAGGAAGAATAAAGCGTAGTAGTGTACTGTTCCACAGTTTTTACAATGACATGAAATCGCTGTTTTATTCTCTCCCACCTCCTCATCACTTATAATGGAAACATGTCAGAGAGGATAAAATGAACCTTTTCTGACTTGCCTAGAGGAGTAATTTGCCAGCTGACTTGTGGGCCTATGGCTATATCTCACATCCCTAAGTCTATTGGATAAAAAGTGACTTTTCAACAAAAGATTTAATCTCTCACATCTTACAGAAAGGGTTGAACAGACTTTTCATTTGCTAAAAAATGTCTGGTTAATTGAGTAAATGAGAATAAAAGGGTTTTTTTAATAAAAAAAAATATCTTGGCTGTTCCTTACATATTAGAAATCTACAGTCCAAATTCCTCACTCTTTCTCACAAGGAACTACTAAGTTGTGTCTCTTTTGTGATTGAATGTGTAAAATTCAATGTCTGGAATGTTAGGAGCATCAAGCTGGAAAAGTTTGCTGTTGTAACTTTGTAAGTAAAAGGATCATTGTCCTCCACAAGTGCTACAACAGGAATAACAATCTCATCCCGGAGAAGGTCTTGGGAGCTAGTTACTGATTCTGTCTAGAACCACAACCTGTCAAAGTTTGTGATTAATTAACTAAATTACCCTGGGCCTGCTTGAATGCTGTTGTTGGGTTTTTCAATTGATGGTAAGCATCAGATTTTTTTCATTTCAAAGATGGTTATAAAAACGCATTCTTTTTATGGATGTGTGCCACATACATTGCTCTGTGCTGACATTCAAGATCTACATCAATCTGTGCTGCCATGGAAGATCTCTCTCAGATGAAATTATTCCTTTCTTTTTAATTAAGTTCATTTTTAGAATGATAGAGATGGCCTGTCTACAGGCTGACAGGGAAGAGCTGTTTTGACGGTGTGGCCTCAGGTGTGGTGGTAGAGCTCTTTTTTTTTAAAGCCCAATATACACAGTGCTGCAGAAACTCAAGAGAAATCTGGGTTGGAGTTGGGAGCATTCTCTCGTAAATTCTTGTCCTTAAAACTTCTTTTAGATGAGGATTGCTGCTGAAATTACAGAGCCACTCCATTAGTTGATATGGTGTGAGGTTAACCTCAGTGAAGAGGAAGTGGTGTGGCACCCAAGCAGGACAGGAAGGGCAGAGCAGGACTGAGGCTGCTGTGAGCCGCACACGGGATTTTTATTAAATCTTGGCTGAAGCAGTCATCGCCTTGGGTCTTTCATTTCAGTATTGCTTGAAATACTGAAATCCACTGTTGTACATCTTAAATTTAAAAGGATTTTGCCTGTAGTGAAGTCCTCTGTCAAGACAAGCTCTGACTGGACATGGTTAGGATTTTATTGATGATCCTACCAGCTTGCTGTATCTTGACTGTGTTCAGTGCTCAATGAATAATAGATCCAGTAAAATGGAAAGATTAGCTTTACTTGCTAGGTTTACTCCGCTGTTAGAAACAGAGAGATGTTAGCCTCCTGAAGCCCTCTTATTTCATTACTCTATTTTTTAGACCAATAATAAGTTATTTATTGACACTATTGAAACAATTATTTTTTTAAAATTCATTTTGTGCAGGAAGTGAAGTAACCCAAAAAACATTTTCGGTTTTGTGTTTCATTTGTTCACTTTTTTTAACTTGTTGCATTTTTTTCCTTTTCAATAAACTCTTATTGAAAAGTAACTCAATTGTTTTAAACAGTTCTATAGCAGATGATCTATTTCCAATTTAATTTATCAGCCCACAGGCTCTTGTACAGAAAAGTGAAATCTGGATTCAGGTTTGCAAACAGGAAGACTGATAGCTTAAATGTAGCATAGCAAAGTTTGGAGAAGATCATAGCTCACGAGCTGTGTTATAGCTACAAGCCAAATCCAACATACACCCCATTTGCTGTATAATTATAATTAATTTAACATAAGAGGTGTTTAAAATTAGTCTGTTTAATCAAAGGAGCATGAAATGGCATCATTTATTTTTATGTTTTTATTCTTTATTGTTTTTTAGAAAGTATGATCAAGAATATATTAGTTTAAAAGAAGGCAAGTTTAGGGTTTTAGATAAAACTCAACCCAGTGGGAAGCTTTAAACCCCTAGCTAAACTCACTAGGAATAAACTTTTACTCATCTGCAGTGACTGCGGTGTAAATCGCCTTTATTTCACTGCACGTATGAGATAAGCACCAAGCATCGTAAGTAGGATGTGCTGCTATAGAAAACTTTATACACCCATTGTAGGAAATCTGTCTTGTTGCCCTTTTATTCTCATTTGAAACTTCTTTAAAGATAATGTACACCTTGACAAGTTCTTACAAAGCTCTTATGAAGACTTACTTTTCAGTTCTTATATCAATTCTTTTTTGTCTCCTTTTCAGTTCAGATGATAATCCAATGTATTGAAACAATACTTTGTAGAAAGAGTAATTTCTTACTGCTTTTGTGCATCATCTGTATTCAAGTAAGTGTCATCCTTAGCACAGGAGGATGGAGAATATTTAAATGAGTGACTGAAAGATTTCCTGAGCTCAGTAAAATTACTGAGGCAACGGAGAGCATAGAAAGCCATCCATATTCAGAAACGTATGTGCATGGGAGAGTGGGTAAAAAAGCTATATTATCTGGCATTTAATTTCCTGAGTTAATAAGCCAGGAGGCTCAGCTTTAATAGGTCCTTTATGGAGGCAGGACACAGGTGTAATCTCTTTTGACCAGAAGCTTATTAGCAGTGCATCCAGCCCAGAGGGCTCTGGTTTGACGATGACCCCTACTACTTGCTTTTGAGATGGAAATGACAGTATCTGACTAGTTCTTCCTCTCTTTGCAATAGTGGTGCAGGGTTTCTTGGCAGCTTAGGCAATATTCAATTGTGTTTGCCCTTAACTTGAGGACGCTTCATCCCCAGGGCAGCGAAGTTCAGTGTCACGCTGTCAGCGACACTGGTTGGTGACAGATCTGCATCTTTCCTCCTTGGTAAGCAAAGTTGGCAGTCACCAGCCCCCAGCAGTTTGCTGCCCAAGGCGACTGCCTGCCTTGTGCCTAAAGGCAACTGTGCCTGTGCATGGTGTCAAATGTCTTTTGGACGTGGAAAACTGGGTGAACAAACATGTCTGCGCTTTCCTCTATGATGCCTGGCACATCTGACCTCTCCCTGGACCTTTTTGGTCTGAATCGAGGGTAAGTCTTCTTGGATCCATTTCCTTCATCAGTCCATGTAGGAACATATCACAAGTGATTCTGCCTATAACTGGAAGGAGTCTGGTTCTTCTCCAGTAGCAGTTGTCAAGAAAATCTCCTTTGCGTGATATTCTGACAGTGATGTCCAATGTTTTGTGCTTAGAATTGCTCTTTTTCCCAGACTTCAAGAACAGATCTATCAGCCAATTGTTTTAAGGAATGTTTTCATCACTTTATTATCAACGCATGGTGGTTGTTCCACTCTTTTGTTTTATCCTATACTTACGCGCTCCCTCTGGGTTATGTTTAAAATCAAAATGCTCGGATTCATATGTTTTATTAAATTCTGATGCTGAGATGGGATTGGGGCTGCTGAAGACTTCTTTGAAATGCTTTCTGCCCATCTGTTTTGCTGCTCCACTTCGGTCATGAGCATTTACTGACTCCCCCCCAACCCCTGTTTTTTTTTTGTACTGGGCTTTCAATGCAAAATGTTGTTTGGTAAGTGGCAGTTAGGTAAAGCAACAGCTTAAGTAGTAGCTACTTGTTGATTTTCCACTTTTGCATTGCTTTTTATAGTTTTGTATCCTTTTTTTACTTTTTCAAGTATTCATTGGCCTTTAGGATTAAGAATCTTTTCCTTTAGTGCTTTTCTTTCTTAAATAAAACACTTGTTTAGCTTGTGTAATTTTTATCTTATGAAGGTAGGAACCCAGTTGTCACAACTGCAGCTTGACTCGCATTTTTGCTTAAGATGCCTCCATTTTTACTTGTTTCCAGTCTGTACTGCCATCCGCTGCCTCAGATCTATTCCAGGTTTTCCTTTGCAACTTTTCACAAGTATTCTTCTGTATCCCGCTTTGTGACTGTTCATTGCTGCTTTCTGTTTATAGTTGATCTTCCTTCTTTTTATCTTCAGTTTGACGATGGAAACATTGTGGGTGCTGCTGACATCTGTTCTTATGCCCTTGATGTGGACAGCTGATCTGATGTGCCAGCTGATGACGGGGTGGCCGTGATGGCTGGTTGTTTTGACCTTTCATCTCATGAATTCTGTATTTTCTGAATGCATTTTGATGAAGGAAAGCAGTGCCTCCAAGAATTAAGCTGAACACCGAGCACAAATCAAAATGAGCGACTTGCTCCATTTTTTTCGTGATACCCAGCTCTCATTTGCACTTTCCACTTTTTGGTTATCACATCTTTAATATCGACGTCTTCTATGGAAAGGAGTGACTTGTATTTTGATATTCTGACAATCACATTTTGGAGGCAGCTGTACAAACCATTTGTCATGGTTCTGTGGCAGCGCAGTTCTGTGTGATTGGCAACTTCATGAGTCTGATGAAAAAGATGTGTTGGTTGATAGAATCATAGAATCATTAAGGTTGGAAAAGACCTTGTAGATAGATTTTGAATGGGTAAATGTTATTCCTCAGAGATTCTGTATCATGAACATTATTCCTACTGAATTAATATCTTCCCTTTAGCTGGAGCGGACAGTGTTTTTGAGCCACTCAGGGCTTCTTTTTCAGTTCTTGCTTGAAAGAACACTTGCAATTTTTATAGTGTATGTAGCTAGCCTTCAAGACAAACTGTCACATTTTATCTGGTCTTGGGATGCAACAAAAAGCATGGAAAGGGTAGATCCTGCATCTGTCAATGCAAAATATCTTTATGTTTCATATGTGTTTCTGTAGTTCTTTGCCACTAAATTATTCCTATTATTTTTTTTTTTTGATAACAAGTCATTGAAGGTTAGAAAAAGTTGTCCAGCTTTTTTGACTCAGCTACTGTCTCATTTCCTTGTGGTCACCACACCATGTGCATCTAATGAATTCTTATTTATTTCGTAACTAAAGCAATCTGTGTGTAGATTCTGCTGCGATTCAGCTGACATTTTCTCAGGGTAGAAAGTGTGGCCGCAGGTAATGACTCGTCTACATGATGGAGATGATGACTGTGGTGGTCTCTGTCCTGGGAGGGCTGCCAGCTGGGCAGAGAAGTGGCACAGGGGAGGTGTTCCAGGGGCAGGCTGATCTAAAATACAACTTATGCAGCATTTGAGTGGTCCTTCTTATCCTCTTGTTCAGCAGCTGCCTCCGAGAGAGTGGGAACAGCCTCCCTCTCTGTCCTGCCTGGCTTCATGGGAAGCAAAAATAATCACTTTTCTCACTAGTTTCACCTATCTGAGTCTGAGAAATTTTGGTAGGAAACAGTTTTTTGGTTATTGATTTGCTTTTTACATCACTGATCTTAATTCATTATAAATTATCAATCGGATCAACATTTATTAAAATAGGCGCATTTTTGTTCCTTGTGAATCACCAGAAAAGCTAGGGCTGTGAATAAATTAGTTTGTGAAATTACAAGTTTCAAAGTGTTTCCATATTTATTCTGCCACTGAGGACTCTATAAAATATTGTAGCTAGTGTGGTAGAAATACAATGGTTGTATAGTTATCAGATAACTCATTTTAAAACAAGCCTTTGAGCTACTGCACAAAAAGAATTCCTCACTGCCATTTCAGTCCAGTGAAGGTGGTTAAACTATTATGTCCTGTCCTCATGCATTATATGAATGTGCCAGTGTCAGACCTGTGGAAAGCAAACTATGTCAGAAGATAAATATTGTGCGTTACTGATGCAATGTGCATAAACACTGTAGAAAGATTTATTTTCCATTGAAATATATTCCAAAGAAATTTTAAATTATTTATAATTTTGCCAATTTAGCAAATCTTTGAGAATTAGAAATACACACCATTATCTGCAATATTCACATGCAGTCAAGAACAGATAGATAGAACAAATGAATAGACTGAACAAAATTGAACATGTTGAATTCTCAAGGTGCGTTAAAAAAAGCAGACTTAGCTAAACTGCAATCAGAAGTTAGTGTTTTGTATTGTTAAAATCAAAGCAGTGTCATACAAGGCCAAAAATAATTTGTTTCATTTAAGAATTTCATGTAAGAAAGACTTTCCTGGAAAAAAAATACATGTAATTTCAAAATTCTCTTTGCTTCTTCCCATTTTAATAGCATTTCTTCTAATCTCTTCAGGATGTGTGGATAATGACAAGTTGCTGCATAGTGATACAGCGTGTAGAAGTTAATAACATACATTGTAACTGACAATTTTTAGAGTTGCTGGAAACTGCTGATGTTTGAACCTGAACTTTGTATTGAAGTCTGAATCCATGTAAGAGTCATGGGGCAAGTGAGGTTCAGAGCTGAAGGAACACAGGGATTTAAAACAGATTGCCCTTGCTGCTAACTCAGTACCTTAACTACCGGCCTGTTCGGGAATGAAAATACTCTTTACTCCCTCTCTCCTTCCCTCCACCATTAAAAAACCCCCAACTTTTCACAAAACACCTTGAAATGTAAAATATGTAAGGGGGATGAAAACCGCTTCCTAGCCAACTTTATTTGTGACAAAATCTAATATCTCATTTGATTAAATTTTTATATTTAAGACTGTGAAGGATTAAAGGTATCTGTTATTTCCTAGGCCAAAGCATCACCTGAGCACATTGCAATAAAAGTTTTATCCCTCTTCCCTTACACACCCTGAAATTTCTTAACGTCAGTACTGGAGCCGTATCTGACAAAGTGCAGTTTGTGCAGGAACCGATGAAAGACAAACCGAGTGGTAATTTTTCATAATTCATGCCCAGGAGCAGTGGAGCTGGACAGAGCCCAATGTTCACGAGCCTGCCTTGCTTCCTCGGGCAAACCCCTGTGAGGTGCTATCACGGCAACTTCAGTGGCACGGCTAGTCAGCAACGATGAATAGAGGGCATCTCAGTATCAGTGCCGATTGATAGTCCTCATACCTGGTGATTAATTCACAGAAACAGAGCCAAGCTCCTCAACTTCAGTATGTCATGATACTCAAAACCAGCTAGTCATCTCTGCTTTGATAAAGTGAATATATACGGAGGACTGGTTGACCAGTCCTCCTTTAACTGTGTTCGCACAGTTAAAAACAGTTGTAAATTGAAAGTCTTTCATGTCCTGGTTGTACTTTTTACTGTTGAAAATATTTGCCATGTAATATTGGAACAGTCAAGAAGACACTGTGAACATATAAAATATTGTGACTTCTGCCTTTGAATTTGCTCTTCAAAATTCAGAATTGAAATATTCAAATCAATTTGTTATTTGATTTGTGTCTGTGGGATCAGAGATTATTTTCAGATGTATGCAGAGCTTGCCAGGATAAATATGTTTAGTTCTAAAAGACTGCAACCATTTTCTTGTGGATGGCCTCAGGACTTTAAAAAGATGCCAACAGATACTGCAGAGGTGAGCACTGCAGAAGCAGCTGTGGGTAAAGTTAAAGGAAACACTTCACTCTCTTCATAAAACATCAGTCTTATTTTTACTTGCTCTTCTGTTCTCTTATCTCTATGTACAATTACAATAAGAAGAGTAGCAGAGGTCTTCAGAAGAGGCCTGAAGAGCGGTTACTGACATTATTACTGTAGCCAGAATTACAGCTACACTCGTGGAAATGTAGTGATAAAAAAAGATACAGCTGTTAAAAATTTTTCTTTGGCCCACGTGCAATCCCTGCATCCTGTCTTGCATCATGAGGGGATGGGGACGTCCTTTGAGTGGGCAAAGAAAGGACTCCTGTGCTGTAGCTCTGCCGTGGCAGCTTGGTACGAGCCCTTCTCATGGCCCAGTATGGGGTGAGTCAGCAGCACCGTACATTCATAATGCACATCAGAGGCAACAGATTGGTTTCTAGGTATTGCCACCTGCTGGTGGCTCGTAGCCAATGGCTGCAATGTAAGCTACGATTGGGAAATTCCTAAATTTTGTAAATTCCTAAATTCCAACTTGGTAAGAAGCAGAGAACTGGAAAGGATTTTCAAGGTTTTCAAGTCCTCTGCTGCTTCACGTTGTATAGTTCCTCCCATAAACTTACCCTAAGATAAACGTAGCTTAAGATGAATTAGAATTCTTGCCTGAATACCATTTCTTTGTGAAATTGTTGCGGATCAGACTGATTGTCAGAACAGTCTAGAATCAAGCGGATGGTTAAACATGTTGTTACATCCCTTTCGCTTGGCTTTTCAAACAGGTTTGCCACGAAGGTGTTCTTTCTCTGAAGAACGATATGGTCTCTCATGTTTGTGGAAGGACTTGAAACGTCCTGTGTTTTCACAGTGTTTGCGCATTAGTTACTATAGAGGAATGCGCGTCTGAAATATAATTCTGTTGATGTATGTTTCGTCATGGAATTTGTAGGTTTATTGTGTAAGTTTGTATAAATTTATGACATTTGTAAATTTTAGAATGTAAATGTTTTTTCATTCATTAGATTTTTAAAAAAATTCTCTTTGCAGAAATGCATTAGATTTAACCCAGAAGCTTCAGTGTGGGTTGCAAAGCAACGAATTTTGTGCACTTTGAATCAGAGTTTGAAAGATGTCCTGAATTACGGACTGTTCCAGCCTGCAAGCAATGGTAGAGATGGGAAGTTTTTGGACGAGGAGCGACTTCTTAGGGAATACCCACAGCCAGTGAATAAAGGAGTTCCTTCACTAGAGGTATTTTTAGATCTAATATCTGAAACATTTGTATTTTGATACAGATTATACAGTAAGCTGTATTTGAGGTTTCTACATGCATCTGAATTCCATTTGGGAAATAGTGATCAGCAAGTCTGAACTTGAACCCTTGCTCACAGAATTGCTGGCATTCACTTGCTCGGTGGAGCTCTTCCATGTGTTATCCCTGAAAGGCTGCAAAGAATCAGTCCCTCTGGGAAATTTGATTTTGGAGTTTTCCTCTGCTGAGGACCCGAGAGATGTCTCTTACTCTGTGATTTAATAAAGAAATGTAAGGTTCTAGATTAAGCTTTTGGGTCTCTGATTAGGTTTGCAACAGTCGAGTAGCAGTTGCTGAATAACCAGCCTTTGCTTTCTCCCAAAGAGAGGGTCTTTCTTTCTCAGTGAAGCCTTTCCCCCCCTCCTCCCCCCCATCTAGTTCCCTCTGTGCCCTCCTTCAGAGTGCACAGATTTCCTCTGGCTGTCTCCTGGGAAGGCAGTAAGGGAAGAGAGGGTGGGTGTGTGAAGCAGTCACACATAGACACTGGAATTTCCCCCCTCTCTGTTGCTCATGCAGAGGCTGTGCAGCTGGGGGATAAACTGGGCAGAACTATTATGGCACCGGGGAAACATGGAGCAGAGCCAGATCACACTGAAACACAGTGTAGCAGGAAACTGGGGCATGAAACTAGTATTTAATTAATTTTGGTATTGCTTGTATGGTGGTACATCAACCACTAATAATCTGCAGTTAATAGACTTACTCCACTATAACACAAATCCAAGAAAAAAGAACCAGGGTCCAGAGAAAGTTTCAAGTCCTAGCTTTTCTAGCAGTTTATTTCAGAGATTCAATCACTGATGTCCATATTATAGCCATAAGCAGATTAAATAACCACTTTATTTTTTTCCTGTCATGTTCTGTTTCATGAGTGTTCACTGTTTGCAAAATTCTTCTCGCTGGAGCTGAAGGATTGCAATTCAGGGGTTAAAAGTGGTCTTGTGAAAAGCTGGTATTAAGGCCTTATTCAATACAGCCTCCTTGTCCAACAGACGTGCTGCATTTTTTGAATTCTGTGTAGTATGATTAGATAATAGTAAATTACAACCATGTAAACCCCATGATTTTTGCCATAGATCTTGCTACTCTGGCTGTAGGGTAGCAAACTGTTCAGGGTGTAAAATGTGAGTGAGTTTCAGCCAAAAAAAGAGGTAATCCTCTGAACCTCCTTCACAGGACCAGTCCTGTTAAACATCAGGAGAACTATTCCCATGTGTAAGTTCTGCCTATGTTGATTAAATTTTAATTTTTAAATTTTAAATTTAAATTTTTAATTTCAGAAATGCTAAGCTGATATATTGAAATATGTATTTTTTTATTTAACATGCCTTCCCAGTTCTTCTTTCTGCCTGAGACTATAAATGGAAGTGCACACATAGATACCCTTAGGGAAAAGCTCTTTTCACTGTAATTCGTGCTTATTTATGTAGATTCTAGAGGCCGATATAATTTCCCATACACCTCCACTGATTTCAGTATATTTATACAAGATACGAATTTTGCTTACATGAACTGTAAAACTATGATGCCACTGTGTTAAGCAGAGTGCTGATTATTGGTGAATATTCAAAATTTTTTTGAATTTTGCCTAAATCTACATCATCGTGTATGATACTTTCTGGTAAGGTCAGAAAATTATATTATGAGTTTTTAAGCAAACTAGGACATTTTAAATTTGTTCTTTTTTTCCTCCCTCAGTTTCGATACAAGAAAAGAGTGTACAAACAGTTCAATCTTGATGAAAAACAGCTGGCCAAGCTTCATACGAAGGTATACCCAATTTACTGGAGAAGTTAGCAATTACCGACAGCAAAGCAATGTGTCTGAGAAACTGGAAATAAGTAGGAGTTCATTACCACCTGGGCCAATTGCTGAACAACAAACAGTATGCGCTTCCAGCACCAACAGGAATGTGTGAATTGGGAATTTCTCTCGTAGAAAAATTCCCATGATTGACTCTTCCATATGTATACAAGTAATTTTAAATGAACCTTACTTCGTAAATACAACGTGCTTTCAGCATGCTGCAAAAATGCCGATCTGTCTTTAGACTCATTTGCAGGTCAGAATAATAATAATGATCACCGTATACCATCCTAATTTCTTACTGAATGAATCTTTCTGTCATTTTTTCCTTAAAACTATGAAACCCAGAACCTTCTTACTGTATTTCACTTTTGAACATTATAAACCATAGGGTTTATGCTCTCAGTATAAAGTCAGGTTCTCCAGGAATGTGCATTAGCTACTGTTGAATGATGTCAATGGATATTGACATCAATTGACAGAATATTTCACTTTTAGTCAAAATTTTCTTTTTAAAATTAAAGGATGATTCATTTGTCACTCTTTGTTTCAGGCTAATTTGAGAAAATTTATGGATCATGTCCACCATCTCTCAGTGGAAAAAGTCACAAAGATGTTGGACCGAGGACTGGACCCAAACTATCATGACCTAGAAAGTGGAGGTCAGAACAATAAACTAGCAGCATAAAGTAGTACCTTGGGTTTGTTCAACCTAAATTGATTAACAGGCTGAATCTCACACATTCTTTCTGTTGCCTTCGTAAGTCTAGGCTAATGGAGTCTGTATGGTTTTGCTGTCCAAAGGAGAAAATTGATAATTCATGATTTTCCTTGAGCAGCATTTTTAACTTACCATTTTAAAAGCAAGTGTTTTTTATTTTATAAATTTGCTCATCTTTTTTCAAGTACATGCTATTCTCTTCTTTAGAAACACCCCTAACTTTGGCAGTTCAGCTTGACAATACAGTAGAAGTGATAAAAGCTCTGAAAAATGGAGGAGCACATTTGGACTTCAGAGCCAAAGATGGAATGACAGCTCTGCACAAAGCAGCCAGAGCCAAGAACCAAGTAACCCTCAAGGTAAATGCTTTCAGTGGCAAATTGTACATTATTTTATAGAGAAAAAAAAAAAAAAAGGAGGACGTTTTCAGTTAATTACTGTATTGTCCTCAATGGAGCCTTTAATATGTGCTTGTTCTAGTGTTTTCTTGTGGCTTTCAGATCTTAGGATTTGCTTTCAATAAAGGGTCTTTTAATTTCTGATTTTTTTTGGTAGGAAGAAAAAGTGGTGAAATTTAACCTTATTCATTGATAGATTGGGAAAGATCTGTCTGAAGAAATATGAATAGCGTTGTTGTTGCTTATCTCTTTGAAAGCAAATGCCAGTGTTATGGATTACACATCCTATCTTAACACAGTCTCTTCTGTTTTCTTTTGTATTTTAACAGGTATTCTTAAATCACCTTGATATTCTAGATTAAGTCTTATGTTTACGGCTTTTGCTTATTTCCTTTTGACAGATACTCAAATTGCATGACATTTTTCATAAAGCATCTTGTAACTGAGGAGGTGAATGTGTTGCAAAGGCGATGTGGCGCTTTCAGAACTGAGTTTCTGAACTTAATGAGAGGATGGAAATTGGACATTGCCACTCATCCTTTCCTTGCTATCCCTGTAGATTCCTTTAGATCCTAATTCTTCCGAGGTCATTCCTTGCTTAACTTTGTGCCGCAGCCCATTCTATCAGCTTACAAAGAAGTGAGCAAAAAATATACGTAATGGCAAATATCAACCTTGTAAATACTTTGTCAGGTAGAAAAGTCCCTTCATAGTTAGAAGTCCCTCCAAAATATATTTTTCACAGTTTGTGATTGCTTTCAGACCCTTTTAGAGCTTGGAGCATCTCCCAACTACAAAGACAGCTGTGGCCTGACACCTCTGTACCACACTGCTATTGTGGGAGGGGACCCTTACTGCTGTGAACTGTTACTCCATGAACACGCTACGGTCAGTTGCAAAGATGAAAACGGATGGCAAGAAATTCATCAGGTAGGAAAGTTGTTTGGAGCTGAAGTTGCATGAGGAAATGTGCCATGTATGTTCTATGGTTAAACACTGTTTTGAAGGCCGTTTGGATATGTTTAGTCCATGCACGTACAAGTATGGAATTTATTCCTTTTTCTATTTGCTTATTACTTTGCATCCTGCTGGTGGTGAATCAGAGGTGGAAACTGTTCCAGTGGAGTTCCGTAACTTTGAAATCCTGTAGTTACTGTGGATTTTGCTGCAGAAATTGCACTAGTCATATTTATGTAATGGAATCTTGGAAGTTTAGCATCTTAGTGGCACTTCAGTAAAAAAGTGTAACTCGATCTTTTTGTTAGATGCCAATTTTAGTATCCTTGGTAATGCTTCTTGTGTGTTTGTCAGAGGTACTTTCTCCTTTCTCTCTGGTGAACTGTACAGGAAGATTTGGATTCAGGATCCTGCTGCTAGGATTCTTCAGTATGTTGCACTGAAGGATGTTAAACTCTTACAGACTCACAGTTTGAGTCAGATTTCATTCCCTGCGTGTGTGGAAACTGGGATTCTAATGACTTTTCTTTTGCTGTTTGTACATGGGTTTTCCTTTCCTCTCTTACATATTCAGTGTGTGGATAAAGGTGGTAGCGTGCTCTATAGAGAAGAATGATTTTAAAAAAGTAATTTTTTGAGGTTCATGGTGCTCATGATAACTTGAGCCAGGTATGGTGCCGGAATTCATCGGGCACTGGCACGTCTTGGTCAGCTTCACCATAACTATTGGAAAGGTAGCAAAGACCTCCTTCCTCACCAAAACCCTAAATTGTAGCTCTTAAAAAGACGTATAATGTTTAGTAAGGCATTTTCTGAAAAAACTTTTTCTTTGAACTCTTTTATCTTGTCTTCTCCAGAAATGTCTGAATATTATGCAGCAGGTGTGTAAGAATGTTTTGTTAATTTCTCTTTGCGTAGCGATAAACTCAGTAATTTGCAAAGTTTAAAGATTCTAGCAGTCCTAATGTCATTGCAGCTGTTTTATGCCTTTGCTCTATATGGGTGAATTTGAGTAATCATAAAAAATGAAACTGATGTAGTATGATCAGATAAATAAAGATATGAGTAATCAACCTTACAGGCCTGCTTAGGTTATCTAGGTTCACTTTCTTTTCTGTGCACTGATCTTTTTAGTACTCGGCTTCTTTTCTTCTTTTCTTTGAAAGAAATGGGAGATAGCTTTGGTACCCAGGTTTGGGCAGGGATCTGAGCTTTCTCACTGTGTAAGTGTGTTCAGATCGAGGTTCTTTGGATCCATCTCTAGTAGGAAAAAAAAGGATTAATTTACTACCATTGTTTCTGAGGATGTGGAAGAAACGGATTGTATAGATCAAAGTATTACCCCATCTGGACTCCCTGAAAATATAGAGAAAAATTCCCTCTTTTGAAAACCTAGCCTTATACACATACGGTTATTATTTCTTGTAATGAAACAGAGCTTTCCAAACCCATTGTATTGGTTGTGATCCTAAATAAATCAGTGTTTACATCTGGATTACAGGCAATCTCTTTTCAGTGATCAATAATACAAGCATTCCTCGGTGAATTAAGAAAGATGGTGATATGATACAATCCTGTATGTTGTCGTCTGTGTGAAGAAGGCAAAGTTACCTTGCGTGGCAAGGAAATAATTGGTAGCAAGTACATTTTTCATTTTGCTAACACAATCTTTAACTGTAGAAGTTAAGACTCTATGAGGTTACCCTTATAGCAAAGTGGAAAAGGTAAGGTGGCGGTTCATGCTGTGCTAGGATAGTAATCAAAAGGATATCCTCTGGGGATAGCTGTCTCTCTCCATTGACCGTACCGGGGAGCCCTGATGAATGGTTTGGACAGCTCATCTACCACACAGACCCCCTATAACGAGGGGAAATGCATCTCCCCTGCCTTGGTTGTCTTCCAGCGCCTCCCCATAAGCTGAGTAAGCGAATCCCGCTCTAGCAAAGGAAGCAAAGTGGAGAATGGGCCTGGTTTTAGTCCAGTTTATTGTAGGAAGAACAGAAAGTTGGAATTAGTTCTTGTATTTTAGGAGTTATTTTAATAATTACATCTGCACATTCATACCTAGATGTTGAGTGACTTTTAGAGACTAGACGGAATTGGTAATTTATAGCTAATTGTGCATTTGCTCTAATCTCCCGCACAGTCAGAAACACAGTTACGGTTTGGTACTGTTTCTCCCTTTGCTTGTTGTTGGGTGCTTGCTTTCAGTTGCCTAGCATTAAAATGTTCCTGCTCTAATAATAGCTAGTGTAATGTCTCCATTATTTTGGCCAATAATTTGTAAATGAATAAGCTATTTAATAAATACTGTTTTTTCCCTGTCTGTGTATTCAAAATGGAAAATGGAGAAAGAAAAGATGTAATGGTTAGGATACTAGCCTGGGATTTGGGATGTGTCACAGATTTGATTTGTGTATTGAGCTGTACACTTAATTTTTCTGATCCAAATTGCAAGATTT